>NC_041383.1:773220227-773226031 GCF_002162155.2 Triticum dicoccoides
TCGGGCACTAAAGGCGCCGAATAGGATTAAGTTTTATCGCCGCCCCTACGTCGTGTCAGGTGAGCGCCAGAATGGCTGCCAGAGTCGCGCAGGATGCCACGACCTCATTTCTTTGTGTTTTTTTTCATGCTTACAGATTTTTGTTTTTTCGTTGTTTTCTTTTTACCTTTTTTGTACTTATAAATACTATAAATAAATATATTACAAAAAATCACTTTCCATATTTTTTTGAAAAATGCAACCAAGCATTAAAAAAATGTTAAATATGTATATAGAAAATGTTTCTCATGTATGCAAAAAAATGTGTGTGTAATTTTTTTTGATCATGTATTTAAAAATTATTAATCTTGCATTTCGAAAAAAATGTTAACCACGCATGGGAAGACGAAGCCGTGGCCGGGGTGAGCGAAGGCGTAGCAGTGCGGACCGGAGGGTGGCAGAGAAGAGTCCTGCTGCTCGTGAGCGGCATGATCGGTAGCAGCGTTGGCCGTGGCCGATGGAGAGTGGCGGCAACCGCCGCAACCAGCAGGCTCCGTCTGGGCAACGCGATCCGCGCGGAGCTCGATACGAACACGATGATTGTCGGCTATGGGAACGGCGGAGCTGGGACGGAATGAAGCGGAAGAACACCGGCACACCCGTACCTGGGGCGCCAAATGTCGGAATCGGGGCTCCGCGGACCTGAAGAAAGGTTCGAACTCTGGGGTGTGCGCGACGAACTCCGCTGTGCTAGCCTTGCTGCTCACCGCCTCACGGCGATGCTCCGACGTGCTCGAGGGAGAGGGAGGAAGGAAAAAACACAATGATTTACCCAGATTTGGGCCACCTTGCGATGTAATACCCAATTCCTGCTTTATGATGGATTGCCTCGCGAGGAGGATGAGTATGAACTAGTACAAGAGGCTCTCGGAGGCTTCAGGAGCGACTTCGGGCTTGAGGGGTGGATGAACTCGATACCTATACTTATACTCGCCTTGGTCCTCTTCCCCCGAAAGCTCTAGGCGGGAAGGGATGCCACAATGGCCACATTTGAAAGGGATAGTAGTTCATCTTATCTTGACTAAATGTGGTGTTCGCCTGCAAAGCTTCTGTCCATGACGCGCAAGCGGGCTCGGCGATGACCTCCGTCTTGGAGAGCCCATGTCTTGGCCTTGTAACACTGGAACGACAACTTTTAGGGACTGCTTTGGAACCGGCGAGATATCTTGTTTTCTTAGCACCAAAGAGGAAAGTGTCCTCGTCTGCGCCCGCTGGCGCCCTTCTGGCTCCGTCTGTTGCGGTTCACATCACCCACGTGCATTGCGAGGCGGGGTGGCGAGCATAAAGATGTCTGCCCCGCGAGGGGCCTCAGGAGGCAGCCTGAGGAGGCCACCCCGCGGGAAGCCCTCAGGAGCTCTTGACGACGCCTGCCGATGCTCGCCTCATGAGGCGAGGGCCCTCGCGAGGGCCTTGCCTTGTGAAGCCTTGACGCTGGGCCGCGCCGGGCCCATTGATGATGCCGAGCGATGGGCCGCAGGCAAACGGGCCTAGGTACCCCAGTCCCAAAGCCCCGACACCCACCACCATGGAGGATGGAGATGCCCCAACCAGCACCGGTCCTCCGACGAGTAGGGATTTCAAGAGTGCATCTTTGAGAACATTACTATTTAGTATGCATGTTAGTTAAGTGTGTTGAACTTATGTTACATAATGTTTCATTATATTTTGCTAGCCCAAAAAGGTGTCATGGAAGCATAATTAATCTTTTGGATCATAAAAGCTACCATGGCAACCAGTTGGGCTACAAAAAGTGGCAGAAAAATTAGTTAGGACTAATCCTCCTATGGTATGACTACTGCTATGTGTACTATTTAAACAAATCAGTTGTACATTTGCACTATGCGGTAAAACTTAAATTGAAAAAGCTACCAATTGCTCCAACTGAGTTACACTATTTTGTTTGGCTGCAGAACAAGATCAAAATGATGCGAAACAATATAAATGATTTCATTTTCTGTTCGGGAAATTAAATCAACATCATGTAAGCTGAAATCATCGCTACTACTTGAATTCCGTATTAGCAGCATTCGTCGTGTGGACATGCAACTAGTGCTTTACGAGTCAGCAACACTTCGCAGGAGAAACGCTGCTGAAGTAACACACACCCGCAGCGTCTAACTCAAAAGCTGCTAGCTATCAAAGACTAGCAGCGTCCAGCCTGCGCGTTGATAGTCTGAACTCACCAGCAGCGGCGTACTAACTGTGTGCACTGCAAATGCCGCCGGTCATCACTATTGAACACCACTAATTAAGGGTTCCCTACTAGTGTGCAGATGAGAATGAAGGCGGGGATAATATCGTCACGTTAGTATTTATAGGCGGCCGAAATCTTGATCGACGTGAGTGGTAAATTAGGGGAGGGGGGAGGGGAGACTGCTAGACGCACTGGTAGGCGAAGTTCAATGGCTTTAATTGCACATAATTCCTGAAGCAAAAGTCGTGTGTGACTTCGCATTGCTGACAGTTTCCATTGTAGAACCGCCTGCGATTAATAACCCGCGCTGCTCACCTTTCAAACCCCGGGAGGCGAAACAAAGTGGCAATGGCATGGCACCCAGTTGACTTGCCAGATATTTATGTTTTCTTTCCAAATGTAATGCATGAATGCTATTTGTGTTACTACTTTGGTACTATGGTAAAATGTAATACATAAATGCTATTTGTGTTACTCAAATTGATAAAAAATATCACGGCATCTTGGTGCCATGTCATGCCATCATTCAAAGTTTCATGTATGCACAACATTTTTTGATTTTTTTTGGAATCTAAAAACCAAGATTCTTACTTTTTGCGTCCAAGTCGTGACACCAAGATGTTTGAAATTTCATTCCAATTTATTGCATCAGGCAGAAACAAGCACACAAAGACACAAATATGATTTTCCCAACCTATTTTGGTTTGCTGTTGCATGTATATGTAGTCCAAATTTTAATTACGATCATTAAATGGGTAGAAACTTGCTTAATGTCTTAAAATGCCAAATGAGCCCTGAAATTTCCAAATTTTAACATGACAATTGTATTCATGCATGTTAACGATAGAAAAAAATTCAAGGCCGTAAGAGGCAGCGACTGTCGGTTCATCTTGTTCTGTCACCATTTAGTTGAAGATTCTCTTTTTTACATGATTCTAAAATGGGAAGCATCTTCTTGTTGTGTCACCATTTAGGGTAGCTAGAATTCACCTCATTACTATGCACATACAAATGAAAACAGACACCCCCATACTACATGCATGTTTTACAACAATACAATTGTTTACATTGTGTGAGTTGCTTTCTATGGTAAATCAGTGTTCCGACATCAATACATTTCAAGAATCTTCACAACTGAGTTATGGTGTTTCAAATGAATAGTTGGTGACTGGTCATTAGACGATTTGGATATAATAGGATACATCCCCACCCCAAATATAGAATAAGGGCGAGCCCACAATTAATCCCTTTACAACACCTATATTTGAACATTTATAGTTCATGAATTGGGATCCCTATTAAATTAATGTCGCCAATATATAAAGTTTTTAATGAAATTATTATCATTTAATGTTTACTAAAATATTTTCATAATTAAATGTCTATCTTATAAACGGCCTTGCTTTTAATGAATATAATCATTAATTTTCTTCCAAGGAATATTTTTTTATTAAATTTCTACCTTATTAATGATGCTTTTAATGAGTACATATATATATATATATGTATATGCTTTTTCGTGAGTAAATACATATGCTTTTAATGCGTAAATACATATGTTTTTAATGAGTATACATGCATTTCATGAGTATATATATACAGATAGTTCCTTATTTTCTTGCACATTGCTCTCTCTCCCTTACGCAAACTCTGTCTCTCACCCTCCCTTCCTCCCTCTCTATATCTATCTATCTATTTCCATCGCGAAGAGGAAGGTGCAAATTTCTTACTCCGAGTAGATCCGTCCTTATGGAAATTTATTGCCTTTTTAAACATTATGCAAGTGTTGTTCTTTATAGATTCTCTCAAAGATCTTCTTGGGAATTTTAAAGACTTCAATCTCGATTTGTCTCTGACGAGTTTTAACTGGTAAGCTGTCTAGATTCACGAACTTTAGTTGGGAGTATTTTAAATTTATTTGAAAGTTATTTGTTATAGTTTACAAATTTTACAGTAGGTTTGATTCATCTTACCAAATTCACCCCAATACTGCATGCATGTGTTAAAAAATACTATTATTTACATTGTGTAGGTTGATTTTTGTTGTAAACCTATTAAAAATACTCTATTGTTTTCTGTTTTGTGGGTCAACAATTCTCATGGACGATTTCTAGTGTTTTGGTTGCATTATTTGTGCTAGATCTTTAGATGATCTGAATTTAATAGGATACAACCACAAAAAGATATTCCTAAAAAGAGAGTGGTCCGCACAATCCATTTACAATATCTATCGAATTGAGCATTTAAAGTTCTTGAATTTGGATATCTCATAAATTAATGCCTCCAATATACAAATTTCCTCGGTGAGATTGTTATCATTAATTTCTACCTAAATATTTCAATAATTATATGTCCATCTTATGAATAATATTTTTAAAATGGAGTTAATATTTAGCATTATTCCAAAGAATATTTAGTAATTAAATGTCTACCTTGTTTACCATGATTTTAATGAGCATATTCCATAAATATTTACTTCCTTTTTTACTTGAGGTATCGACCATACTAGCCCTTGGATAGTGCAAAATTCATAGTTCATGAGAATCTAGGCGCACAAAAAGAAGTGTTTAGTTTAATATTCTATTGTCCCAAATGAAATACCAAAACAAAAGTGAAGGGACTATTTGCTAGGGTAGCAAGAAAACATTCACATATCAATGCATCAAATATACCATAGGATTTACAATGATGCCATCATTCATGTAGGGGCCCAGTTCGTTCACGGGGAACACTTTTGACGAAGAAAATGCCATAACTTGGGTACGTGGCTCTTATCATTGTTATATATAGTACTACATGCAAGTGTTAAGACAATGATATTATTTACAATGTGTCAATAGTTTTCTATTTGTAAATAAGTGGACCAATGTGAATACATACCCGTCCTCATGGCCGAGTTCCGTTGTTTTCAGTGAATAGTTGATGATAGATCTTTAGATGATTTGAATTTATTAAGACATATCCATAATACAATGCATAACGAGGATGGTTCCCAATAATCCCTTTAAAAGATCAATGGAAATTAATATATAATGAGATGTCATGAAGTGGTATAGAATTTAGGTGGAACAATAAGATGGAGGTCTTATATCATGGTTAATCTTCTTCACAATTTGAAGTTACCATATTTTTCTATTTGGAAGTTGAGATGTTTTATTTCTAGTGATGAAATGTCTTAGAGAAATTCATGAACATGTCCTTTTGTTCTTGCTTTTTCTCTATTGATCTGTATATTTGATTTTTTTAATTCCACTTGGGGCATGAAACTAAGATTTGGCCATGTGTTTAGTTGAAAGTATCCCTAACACTATATTTGCATATTTTGTTAAGTACCTAAACTTAAGATGGGTGTCTCGTGCACTTGGTGCGGGATTGTAGTTGACTTATTCCTAGTTGTTATACTATCTAACTGTAGGTGAAACTGTGAGAACCCTCGGCAGGGTGGCGAACGTGGCCGAAAGTAGCAGATTGAAAATCGCACGAGGAAGTTACCCAGGTTCGGGCCTCCCTTGAGGGGTAACACCCTACATCCTATTTTTATTTTGTATTTATGGTTGAGTGCCTCATGCGA
>NC_041383.1:773226307-773267320 GCF_002162155.2 Triticum dicoccoides
TGACTACTGAGAGTGTGTTTCTAGAAGAGTAGATATATGGCCTCGCTAACCCTCATGACCGGTCTTATATAGATGACGAGGGCTAGGGTATACATGAATCTAACCAACCTCCAACCGCCACCTTGCTTGGATTGCACTCCTAGATGATATTGAGATCCTTCCAGGCCTCCAGGATCCCTCCTTTTGCCAGGCTCCTTTTAGGCCATGTGGACTCGGGGTGGGCCTGTTGCCGGGCTTCCCTTAGGCAAGCCACCCCCGGTGAACCGTAGTGTCTGTAGCTATCGAGCTTGTTTATAGTTGGAATGTCTTAGTATGTTGGGGGACGAGAACCCACGTGGGCTCCTCATGTTTCCTGAGCGCCAGCGTTTGCACAACTTCAGGCATTCTTGGGGCTCTGCGGATGCGCGACCTTCCAGTCCAATCTTCAGAATTCTTGGGCTTAGCGTAATGTCTCTTGGCATGGTGATCTCACAGGGCCTTCGGTCCATAGCCCCTAGGTTCACAACCTTCGCCGCGCCCGACTTGAAGTAGAGAGTCCCTTGTGTCCATGGCCCGCAAGAACATCCCTGCGTCAGAGAAGAGTCAAAATTGGAGCACTCAGTTGGGCCGCTGAAGAGGCTCTCGACCACGGGCCAAGGCCCAAACTGCGTGATAGTGGTAGTTCTGCACTTGTCTTCCGAGCCAATGCTCCACGTGTTGCTTCTTGTTTTGGTGCAATATTCAGGAGTCATGCCGCCAGTTCACATCCGTACATGGCTTTACAAACCGATGGATATAAGCGCAAATAGCACATCTCCTTCCTCCAATTCTCCTAATATTCGTCCTCCATTGCGGCGGAGAAGCACAGACCTAGGGTGGTCAGGATGAGCAGGACTGACGCGGCGGCTGGCCATGGGAGCATCGCAACGGAGGAAGCCTCAAGTTTCTAGCCTCCTCCCCTGGCCTGGGCAGGTGCGTCGCAAAAGGGACCGGGGAGCTGGAGGTCTTCTACGACCAACTTCAATCATCTATAGGGATTAGTCGCAAGGTGACTTCTGCCCAAATGGAGTGTTTTGTCATGGCTCACCAATGTAGTCATTGGACAGGGTCCCGGAGCCTTAACATTGGAAACTGGCTGTCCATACTTCCTTCATCCGTCGTAGCCTCTCCCTGCCTTGACACAACTTTGTCCGAGGGATTTTGACCTACTATGGGTGCCAACTCCATCATCTCACCCCAAACAGGGTTTTACATCTTGCCTGTTTCATTACCCCATGTGAGTGCTTTCTTGGAACAACCCCACATTTTGGCCTTTCGGCGCTATTTCTTTGAGGTGACCCCTCACAAGGAGAATGGCTAGACTCCGGATTGTGGCAGAGCGGTCATTCAACCTTGTCCAGGCTCTGGATACTTCAAGCTACCAATGCCACAGATGATAGAGCCATGGCAATGAGATTGGTTTTATGCTTTAGACCTCCCGAAGATACATACGGAGATGGGCTTGCATGTTTTCACAAATGAACCGCCACAGGAGCTACAATCTTAGAGCTCGGCGACCGAGCTCTCCTTGAAAAACACTAAGTTGGTGGAGGTGGTCTACCAGCTCAAGGATGCAGGGATTACATGTATGTAGATCTTAAAGACGTGGATAGAGAGGAACATCTAGCCACTGACATGGAAGGAGCACACAATGTATGAGTACAGAGTTCGGAATGACCCTTGTCGTCCCAACGACCAGAAGGTCTCACAATCTGAGTTGAAGTCACACATGTACTTTGTGACCCACGCGCCCATGGATGAGATCTTCCCAGAGGTCACGGTAGAACCCTTTCATTGGGGTAACTCTCCAAGCAAGGTCAGTGCAATTTTCTTGCTTTACTACTTGACCACTTTCGGCCGATTGATTAATATGTTATTTCTGCCTCATGCCCAAACTTTCAAAGCCTATTTTTGGAGCCCCATAGCCTTGCCGTGAGGTATCAGCGATGTTAGCATGTATGCTGCAGCAACAACCTGCGCAGGCCATGACACCTTTGAAGAAACCACGAGAGGGACCATAGAGGATGAACACTTTGTTGTTGGCCACAAGAAACAAGGCGTCCCAAAGGGAGTCATCGGCGGTCTAGTTGACCCAGACTATCATCCCAATAGAGGTTCAAAAGTGGGTCATGGTGACCCATCCGGCGCAGCCTGTCAATGCTCTAGATCCCCGACCAGAAGTCGTAGCGTGCCCATTGTTGAAGCCGGTTGTTGCATTGGAGACGTGCCCGTCGATGTCGCCTTCTCATGCGATGAATTCATAGGTGTCGATCCCTTTTTGTTATGACGTTTTGCGAAAATGTCCCAACATCGGAGCACAGAAACCGCCACCTGAGTATGCTCTTGTGATTATTTTAAGCCATCTTCTCTTCTCCGGTGTTGTGATGCTGAAGCATTGTTGCTAGTCGCCTCGACTAAAGAAGAAACTGGCAAACTGAGAGCCTCCGCAGGTGCCCATTCCCATGGTTATTTTCCTTTTGTTTTGGGAGGTGGTCTCCCCTGTCATGAGCCCCTTGGAGTTTGTTAACGGTCTTGCCCTGGAGCCCGCGGTCTCTACGGGGCACATAGAGCGCTCGCCTATCAGGAGGCACGAAAAGAGACTGCCTATGATGGCGGTCACACGTTCTCTTTCAGAGCTACCATGCCGTGGGTATAAGTACTATGGGGGGGGGGGTCATTAGAGCTACAGACCTATCATGCAGGCACACTATCCTCTAGCCCTTCCTTCATGCTTAAAGAGGAAGCTGACGGTCATGTCGTTCTTGAGGAGATGGATGCCAATGTATGACAGAGCAGCAAGCGCGCCCGAGCCTTAGGAAATGCTTTCAAGAGACTTGGGCAAAGATCCATCCCAGAATGGAGGTAATCCCTTAGAGTAGTGCTTCCTATTCCCATTAGACCCCAAGCCTTGTAGGTCTTATTTGATCGTTATCCCTGGACATGAATTTTTGACTTGTTTCGGTTCCGTAGGTACTGCGTCAGTGCAAGGACCGGCTTAAAGCTGAGGCCGAAGAGCTTTGACGGTTACTGGTTGAAGGGAGGCCCCAAACCACTATCTTGGAGGACTCCATTGATGATCCATCTATCACCAGAGTTGCCTATGCTACCTTATTATGTGATAAGCTTGCAGATGACATAGATATCTTCTTTTTTTGATGTAGTGGAAAACCAGTATTATGAAATGCTACGATGGTTAGGCCTAGCATGGAAAGAAGCCAATGATATGCTCTATTACTGATGCCGATCTCAAAGAGGCCCGTTCATGTCTGGAGTAGTTTCCCATGCCAAGTCTGTAGCGGAGTCCAACAACAATATTTCCAACCTTTGTGACCTTCTCAAAGAGAAGTGATGTGCAGAGGGTGTGCTCCAGCAGTGCGTCATGACGCTCTGAACTGACCTGGCTACTGCAGAGGCTTGAGAGTGCACATTAGTCATTGCGGAAGCTGCTTCCTTGCATGAGGTCGATCGACAAGCTTCCCTGGAGTTGGAGGAGCCACATGTAAGTGCATGCTAAAAATCTTGTTGAAGCTATGAAATGTTTGTAAGTTTCCTCCTGCTCAATTTGTCTCAAGAATTTTTATGTTAGGGCATTTTTATTCCCTTTTGTGTGCCGGAGATGGACATCGTCTTTGGCGAGGAGAGATTGAGTATGGTTGTACTCTTGTTGCAGTAGTTCGAAAAGGCCCTTATTCGGATACTGGGGTCAATGTGGAACCCGGGCATGGTAGAAGTTCGCTTGTGGGCTATACTGGACCTTTTGAAGGAGCCCGAATTGTCCTCTCACTGCTTAAGGCGCACCATCCGGGTATTTCCATGATGATCGTCGCTACTTCGTTTCCCGAGGACTGCCAAGTTTTGGACTTCTTCGAGTAAGTGAAGGATCCCGTCAAGATGGTGGCGGCAAACTGCGACCTGGATGTAGGCGTGGAGTAGCCTGAAAAGATAGAATGACCTTTGTGGCCTAGGTTACACGCATAAAAATTCAGTTTTGTGCATTTTTAGCACACTTGAATTTAATATTAGTGTGAAACTTGGTTTGCTCCTGATCAAGCTTATGATATTGCCTAAAGTCCTTTGTCTTTATGTTTATGTTAGGAGCCGGGATGACCAAGAATATTTCTAGTATCCGGTTTCCCGTGGTTATGCCCTGTGGGAGGGGACCACCGTTATTTTCAGTGGTTATGTCTTACATTAATGGATCCATGTGTCGATGACAGTGGGAGGTCGGTAATGGCATTGTAGCCCCTGGGTTCAGACAAGTAGAGGGAATGAATGCTGCAACCTCTGTGCTGGTCATGGAGAGGTCCGCTATGCACAATATGCAACCCCTAATCCAGGTGAGTAGAGAGTTACATTTGTTTCCACCTCTTGGTCTATCCCAGGGTGTTCGTTGTTTATTTATCAATTGAGATAGTAGATCGACATGGGAGAGTAGTAATGATTCCTTTTTTGACCAGTTTATTTGGATCGAGCTAAAACATATACGTTCAAAAACATGATCGCTAAAGGCAACTTCTGCATAAAAGAGACGTAGCTCAGCAACATTCTAGGCACGCATTATAACCCGACCTTTCTTTCAATTGCGATGGTAGTAGGCCCCATTGCTGTGGGCTTCATGAATGATGTAGGGTCCCTTCCATGGGGATGAGAACTTGTTCTTCCACGACTTCTGCTCGAGGTGGAGATAATGATGCTGTTGTTGAACTCACGAGCCTGGACAAGTCGCCTTGGTACTGGCACAACTTCTGCCGGTAGATGGTTGTGTCATCGAAGGAAATGAGCCTGGTTCTTCTTTGGCGTTGATGTTGTCCTTCCTGGGTTCTTCTGTGGCATCCTCGTTGTCCGTGCAATGCACGGGGAGTTGTACACTATATCAGAAGATACTAGGACCTCTGCCCCATATACTATAAAGAAAGGTGTGTAGCCGATGGAGTGGCTTGGCATCATTCAGAGGCTCCAGAGAAAGAATGGGAGCTCGTCAACCCATTTTACTTTTGCTTGCATCAGGGTGATGAGCCAAGGCTTCAGATCTTGCATGATTTGCCCGTTGGCTCGCTCTACCTGTCTGTTGGACTGCAGGTGTGAGATTGAGTACTAGTCTATTTGGCTTCTCCAATTTTGGAAGAATTCCTTGAATGTGTCTATTGTGAAGTCCGTGCCGTTGTCAGTAGTGATATTTCGGGGCACGCCCAATCTATGTGTGATGCTAGAGATGAACTTGATCTTTGTGTAGGCCTCAACATTCATAACGGTCTTGGTCCCTATCCCCTTTGTCAATTTGTTAGTGGTGACTAGAAGGAACTTGAAGATGCCTGGAATTGTCGCGAGGGGCCCCACCCTGTCCAGCCCCCATATAGCGAATGGCCATATCAGAGGTATTGTTTTGCGGGCGATGGCCTACATCTGCGATTTCTGTGTGAGTTGTTGACAACCGACACACTTGCGGACGATCTCTTCAGTGTCATGGGAGGCGTGAGGCTAGAAGAATCCATGCCCACCAATGTTCGTGGGGCTGCGTGATGACCGCATGCCCTCACATGAATTTCTTGGAAGAGCTAGCCACCTTCTTCGCTGGGGCATGGCTGACTAACGTCATGATGCTGGCTTGGAAGTAGTGGAGCAACTTGTGGGCTGCCATGAACATGTTGTACATGATTTTCTGGTAGTGTGGGTACTGATTCTTGCATGGGGTCAGCACTTCACTGACATAGTAGACCGGGTGCTAAAACCACTATGCCTTTCCCCGCTCCTCTCTTTCCATAGCCATGACCGCGGTGGCATCCTGGGTAGTGGCAGATATTAAATGGCGAGAATGACTCTGATTATGCCATGGGTGCCAACTGCCGGTTGTATTGTAGGAGTTTCTTGAGGTCTTCGAATTTGACCTTTGCTTCTTCTCTCTAGTAGAACTAGTCAACTTTTTGCTCTAGGTGGTATTGTTACTAGCATCCTAAACTAGTGTAAGATTTTAGAGCACACATCTCTTGGCCTCCCTTGACCATTTTCCCACAGTCTTGATTTTTAGATTTGAACTAGTGGCGACGCATCTGATCACATGCATGGGCATCCAAGAAACAATGATTTCAATCTCAAGCTAGCGAGGACAGAGATTTGGTCGGCAAATCTTCAATGTTAAGTGCCCTTTTACCCAAATGTGCCCTTCGTAGAATCCATATTTGTTCCATTGTAGTCTACCTCGTTATTGGCTTCATCATGGCTAGTATGAAAGCATAATTATTATTTTGGCTATCTTACAAAAGGTAAAACTTTTATGTATGGAGAATGTGAGAGTAAAGAGGTGAGCCTGGTAAGATAATGGTGGCGATGTGTAGTTCAAGGGTTCCATTGCCATGACAATATAAGGGTAAGATGACAATGGTGGTTTTAGTGTGGTAATGGTGGTTTGGGCCTAACTTACTATAGCATGTGGAAGGTACCACCAATTACACAAAGAACATCATAGAAATGATTTGATACCCATACCCCAAGTTGTAATGTTTAGTTTAATGCTTTTGATGTCTATGATGAGTTCGGCACCAATGTTTAGATCATGGAAACGATCATGTAGAGCTAATAGAAAGGGGCTTTAGAATCCAAGAGGATTGCATAGGAGACAAAGAATATGGTACTCTTACCTAAGTTCAGGACCCCGAGACGGAGAATGGTCTCTTCTTTTGGCATGGGGCTCTAGGTCCTTATATAGTGATAGCTTCTCCGCTGGCAAGTGTTGAATCTTCAATATGGTATCAACATGGTCCCTAACTAGGAAAAATCTCTTGGTTAAGTTAGGATCATGTATTCCCTAAACCTTCATCCTTTTTCCTCTGAGTGCCTACCTAGCATGACTACTTGCGATCCCAAGAGACCCAAGGAATTCCTATGTTATGATCCTTTTCCTCATACATTATTCATGTGTTTGGTTCTAGGAACCAACTGGAATGTAACGGGTCGGACCTGTCCCTGACCCACGTTCTAGTGTTTGGTTTGTAACTGGGATGGAACCCACTCGTTCCCACCCACCAAATATTCCGCTCAGATCCGGAACTAAGCGGTCTCTCCAAATCGAGCGGACCACACAGAATCGTCGCTCGTTCCTCTCCTCTCGCACTAAGCCCCCTCTCTCTCACGCGCTCGAGGCATTCTCGATCTGCTCCCTCCCTCGATCCGTGCCGCTGGCCGGTCCCTCCCTGGATCTGCGCCGCCGGACACTCCTCTCCTGGATCCGTGCCGCCAGCCCCTCTCCCTCGTCTCCTCCTGAATCGGCTGGTGGGGGGCGGGTGCGCAGGCGACGAGGGCGAGTGTGCAGTTCTCCGGCGGCAGCAGTGGGGCGGCGGGTGCACGGCTGACGCCGGCAAGAAGGGTGACAGTAGAGGCGGCGGCTGCGGGGCCAAGGCCAGGAAGACGGCCGGCAGCGGGGCGGCGGGTGCGGGGCTCACGCTGGGAAGACAAGCGGTGGCGTCCAACGCTCGAACGGCAGTTGGAGAGCATGGCGGCCGACATGGATTGCACCGGTGAGTGCGTGGCCAACGCCGGGAAGAGGGGCGCTTCCATCTAGTGCTCAGGCAGCAGCCGTATATGCGAGCAACGGTGGCCGGCTTCCAGTGCTCACGCGGCAGCCTATTGCAATTGTTCTTGCCTATATTTGTTGACATTCATGACAAATTTTGATGTCAATTTGTACATGCTTGTTCTTTCCTTTTACATATTGTCAGTAATGTCAGTAAATATACGTATATGATTGCGTATATATAGACTACTATGTCATTTATCTAAATGTTGTGAAGCAAATTACAAATAAGATGTTATTTTGGAATTTAAATGAAATGCTACTGAACATACTATCAATTTGAACAATTTTGATTCCATTCCATTCCATCAACCAAACACTGAGACGGAACCGTTCCATTCCACTCTATTATTATACCAAACACAGAGATGGAACCATTCCATTCCAATGGAACGGAACCATGCCATTCCATGACACTTCGTTCCCGAACCAAACACACCCTATACCTCCTTAGTAGTCATTCACCGCTTTATGAACACCCGAGTATGACATCAATCATGTAAACATCTATCATCAACCATTCATTCATTGAGAAAGATTGGCAACCCATTTCAATGTCTTCTTTTCCATCTAAACATTCATATGATGTTTGGAGAAGATCACATATCTACCGACTAGTTAGAAAGCTCTGATACTCTCCAATGACAAGGAGTCATATTTGAGAAAACACCCATGTCATCAGCCATAGTTATAAATGATCTAGGTGAACCTCTATCCATAGTTAATTAAGTACTACCGACACCTCTCATAGGGGATTTTGGTGCAAAATAGGGCATGGTGGCAAGGGCGAGTGATCTCTAGTTACCTAGGATAAAATCATTAAGAAATTTTGGCCTCTACAACCCAACATTTGACAATGATTCCAAGTGCATCAAATGCCTTTGGCTACAATGCTCAAGAGAGGAATGGAAAACCAAGGTGTCAATTTATGCTTCTAAGCTATTTTAAGTGATTTTACATACTTGTTAAGTTCTTAGGAAAGGAAAACGAATTCTAGTATGGAAAGATTGTTAGCCAGATTCCACAAATGTGCTGAGTCCAACGTGTCCATGGCATGGTTGATTAAGTAGTTATTCAAAGGGTAATCAGTTACTACTACATTGTAGAGTAACACACACACATTAATCATCCTTGGGAAAGTTGTCCATCCCAACTATCAAACGTTTCTTGCTATTTTAGATCTCACTTCATAATAGGCATCCCGAAGTGGACATGGAAGATGTGATGATATATAAGTGGATATGGAAGATATGATGCTATATAAGTGGACCTAAAATGGTTCATTAAGCTCATGATAGTGCCATGCCTTCATTGTGGTACCACATAAGTAGTTAGGAGAAATCCTTATCTGAAAAAATTAGGCACCATCGAGGCACTATTCTTCATGTGTTCACCTGAAAGGACCCTTGTTGGATACTTGACCGTCTTGATGATACTATGGTCTTCCAACCGAAGGGCATTCTACAGTCGGCGAAGAGCATCTTGAGACTTCTAGATATTTGCATGTGAGTTCTTATTCAATGGCTTGAGGGAATTGAGGGCTAATTGGCCTTCTCAAAGATAATGTTGTGATACACTCCCCGCAGTGCCGCCTCAATGACTGCGTTCCAATGGAGGAAGGCATGACTTCAACTTGGCAGTCTCATTTATGCTTCACTACATATGGCTTGACTACAATGCCATGTCATCGGTTATAAAATGATATCATAACAACCGAGTGGTTAAGCAAATCTAGGTTAACTTCTGCCTATGGAGAGCTAAACAACACCGTGGTATTTCAGAGGATGTAGGCCCTTTCTTGTATTTCTACGGAGTTTAGTATGTGTAGCATTTGTGCCCACATTAACACCACCCACTTGTAATATATTTGTCCGTATCTTAATATAATGATTTGTAGATCTTGGTGTTTTTGAAAGAATGTGGATCTATATCCAAAAGGGCTTGCAAAAAATGTAGCTAACTATATACGGCTTAAGTATAGACAAACCCAATAAATAATGAAACAAACTTTAACTTTAAATGCATCACCTAAATTTTAGAATCCTAGCCAACACTGGCCGAGTAGTTTTTGGGCCAATACTTGTTCACATTTTAAATAGAATAAAACAATATCATATCATTTAATTTGGATAAGCACGAAGATACTATGGTAGATGGTTCTGCATTGATATATTGTACATATGTTCTAACTACTGGTTGCATATCTAATGGTTGGTCAAAGTTCATATGTAGCCAATCATCGGCAGAATGGGTGAATTTTGCTCGAAAGGGGGAAGCAAGTTTCCCTCTATTGCGGCAAGGTTCATCGTCATTGTACAATCTTAAAAAAAACCTCACCAGTGTCTTGCTTAATTGGGGAAGAACAAGGTGTACAAAATCAGGAGTTAATTCCAATGGAGGATGAAACATTACACTAATGGGGTTAGGCTGTATCAAACTCAACAAAGTTCGGTAGACTAAGAACTTTTACTGCCTTGGACATAGAAACATCAAGTCTTCTTGCCTGCCCCTTTTTTGTTGAGGGACGGGATCAATACCACCATACCATTAATCCATGCCTAAATACTTCACAAAAATGTGGGAACGGAACTCTTCACTACTGCCACCATCATTGATATCACTAAAAGAAAGTATAAAGATGAATGGTTACAATGGTTTCCATCGTTGATGCTCATCCACCACCAAAATACTACGGTGACATGTTGACACTCACTTTTGTCCTTAAGCACATAGGCGACATGTAAATGTTCAACATGACATCAACATCATCATCCAACATTCCAAGTATGTTCATAGGGTTTCCATGTCATCATTGAACGTCTCTTTGATTTGTGGTGAAACCCTTGCCATCATGTAAATCCAACTTGACGCCATACTAGTGTGACATGTTACTGATGTCTAGTTAGCCAACTCTAGCCCAATCTTTTTGGCAACAATACTTAGGTCAACCCAAGCGTTCTACCGCCAATTGGTAGAAACACAACTACAGAACCATCCCACGCTGTAAATGGTTAAACAACTTCATTGCCAATGGCATATCATTGATGTGAGAATCTCTCATCACAAACATGAAATAACATGCTTGCAAGTTTTCACAGATTGAAGACGAGGAATGTCGAATGACATCCATGATGTAGATCTCATCGCAAACGATCACGACCATCCTTTTCAACCATCCATTCATTCATATTCACGTATATTACATCCATATATCACAATCATCCATTGACTTTTGCATATGTTACATCCATATAGCTCACCCATTCATCAACAAGATGAAGCAATAGATAACATTTATATATGAACCAACATAATAAATTGACCATTCGGTTTTTACCATACATACATGAACAGACATAAGTGATGGCCCATTCATATATGAACCAACACAATTGATATATGAAAATAGAGTGATCGATGATACTTTTGCCCCTCTCGTCATTCATCAGTGCATTCAGTTGGTTCACTACCAAAGGAACATCCAGTTCAGCACTGAAGCCTCTCCATGTTTAGGAACCTGTTCTTTCTTACTCCCCCCATTCCATATTAGTTGTCGCTGATTTAGTACAAATGGATCTAAGGATACGTGGTGTTTTCTTGGCGCCGGATCTGAAGATGATGTACCACCATGATCACATAATACATTAAGAGATGATAGAAACAAACTATAACTGTACATGATAGAATCGAGAACAAACATAATTGTCTATGAAGGACTCCGCTTCATGTTCCTTGCATCGAGGATGGTACCCATCAGAAGAAATCCTCTTATCTTTAGGTTTTGCACTATCTCAGTGATATTGAAATGGTGGCGTCCTCGCATGGGCGGTGGGTGGAGGCGTGCAAACTGGGAGATAGAAAAAAAGATAGGGAGAGACCACCATGGTGGAGGAGTGCATGCATGGAGGGTAGAGGCAATCGGGAGGTGAACGTAAGAATGCAGATATGAGCAATGTCTATGGGTGGAGGGGTGGCGGCGGGAGGAGGGAAAGCGGCCGTCATTTTCTCGTTTATATCAGGAGAGGGTGAAATAGTGAAAAGGGTTGGGGTTAGTGAGGAGTGATTAGGTTTATGTAACACCTACGAATTTCGTACATGCTCATTAAGTACTATCCATGTGCTATAATTTCGTACATGCATGTTTTACAACAATACAATTGTTTACATTGTGTGAGTTGCTTTCTATGGTAAATCAGTGTTCCGACGCCAATACATTTCAAGAATCTTCACAACTGAGTTATGGTGTTTCAAATGAATTGTTGGTGACTGGTCATTAGACGATTTGGATATAATAGGATACATCCTCACCCCAAATATAGAATAAGGGTGAGCCCACAATTAATCCCTTTACAACACCTATATTTGAACATTTATAGTTCATGAATTGGGATCCCTATTAAATTAATGTCGCCAATATATAAAGTTTTTAATGAAATTATTATCATTTAATGTTTACTAAAATATTTTCATAACTAAATGTCTATCTTATAAACGACCTTGCTTTTAATGAATATAATCATTAATTTTCTTCCAAGGAATATTTTTTTATTAAATTTCTACCTTATTAATGATGCTTTTAATGAGTACATATATATATATATATATGTATATGCTTTTTCGTGAGTAAATACATATGCTTTTAATGCGTAAATACATATGTTTTTAATGAGTATACATGCATTTCATGAGTATATATATACAGATAGTTCCTTATTTTCTTGCACATTGCTCTCTCCCTTACGTAAACTCTGTCTCTCACCCTCCCTTCCTCCCTCTCTATATCTATCTATCTATTTCCATCGCGAAGAGGAAGGTGCAAATTTCTGACTCCGAGTAGATCCGTCCATATGGAAATTTATTGCCTTTTTAAACATTATGCAAGTGTTGTTCTTTATAGATTCTCTCAAAGATCTTCTTGGGAATTTTAAAGACTTCAATCTCGATTTGTCTCGGACGAGTTTTAACTGGTAAGCTGTCTAGATTCACGAACTTTAGTTGGGAGTATTTTAAATTTATTTGAAAGTTATTTGTTATAGTTTACAAATTTTACAGTAGGTTTGATTCATCTTATCAAATTTACCCCAATACTGCATGCATGTGTTAAAAAATACTATTATTTACATTGTGTAGGTTGATTTTTGTTGTAAACCTATTAAAAGTACTCTATTGTTTTCTGTTTGGTGGGTCAACAATTCTCATGGACGATTTCTAGTGTTTTGGTTGCATTATTTGTGCTAGATCTTTAGATGATCTGAATTTAATAGGATGCAACCACAAAAAGATATTCCTAAAAAGAGAGTGGTCCGCACAATCCATTTACAATATCTATCGAATTGAGCATTTAAAGTTCTTGAATTTGGATATCTCATAAATTAATGCCTCCAATATATAAATTTCCTCGGTGAGATTGTTATCATTAATTTCTACCTAAATATTTCAATAATTATATGTCCATCTTATGAATAATATTTTTAAAATGGAGTTAATATTTAGCATTATTCCAAAGAATATTCAGTAATTAAATGTCTACCTTGTTTACCATGATTTTAATGAGCATATTCCATAAATATTTACTTCCTTTTTTACTTGAGGTATCGACCATACTAGCCCTTGGATAGTGCAAAATTCATAGTTCATGAGAATCTAGGCGCACAAAAAGAAGTGTTTAGTTTAATATTCTATTGTCCCAAATGAAATACCAAAACAAAAGTGAAGGGACTATTTGCTAGGGTAGCAAGAAAACATTCACATATCAATGCATCAAATATACCATAGGTTTTACAATGATGCCATCATTCATGTACGGGCCCAGTTCGTTCACGGGGAACACTTTTGACGAAGAAAATGCCATAACTTGGGTACGTGGCTCTTATCATTGTTATATATAGTACTACATGCAAGTGTTAAGACAATGATATTATTTTACAATGTGTCAATAGTTTTCTATTTGTAAATAAGTGGACCAATGTGAATACATACCCGTCCTCATGGTCGAGTTCCGTCGTTTTCAGTGAATAGTTGATCATAGATCTTTAGATGATTTGAATTTATTAAGACATATCCATAATAAAATGCATAACAAGGATTGTTCCCAATAATCCCTTTAAAAGATCAACGGAAATTAATATATAATGAAATGTCATGAAGTGGTATAGAATTTAGGTGGAACAATAAGATGGAGGTCTTATATCATGGTTAATCTTCTTCACAATTTGAAGTTACCATATTTTTCTATTTGGAATTTGAGATGTTATATTTCTAGTGATGAAATGTCTTATAGAAATTCATGAACATGTCCTTTTGTTCTTGCTTTTCTCTATTGATCTGTATATTTGATTTTTTTTAATTCCACTTGGGGCATGAAACTAAGATTTGGCCATGTGTTTAGTTGAAAGTATCCCTAACACTATATTTGCATATTTTGTGAAGTACCTAAACTTAAGATGGGTGTCTCGTGCACTTGGTGCGGGATTGTAGTTGACTTATTCCTAGTTGTTATACTATCTAACTGTTGGTGAAACTGTGAGAACCCTCGGCAGGGTGGCGAACGTGGCCGAAAGTAGCAGATTGAAAATCGCACGAGGAAGTTACCCAGGTTCGGGCCTCCCTTGAGGGGTAACACCCTACATCCTATTTTTATTTTGTATTTATGGTTGAGTGCCTCGTGCGAGGGTTATAACGGGGGGATGATCTGTGACTACTGAGAGTGTGTTTCTAGAAGAGTAGATATATGGCCTCGCTAACCCTCATGACCGGTCTTATATAGATGACGAGGGCTAGGGTATACATGAATCTAACCGACCTCCAACCACCACCTTGCTTGGATTGCACTCCTAGATGATATTGAGATCCTTCCAGGCCTCCAGGATCCCTCCTTTCGCCAGGCTCCTTTTAGGCCATGTGGACTCGGAGTGGGCCTGTTGCCCGGCTTCCCTTAGGCAAGCCACTCCCGGTGAACCGTAGTGTCTGTAGCTATCGAGCTTGTTTATAGTTGGAATGTCTTAGTATGTTGGGGGACGAGAACCCACGTGGGCTCCTCATGTTTCCTGAGCGCCAGTGTTTGTACAACTTCAGGCATTCTTGGGGCTCTGCGGATGTGCGACCTTCCAGTCCAATCTTCAGAATTCTTGGGCTTAGCGTAATGTCTCGAGGCATGGTGATCTCACAGGGCCTTCGGTCCATAGCCCCCAGGTTCACAACCTTCGCCGCGCTCGACTTGAAGTAGCGAGTCCCTTGTGTCCATGGCCCGCAAGAACATCCCTACGTCAGAGAAGAGTCAAAATTGGAGCACTCAGTTGGGCCGCTGAAGAGGCTCTCGACCACGGACCAAGGCCCAAACCGCGTGATAGTGGTAGTTCTGCACTCGTCTTTCGAGCCAATGCTCCACGTGTTGCTTCTTGTTTTGGTGCAATATTCAGGAGTCATGCCGCCAGTTCACATCCGTACATGGCTTTACAAACCGATGGAGATAAGCGCAAATAGCACATCTCCTTCCTCCAATTCTCCTAATATTCGTCCTCCATTACGGCGGAGAAGCACAGACCTAGGGTGGTCAGGATGAGCAGGACTGACGCGGCGGCTGGCCATGGGAGCATCGCAGCGGAGGAAGCCTCAAGTTTCTAGCCTCCTCCCCTGGCCTGGGTAGGTGCGTCGCAAAAGGGACCGGGGAGCTGGAGGTATTCTACGACCAACTTCAATCATCTATAGGGATTAGTCGCAAGGTGACTTCTGCCCAAATGGAGTGTTTTGTCATGGCTCACCAATGTAGTCATTGGACAGGGTCCTGGAGCCTTAGCATTGGAAACTAGCTGTCCATACTTCCTTCATCCGTCGTAGCCTCTCCCTGCCTTGACACAACTTTGTCCGAGGGATTTTGACCTACTATGGGTGCCAACTCCATCATCTCACCCCAAACAGGGTTTTACATCTTGCCTCTTTCATTACCCCATGTGAGTGCTTTCTTGGAACAACCCTACATTTTGGCCTTTCGGTGCTATTTCTTTGAGGTGACACCTCACAAGGAGAATGGCTAGACTCCGGATTGTGGCAGAGCGGTCATTCAACCTTGTCCAGGCTCTGGATACTTCAAGCTACCAATGCCACAGATGATAGAGCCATGGCAATGAGATTGGTTTTATGCTTTAGACCTCCCGAAGATACATACGGAGATGGGCTTGCATGTTTTCACAAATGAACCGCCACAGGAGCTACAATCTTAGAGCTTGGCGACCGAGCTCTCCTTGAAAAACACTAAGTTGGTGGAGGTGGTCTACCAGCTCAAGGATGCAGGGCTTACATGTATGTTGATCTTGAAGACGTGGATAGAGAGGAACATCTAGCCACTGACATGGAAGGAGCACCCAATGTATGAGTATAGAGTTCGGAATGACCCTTGTCGTCCCAACGACCAGAAGGTCTCACAATCTGAGTTGAAGTCACACATGTACTTTGTGACCCACGTGCCCATGGATGAGATCTTCCCAGAGGTCACGGTAGAACCCTTTCTTTGGGGTAACTCTCCAAGCAAGGTCAGTGCAATTTTCTTGCTTTACTACTTGACCACTTTCGGCCGATTGATTAATATGTTATTTTTGCCTCATGCCCAAACTTTCAAAGCCTATTTTTGGAGCCCCATAGCCTTGCCGTGAGGTATCGGCGATGTTAGCATGTATGCTGCAGCAGCAACCTGCGCAGGCCATGACACCTTTGAAGAAACCACGGGAGGGACCATAGAGGATGAACACTTTGTTGTTGGCCACAAGAAACAAGGCGTCCCAAAGGGAGTCATCGGCGGTCTAGTTGACCCAGACTATCATCCCAATAGAGGTTCAAAAGTGGGTCATGGTGACCCATCCGGCGCAGCCTGTCAATGCTGTAGAGCCCCGACCAGAAGTCGTAGCGTGCCCATTGTTGAAGCCGGTTGTTGCATCGGAGACGTGCCCGTCGATGTCGCCTTCTCATGCGGTGAATTCATAGGTGTCGATCCCTTTTTGTTTTGACGTTTTGCGAAAATGTCCCAACATCGGAGCACAGAAACCGCCACCTGAGTATGCACTTGTGATTATTTTAAGCCATCTTCTCTTCTCCGGTGTTGTGATGCTGAAGTATTGTTGCTAGTCGCCTCGACTAAAGAAGAAACTGGCAAACCGAGAGCCTCCGCAGGTGCCCATTCCCATGGTTATTTTCCGTTTGTTTTGGGAGGTGGTCTCCCCTGTCATGAGCCCCTTGGAGTTTGTTAACGGTCTTGCACTGGAGCCCGCGGTCTCTACAGGGCACATAGAGCGCTCGCCTATCAGGAGGCACGAAAAGAGACTGCCTATGATGGCGGTCACACGTTCTCTTTCAGAGCTACCATGCCGTGGGTATAAGTACTATGGGGGGGGGGTCATTAGAGCTACAGACCTGTCATGCAGGCACACTATCCTCTAGCCCTTCCTTCATGCTTAAAGAGGAAGCTGACGGTCATGTCGTTCTTGAGGAGATGGATGCCAATGTACGACAGAGCAACAAGCGCGCCCGAGCCTTAGGAAATGCTTTCAAGAGACTTGTGCAAAGATCAATCCCAGAATGGAGGTAATCCCTTAGAGTAGTGCTTCCTATTCCCATTAGACCCCAAGCCTTGTAGGTCTTATTTGATCGTTAGCCCTGGACATGAATTTTTGAATTGTTTCGGTTCCGTAGGTACTGCGTTAGTGCAAGGACCGGCTTAAAGCTGAGGCCGAAGAGCTTTGACGGTTACTGGTTGAAGGGTGGTCCCAAACCACTATCTTGGAGGACTCCATTGATGATCCATCTATCACCAGAGTTGCCTATGCTACCTTATTATGTGATAAGCTTGCAGATGACATAAATATCTTCTTTTTTATGATGTAGTGGAAAACCAGTATTATGAAATGCTACGATGGTTAGGCCTAGCATGGAAAGAAGCCAATGGTATGCTCTATTACTGATGTCGATCTCAAAGAGGCCCGTTTGTGTCTGGAGTAGTTTCCCATGCCAAGTCTGTAGCGGAGTCCAACAACAATATTTCCAACCTTTGTGACCTTCTCAAAGAGAAGTGATGTGCGGAGGGTGTGCTCCAGCAGTGCGTCATGATGCTCTGAACCGACCTGGCTACTGCAGAGGCTTGAGAGTGCACATTAGTCATTGCGGAAGCTGCTTCCTTGCATGAGGTCGATCGACAAGCTTCCCTGGAGTTGGAGGAGCCACATGTAAGTGCATGCTAAAAATCTTGTTGAAGCTATGAAATGTTTGTAAGTTTCCTCCTGCTCAATTTGTCTCAAGAATTTTTATGTTAGGGCATTTTTATTCCCTTTTGTGTGCCGGAGATGGACATCGTCTTTGGCGAGGAGAGTTTGAGTATGGTTGTACCCTTGTTGCAGTAGTTCGAAAAGGCCCTTATTCGGATACTGGGGTCAATGTGGAACCCGGGCATGGTAGAAGTTCGCTTGTGGGCTATACTGGACCTTTTGAAGGAGCCTGAATTGTCCTCTCACTGCTTAAGGCACACCATCCGGGTATTTCCATGATGATCGTCGCTACTTCGTTTCCCGAGGACTGCCAAGTTTTGGGCTTCTTCGAGTAAGTGAAGGATCCCGTCAAGATGGTGGCGGCAAACTGCGACCTGGATGTAGGCGTGGAGTAGCCTGAAAAGATAGAACGACCTTTGTGGCCTAGGTTACACGCATAAAAATTCAGTTTTGTGCATTTTTAGCACACTTGAATTTAATATTAGTGTGAAACTTGGTTTGCTCCTGATCAAGCTTATGATATTGCCTAAAGTCCTTTGTCTTTATGTTTATGTTAGGAGCCGGGATGACCAAGAATATTTCTAGTATCCGGTTTCCCGTGGTTATGCCCTGTGGGAGGGGACCACCGTTATTTTCAGTGGTTATGTCTTACATTAATGGATCCATGTGTCGATGACACTGGGAGGTCGGTAATGGCATTGTAGCCCCTGGGTTCAGACAAGTAGAGGGAATGAACGCTGCAACCTCTGTGCTGGTCGTGGAGAGGTCAGCTATGCACAATATGCAACCCCTAATCCAGGTGAGTAGAGAGTTACATTTGTTTCCACCTCTTGGTCTATCCCAGGGTGTTCGTTGTTTATTTATCAATTGAGATAGTAGATCAACATGGGAGAGTAGTAATGATTCCTTTTTTGACCAGTTTATTTGGATCGAGCTAAAACATATACGTTCAAAAACATGATCGCTAAAGGCAACTTCTGCATAAAAGAGACGTAGCTCAGCAACATTCTAGGCACGCGCTGTAACCCGGCCTTTCTTGCAATTGCGATGGTAGTAGGCCCCATTGCTGTGGGATTCATGAATGATGTAGGGTCCCTTCCATGGGGATGAGAACTTGTTCTTCCACGACTTCTGCTCGAGGCAGAGATAATGATGCTGTTGTTGAACTCACGAGCCTGGACAAGTCGCCTTGGTACTGGCACAACTTCTGCCGGTAGATGGTTGTGTCATCGAAGGAAATGAGCCTGGTTCTTCTTTGGCGTTGATGTTGTCCTTCCTGGACTTCTGTGGCATCCTCGTTGTCCGTGCAATGCACGGGGAGTTGTACACTATATCAGAAGATACTAGGACCTCTGCCCCATATACTATAAAGAAAGGTGTGTAGCCGATGGAGTGGCTTGGCATCATTCAGAGGCTCCAGAGAAAGAATGGGAGCTCGTCAACCCATTTTACTTTTGCTTGCATCAGGGTGATGAGCCAAGGCTTCAGATCTTGCATGATTTGCCCCGTTGGCTCGCTCTACCTGTCTGTTGGACTGCAGGTGTGAGATTGAGTACTAGTCTATTTGGCTTCTCCAATTTTGGAAGAATTCCTTGAATGTGTCTATTGTGAAGTCCGTGCCGTTGTCAGTAGTGATATTTTGGGGCACGCCCAATCTATGTGTGATGCTAGAGATGAACTTGATCTTTGTGTAGGCCTCAACATTCATAACGGTCTTGGTCCCTATCCCCTTTGTCAATTTGTTAGTGGTGACTAGAAGGAACTTGAAGATGCCTGGAATTGTCGCGAGGGGCCCCACCCTGTCCAGCCCCCATATAGCGAATGGCCATATCAGAGGTATTGTTTTGTGGGCGATGGCCTACATGTGCGACTTCTGTGTGTGTTGTTGACAACCGACACACTTGCGGACGATCTCTTCAGTGTCATGGGAGGCGTGAGGCTAGAAGAATCCATGCCCACCAATGTTCGTGGGGCTGCGTGATGACCGCATGCCCTCACATGAATTTCTTGGAAGAGCTAGCCACCTTCTTCGCTGGGGCATGGCTGACTAACGTCATGATGCTGGCTTGGAAGTAGTGGAGCAACTTGTGGGCTGCCATGAACATGTTGTACATGATTTTCTGGTAGTGTGGGTACTGATTCTTGCATGGGGTCAGCACTTCACTGACATAGTAGACCGGGTGCTAAACCCACTATGCCTTTCCCCACTCCTCTCTTAGCCATGACCGCGGTGACATCCTGGGTAGTGGCAGATATTAAATGGCGAGAATGACTCTGATTATGCCATGGGTGCCAACTGCCGGTTGTATTGTAGGAGTTTCTTGAGGTCTTCGAATTTGACCTTTGCTTCTTCTCTCTAGTAGAACTAGTCAACTTTTTGCTCTAGGTGGTATTGTTACTAGCATCCTAAACTAGTGTAAGATTTTAGAGCACACATCTCTTGGCCTCCCTTGACCATTTTCCCACAGTCTTGATTTTTAGATTTGAACTAGTGGCGACGCATCTGATCACATGCATGGGCATCCAAGAAACAATGATTTCAATCTCAAGCTAGCGAGGACAGAGATTTGGTCGGCAAATCTTCAATGTTAAGTGCCCTTTTACCCAAATGTGCCCTTCGTAGAATCCATATTTGTTCCATTGTAGTCTACCTCGTTATTGGCTTCATCATGGCTAGTATGAAAGCATAATTATTATTTTGGCTATCTTACAAAAGGTAAAACTTTTATGTATGGAGAATGTGAGAGTAAAGAGGTGAGCCTGTTAAGATAATGGTGGCGATGTGTAGTTCAAGGGTTCCGTTGCCATGACAATATAAGGGTAAGATGACAATGGTGGTGTTAGTGTGGTAATGGTGGTTTGGGCCTAACTTACTATAGCATGTGGAAGGTACCACCAATTACACAAAGAACATCATAGAAATGATTTGATACCCATACCCCAAGTTGTAATGTTTAGTTTAATGCTTTTGATGTCTACGATGAGTTCGGCACCAATGTTTAGATCATGGAAACGATCATGTAGAGCTAATAGAAAGGGGCTTTAGAATCCAAGAGGATTGCATAGGAGACTAAGAATATGGTACTCTTACCTAAGTTCAGGACCCCGAGACGGAGAATGGTCTCTTCTTTTGGCATGGGGCTCTAGGTCCTTATATAGTGATAGCTTCTCCGCTGGCAAGTGTTCAATCTTCAATATGGTATCAACATGGCCCCTAACTAGGAAAAATCTCTTGGTTAAGTTAGGATCATGTATTCCCTAAACCTTCATCCTTTTTCCTCCGAGTGCCTACCTAGCATGACTACTTGCGATCCCAAGAGACCCAAGGAATTCCTATGTTATGATCCTTTTCCTCATACATTATTCATGTGTTTGGTTCCAGGAACCAACTGGAATGTAACAGGTCGGACCTGTCCCTGACCCACGTTCTAGTGTTTGGTTTGTAACTGGGATGGAACCCACTCGTTCCCACCCACCAAATATTCTGCTCAGATCCGGAACTGAGCAGTCTCTCCAAATCGAGCGGACCACACAGAATCGTCGCTCGTTCCTCTCCTCTCGCACTAAGCCCCCTCTCTCTCGCGCGCTCGAGGCATTCTCGATCTGCTCCCTTCCTCGATCCGTGCCGCCGGCCGGTCCCTCCCTGGATCTGCGCCGCCAGACACTCCTCTCCTGGATCCGTGCCGCCAGCCCCTCTCCCTCGTCTCCTCCAGAATCGGCTGGCGGGGGGCGGGTGCGCAGGCGACGGGGGCGAGTGTGCAGTTCTCCGACGGCAGCAGTGGGGCGGCGGGTGCACGGCTGACGCCGGCAAGAAGGGTGATAGCAGAGGCGGCGGCTGCGGGCCAAGGCCAGGAAGACGGCCGGCAGCGGGGCGGCGGGTGCGGGGCTCACGCCGGGAAGACAAGCGGTGGCGTCCAGCGCTCGAACGGCAGTTGGAGAGCATGGCGGCCGATATGGATTGCACCGGCGAGTGCGTGGCCAACGCCGGGAAGAGGGGCGCTTCCATCCAGTGCTCAGGCAGCAGCCATATATGCGAGCAACGGTGGTCGGCTTCCAGTGCTCAGGCGGCAGCCTATTGCAATTGTTCTTGCCTATATTTGTTGACATTCATGACAAATTTTGATGTCAATTTGTACATGCTTGTTCTTTCCTTTTACATATTGTCAGTAATGTCAGTAAATATACGTATATGATTGCGTATATATAGACTACTATGTCATTTATCTAAATGTTGTGAAGCAAATTACAAATAAGATGTTATTTTGGAATTTAAATGAAATGCTACTGAACATACTATCAATTTGAACAATTTTCATTCCATTCCATTCCATCAACCAAACACTGAGACAGAACCGTTCCATTCCACTCTATTATTATACCAAACACAGAGATGGAACCATTCCATTCCAATGGAACGGAACCATGCCATTCCATGACACTTCGTTCCCGAACCAAACACACCCTATACCTCCTTAGTAGTCATTCACCGCTTTATGAACACCTGAGTATGACATCAATCATGTAAACATCTACCATCAACCATTCATTCATTGAGAAAGATTCGCAACCCATTTCAATGTCTTCTTTTCCATCTAAACATTCATATGATGTTTGGAGAAGATCACATATCTACCGACTAGTTAGAAAGCTCTGATACTCTCCAATGACAAGGAGTCATATTTGAGAAAACACCCATGTCATCAGCCATAGTTATAAATGATCTAGGTGAACCTCTATCCATAGTTAATTAAGTACTACCGACACCTCTCATAGGGGATTTTGGTGCAAAATAGGGCATGGTGGCAAGGGCGAGTGATCTCTAGTTACCTAGGATACAATCATTAAGAAATTTTGGCCTCTACAACCCGACATTTGACAATGATTCCAAGTGCATCAAATGCCTTTGGCTACAATGCTCAAGAGAGGAATGGAAAACCAAGGTTTGAATTTATGCTTCTAAGCTATTTTAAGTGATTTTACATACTTGTTAAGTTCTTAGGAAAGGAAAACGAATTCTAGTATGGAAAGATTGTTAGCCAGATTCCACAAATGTGCTGAGTCCAACGTGTCCATGGCATGGTTGATTAAGCAGTTATTCAAAGGGTAATAAATTACTACTACATTGTAGAGTAACGCACACACATTAATCATACTTGGGAAAGTTGTCCATCCCAACTATCAAACGATTCTTGCTATTTTAGATCTCACTTCATAATAGGCATCCTGAAGTGGACATGGAAGATGTGATGATATATAAGTGGATATGGAAGATATGATGCTATATAAGTGGACCCAAAATGGTTCATTAAGCTCATGATAGTGCCATGCCTTCATTATGGTACCACATAAGTGGTTAGGAGAAATCCTTATCTGAAAAAATTAGGCACCATCGAGGCACTATTCTTCATGTGTTCACCTGAAAGGACCCTTGTTGGATACTTGACCGTCTTGATGATACTATGGTCTTCCAACCGAAGGGCATTCTACAGTCGGCGAAGAGCATCTTGAGACTTCTAGATATTTGCATGTGAGTTCTTATTCAATGGCTTGAGGGAATTGAGGGCTAACTGGCCTTCTCAAAGATAATGTTGTGATATACTCCCCGCAGTGCCGCCTCAATGACTGCATTCCAATGGAGGAAGGCATGACTTCAACTTGGCAGTCTCATTTATGCTTCACTACATATGGCTTGACTACAATGCCATGTCATCGGTTATAAAATGATATCATAACAACCGAGTGGTTAAGCAATTCTAGGTTAACTTCTGCCTACGGAGAGCTAAACAACACCGTGGTATTTCAGAGGATGTAGGCCCTTTCTTGTATTTCTATGGAGTTTAGTATGTGTGGCATTTGTGCCCACATTAACACCACCCTCTTGTAATATATTTGTCCGTATCTTAATATAATGATTGGTAGATCTTGGTGTTTTTGAAAGAATGTGGATCTATATCCAAAAGGGCTTGCAAAAAATGTAGCTAACTATATACAGCTTAAGTATAGACAAACCCAATAAATAGTGAAACAAACTTTAACTTTAAATGCATCACCTAAATTTTAGAATCCTAGCCAACACTGGACAAGTAGTTTTTGGGCCAATACTTGTTCACATTTTAAATAGAATAAAATAATATCATATCATTTAATTTGGATAAGCACGAAGATACTATGGTAGATGGTTCTGCATTGATATATTGTACATATGTTCTAACTACTGGTTGCATATCTAATGGTTGGTCAAAGTTCATATGTAGCCAATCATCGGCAGAATGGGTGAATTTTTCTCGAAAGGGGGAAGCAAGTTTCCCTCTATTGCGGCAAGGTTCATCGTCATTGTACAATCTTAAAAAAAACCTCACCATTGTCTTGCTTAATTGGGGAAGAACAAGGTGTACAAAATCAGGAGTTAATTCCAATGGAGGATGAAACATTACACTAATGGGGTTAGGCTGTATCAAACTCAACAAAGTTTGGTAGACTAAGAACTTTTACTGCCTTGGACATAGAAACATCAAGTCTTCTTTCCTGGCCCTTTTTTGTTGAGGGGCGGGATCAATACCACCATACCATTAATCCATGCCTAAATACTTCACAAAAATGTGGGAACAGAACTCTTCACTACTGCCACCATCATTGATATCACTAAAAGAAAGTATAAAGATGAATGGTTACAATGGTTTCCATCGTTGATGCTCATCCACCACCAAAATACTACGGTGACATGTTGACACTCACTTTTGTCCTTAAGCACATAGGCGACATGTAAATGTTCAACATGACATCAACATCATCATCCAACATTCAAGTATAGTCATAGGGTTTCCATGTCATCATTGAACGTCTCTTTGATTTGTGGTGAAACCCTAGCCATCATGTAAATCCAACTTGACGCCATACTAGTGTGACATGTTACTGAAGTCTAGTTAGCCAACTCTAGCCCAATCATTTTGGCAACAATACTTAGGTCAACCCAAGCGTTCTACCGCCAATTGGTAGAAACACAACTACAAAACCATCCCATGCTGTAAATGGTTAAACAACTTCATTGCCAATGGCATATCATTGATGTGAGAATCTCTCATCACAAACATGAAATAACATGCTTGCAAGTTTTCACAGATTGAAGACGAGGAATGTCGAATGACATATAGATCTCATCGCAAACGATCACGACCATCCTTTTCAACCATCCATTCATTCATATTCACGTATATTACATCCATATATCACAATCATCCATTGACTTTTGCATATGTTACATCCATATAGCTCACCCATTCATCAACAAGATGAAGCAATAGATAACATTTATATATGAACCAACATAATAAATTGACCATTCGGTTTTTACCATACATACATGAATAGACATAAGTGATGGCCCATTCATATATGAACCAACATAATTGATATATGAAAATAGAGTGATCGATGATACTTTTGCCCCTCTCGTCATTCATCAGTGCATTCAGTTGGTTCACTACCAAAGGAACATCCAGTTCAGCACTGAAGCCTCTCCATGTTTAGGAACCTGTTCTTTCTTACTCCCCGCATTCCATATTAGTTGTCGCTGATTTAGTACAAATGGATCTAAGGATACGTGGTGTTTTCTTGGCGCCGGATCTGAAGATGATGTACCACCATGATCACATAATACATTAACGGATGATAGAAACAAACTATAACTATACATGATAGAATCGAGAACAAACATAATTGTCTATGAAGGACTCTGCTTCATGTTCCTTGCATCGAGGATGGTACCCATCAGAAGAAATCCTCTTATCTTTAGGTTTTGCACTATCTCAGTGATATTAAAATGGTGGCGTCCTTGCATGGCCGGTGGGTGGAGGGGTGCAAACTGGGAGATAGAAAAAAAAGATAGGGAGAGACCACCATGGTGGAGGAGTGCATGCATGGAGCGTAGCGGCAATCGGGAGGTGAACGTAAGAATGCAGATATGAGCAATGTCTATGGGTGGAGGGGTGGCGGCGGGAGGAGGGAAAGCGGCCGTCATTTTCTCGTTTATATCAGGAGAGGGTGAAAGAGTGAGAAGGGTTGGGGTTAGTGAGGAGTGATTAGGTTTATGTAACACCTACGAATTTCGTACATGCTCATTAAGTACTATCCATGTGCTATAATTTGCACTGGGTGTGCTACTGTTCAGGTCTGCCTCTTCACAAACCCACATATCTGGATCTCCCTATGCTACAACTATTTCTCAAGCATTGTTAGACCCATTGTTAGACCAACCGTGTGTGATGAGGGGTCTTGTTAGAGGTGATGTGTATATTGGTGAAATGAGCCTGAAAACTCAGTAATTAACATATCCGCTTCAATGCCAATTCATGCAACATGGAACTTCACCTACCTCAATAAAATGTATCACATGTCCTACAAATATTGGAGGTTTGTCCATTTAGTCCTATAACTTTGAAACTATTGTTTTTGGTCCTAAAACTGTTGCAAGTGTGTCAGTTTAGTCCTATAACTTCAAAACTACAGTGTTGAGTTCTAAAACTATTGGAGGTGTGCCAGTTTAGTCCAATAACTTTGAAACTGCAGGCCATCAGTGGCATGATGGGTTGAGCTGTACTAAGGAGAGTAGACCGGTCATCTCAGTCTCACCCCGCAGTAGCAGAATGACATGTCGCACAACGTCCAATTGCTACCACCTATGGCTGCTGCTGGGGCTGCGTCACTCTCACCGACCTTTGTGCCAACTTTTCGGTTTCCACGCACTCAAACACATTGTCCAATAGCAGCGCCAATTCCCCACAAGTGGCCATGCTTGTGCACAAACAACAACCTGCATGACCCACTCTACGGCATGGTGTCGGGGCAACGACGATGCCATGAGTGAGAAAGAGATGGGTGGGATGGGGTTCTTCAGCCCGATTGGCTCAGGGTCTCCCTGGCGGCCACGCCAAATCTCTTAGTGAGGTTGCACTCCAGCTCATGGCCCCACAGGTGGTGGGCGTGCAGGTTGCAACAACACTGCAATGTGGACGTGCATGGACCACTTTTAGGGAAGTAAACACATATAAAGTCTTATTTGAAAACAAATGCACCACATATGCTGAAAATACAAACTTAGGACCTAAGATGAACAAACTTACATAGTTTTGGGACCCAAAATTGCAGTTTTGAAGTTATAGGACTAAACTGACAAACCTCAAATAGTTCTAGGACCCAAAACTGCAGTTTCAAAGTTATAGGACTAAACTGACATACCTCCAATAGTTTAGGACTTATGATGCATTTTAAAGAGGCTCAATATTGTGAAAACAAAAACATATGTTTGATGGCCTGGTCATTCATGCATTGTGAAACATCTATAACACAATACAAAACATTTTAGTGAGTTATTGTGATGACTCATTAATGACCATCGATGCCGTCAACCAACTGAGGTTTGCCTTTGAGCCTCCTTGAGGGTTTGCCATTCCCATGTCTTATGGGCGGCCTCTTTAATTGTTTTCCTTCAATGCACCTAAGGGTTGCACTTTTCCATTTGAACTATTTTCGAGTTTAAGAGATCAACATATCATATGCCACCGTTTTAGCAAAGCAATGCAAAAGGTTTGTCATGTATGCATGTTATAAAGGTGAAATTAATTAGTCACATAAAAATGCAACATTGATCTAGAGAAATGTGCTTTGAAAAATAATTTAAACATAAAACCCAAATGTGGTCGGTCACGCGGTGAGTTGTCTCAAAGAATGTTGAGCCCGTTTACTGTAAAGAAAAACAGGTCATCTATATATCATTTTACAAAGGGCATCTCTAACATCCCGCAACTTTTCTCTCGCATCCATCCACAAACAGAGGGGACCAGTCCGCGGATAATGATGCAGGAGGCCCGCCATCCAACGCTGCCCGCATACATTTCAACTAATATTTGAACTAACCGGACGAATTTTGTGCAAACACAGTTGAATTTTCATATAAAATAGAAGATATTCATGCAAACACAGTGGATTTCATATGAACATGATGGAATTCATTACAATTCGGACATACTTCAAATAAAAGCGGTGCTCGTCCGACTCTGGAGGTATAATTAATTTACCTAATCTAAATGTCGCTGGTGCCATTCCCCGTGTCTGGCCATGAGCCCCGAGAACTGAAGCTTCTCCTTCTCCAGATCCGCCTCAGCGCTCTGCAGCTCTGCCTCCAGAGCCCCGAGAACTGAAGTGGTCAGCCTCCATGTCGCCGCCAAGTGGCTAATCGACCGATGATGTTCATCCCACCAAACTTGCCTTGAACGAGAGGGGACGAGAAGTGGCCTTCTTGGGACCAGAGCAACAGTGACCTACTGTGCAATACTCTTCCTTGCTCCCAGCGGCACCGTCAGACGTGCCGACTTTGTGGTCGTGGTGGCAGGGCGCGGCCTCAGCAGAACCGGTGATGTCCTCCTCCTCATTGTCAGTCTTGTCCCACACCTCGTCTGCCGCCTCATCGAACTCTTTGTAGGCGGCCTCCGGTTCCGCCTATCGTTGCCGAAACCGTCAGCGGGAGATGCAGATCTCATGGGCGGAGTGGTATGACTCAAGCAGCACTAACTGCTCCACCGCGTCCGCATCCAGTGCGATCTCCCTGCCGGCGTTGAGACGCTCCTCCACCTGCTAGTGCTCTTGGAGAAGTTGGAGGTTCTAGGCGGCGTTAGCCTGCGCTTGGAACTGCTCCTCCCGCTCCTCCCGCACCATGTCCATGTAATGGGCACGAGCCTCGCCGATGGTCATGGTGAAATGCGTAGGCGAGGAGGGTGGCGCCGGATCGTCCTCGGACACGTCATCCATTGGGACGTAGTCGGCCTCCGACTGCCTGCCGGCTTGCCACCCGGTAGCAATGGCGGCCATCTCCTTCTTCTGATCTGGAGACAGTCCATCCCAAAGAGCTATGGAGCACGAGGAGGCCATGGGGGGAGTGGTGCGGAAGAGGAGAAAGGGACCGGACGAGGATGAATGCAGCCATGGCCGAGGCTGCAGTTTATATAGCGGGCGAATGGCAATGGTGGGAGGCAGAGGGACGGACGGGTGGCGCTGGAGTAGGTTCCTCGACAACCGCATGTCATAACTGTGGGTGGCACACGTCCGGACGGCCAGCCATGGTGTCATTTGAACGCGGAGTAGTCGCATGCATCGAGAAGTGGCATGGGTGGCACTCTCTTGATCGGTTCGCTGCTTCAGTGCTGGCGCCAGTGAGAGGCCGCGTCCGCTTTAGGAGGATATGAATGTGGCACTGACACTCTAGAGCTACGCTGACCATTTCGGGCGAGAAGCGCTCGTGGGTGAGGGACTAGGTTTGGGTGGGTCAGTGCGGTCAAACGCGGGTGTGGCAACGTCTGGACGCCCACAAAGCCCCCCACGTTTGTCTGATATTAACGTCCATACACGTACATTATTAGTACTACTTATAAAAGAACGATTGCGGTGAATCCAAATGATATGAATGACCCATATTGCTCCAGTGATGTATTCAATACATCATCGTCAATCTGGAACAAACATTAAACAATTCTCTAGAAACAACATTAATTGCATTAATGGTAGTTAATCCTGGAAATAGCATTACTTATAATTATTTAGAAACAACATTATTTACTAATAACAATCAATATTGGAAATAACATTGATTGTCGCACGGAGAAGAAATGTGGAATATACTATATTAGTATCTTAGAGCATCTACAACCGTGATGGGCAAATCCGAGCCCTCAAAGGCCCGAGGACGCGCCCGGGCGCGTCCGCGGGCATTGAGCGGGCACACCTCATTTGGTGGCTTCCAACCCGCATCCCTCATATCTGAAATCTCAAAACCATACAAAAGCATGCAACGCTATGTAAAAGACGATCATCACACGCAGTTCATCAGATCGGCATTTCATCGTCGGTCAAAAGGAGCATAGTTTTTCGGAGCAGTGCAAATCCATTCTACAAACTAATTAAAACATAGTCAAATATAAACACAAGGGTGAACGGCGGAGGAAATCACAATTTCCTCACGGGCCCCAACCCCTTTCGGTTGTCGATGCGGCTATGCCCCTCCTCTCTGTAGGCGTCGGTGTGTGGTGGTCCGTCGTCGTCGGAGCTGGAGGTGGAGCAGCTCGTCAAGTTGAAGTCCGAGCAGCAGCTTTGGCCCGATAGCCTGCAGAGCAGGCGGTCCTACTCCTTGGCATGGCGGGCCACCTTCCCTTCGCCGCCGCCTCCTTGCTTGCCCCGTGCTCCGACAACTGAATGGCGAGTCAGAGTGCTTTGGCATTCTTGCAGCAGAGGTGCCGCACATCCGTCTCTGCCGTCGTGCGAGAGCGGCGGTGGACCGACACGAGGAGCGCGACATGGAGATCGAGCGACGCGGTCGCGCGTGACTGCCGTGTGGTCAGCGCCTCCCTCGCCGCTGCCCTCTTCCTTGCTCGTTGTCTTTGTGGCGGGCTCCTCGTGCCTCAGACTCAGGTGTCCTCGTGTGTGTCGGCTCTTGCGCGGGCATGACGACCGCGGTGGCCCGGAACCACTTCTGGAACAAAGGGAGGTTGTTGGTGTACCTAAACGACGAGAGCGGAGCGGCCCGAGATGCGCGCCGGGTGGGACGGGCCGGTGACGTTATCGACGCTGCGTCAACGGGCGATGGGCGCTGAGGAAGAAGATCTTCCGCTGGCACCTTGGTCGAGCAGCGACCGCCTCAAGGCGATGCGGAGGGCGACCTCCTCCACATCCATGGTCGAGGCGTCGGATTCTCTGCCAGAGCCACCGCTGCTTCAGTCGCCGGCCATCGGATCGGAGGGAAGGGGATCGGAGTGGAGTGGACAGGCACATGAGTGAAGTCGAGTTCGGATCGACCAGTGTCTAGGGTTTTTCTAGATGGGGACATTTGTGGGGTCCGGGTGGGCCAGGCTTGGCCAAGGCGACGTGGAGGACGGGCCCGAACATGTTCGGATGCCCCCATATCTGTCCTATATTTGGGCAGGATATAAGGGGCGCCGGTCAGTCTGGGCGTTTTAGGCCCGTTTAAGGAGCCCGTCTGGGTCGGTTTTTCACGACCAACCAGTGATCGGGCGGCCTGCCCGGGTGTTAGAGACGAGTTTAAGAGCATCTACAGCCGGAGGTTGCAAATTTGGACCCTCAAACGCCCGTGGATGCGTCCGGACGCGCCCGCGGATAGTGACTGGGCATGCCTCAAATTTTAGAATTCACAACCACGTATCCTATTTTCAAAACATCTGTTACATGTAGGGCCATGCACGTCGATCATCCTGTCAGCCTAGGGCTGGCTGGGCACCGGAAATTGCTCATACTTAACATTTTCACACCCGTATTAGTCCACCTCACCGATGAGTTAGTCGACCAGCTTAAATATCTCCGGGTCATCGAGAAGGGACAAGTTTCTGACATCATTGCATCCTTTGTTAAGGATATGTACTCTTACTATGAATCTTCTATGTTTATCACATAGAAGATTCATAGTCAGGGTCTATATCCTTCACAAAGGGAACATTGGTGTCGGCTTGTATTTTTTGAATCACGTCCATGCATGAAAACAAAACAAAAATCTACTGTCATTGTAGTAGAGGTATCGACGTATATGATCGAGACAAACTTGACACTCGATGAACAATCATCAGTCAATGATATGCAATCCAGTGTCAAATATATCTCGATCACACATGCCAGAATTGATAGACCTACACAACAACCAAGCTTGCTGCTATCCACTGGTGTAGCTATTTAAGCCGGGCGGTGTCCGCCTCGGCCGGTGATGTGGGACTAAAATTTGGTTGCATCGATGAGAGATGGAGGAGCTTTTGTCGCTGCAGGTGGGACCGCTACGACCTGCAGCAGAGTCGGCGGGCGTGCCCGGGCGCCTCCATATCCGCCTCATATTCGGACTGAATATGAGGCGTGCCGGTCAGCTCGGGCGTTTGAGACCCGTTTGAGACGCCCGTCTGGGTCAAAAAATCGTGACCGAGCATTGACCGGGCGGTCCGCCCGGGCGTATAAGACAGGTTTGAGAGGTCCGGTTGTAGATGCTCTAAGAGGTCCGGCTGTAGACTATCTTTGGGTGTTCAAGTGTCGGTGTGATTGTAGTTTTACATATGTCGCCTATTTAAAGTGACCAGAACAAGACCGGCACACTATATTTAGCTCGTACTATTGCTCATGAACCAAATACTTAGGCGCAACTATAGGGGAGTTACGGGAGTGGAACAAGTGGAGGTAAAGCACCACAAAATACCACTCCCTCCGTGAACTAATATAAATGCGTTTAAATAACTACTTTAATGATCTAAATGTTTATATTAGTTGTTTACATTAGTTTAGAGAGGGAGTATCAAATTGTTCATTCGTGCATGTGCACAATTACATGTGTATCATAGGTCGGATAGAACGTTGACTGCACACTTAGTATATATTTTGGAATGTCAGCAGGCACGCTTACCACTTACTCCCTCCGTTCGGAATTACTTATCGTACAAATGGATGTATCTCGCGATAAGTAATTTCGAACGGAGGGAGTAGATTACTATATATATATATATATATATATATATATATATATATATATATATATATATATATATATATATATATATACCAGAGTTATGAGATCATACAAACTGACAATTTATATGTCGCATATTTGAGCATCTCGTACGTGATGTCACAGTTTATATGTCTTTTGTCGTTTTTCGCATTTTGATTACTAATATTCAATCCATGATTCATGTGTGCAGATCGATCATGAATCCTGACAATAGAGGTCAGGAACCGACCAGGCCAGTGTATGCGCCAGTACCTCGAAGAACAGCGTTGTCGGTGGATTTCGGAAACGGAGTGAACGGGACATTCGTACGCTCAAACATCGACGGTACTATGACATTCCTGCTGCCGGACGTGAGGTCGGCAGCAGCGCCTACTCGTCCGACTGCACCGCAGAATGAGAATCACGACGAGGAGCGCGCGATACACCTTTTCAAGCTTCTATATTCCTGCGCTGCCGCGTTGGACAAAGGGGAGAAGGAGCTGGTAAACAAGGGGCTAGAGCTGATATGCAGTCTCGCAACGGACGACGGCGAGCCAGTGCATCGCCTCGTGGCTTCGTTTGCCGACGCTCTGGCGCTGCGCCTTGTCCAGCCATGGCAGGGTGTCTGCCGCGCTCTGCAGCTGCCGACGACTACCCCGGCACCGGAGGCCACCGCAGCACGCCGACACTTCGCTGCGATGTGCCCTTTCCTCCGCCTCGCCGAGACCGCAGCGAACTATGCCATCATCGACGCTGTGCAGACCGAGAGGAATGCCGTGCTCCACGTCGTCGATCTCGGCGGCTCTGACCCCGGCCAGTGGCTTCTGCTCCTCCGCTTCTTTGCCAACCGCCCTGGGGCGAGCACACACCACCAAATCCTCCGTCTGACCATTGTCAATGAGGAGGACGAGTTCCTGTCCAGCACCGCTGCGCTCCTCGCCTTGGAAGCTGAGCAGCTGCACATCAGCTTCCAGTTCCACCCGGTGAGACTCCATATTAATCAGCTGCTCAGCATCGAGCCCCTCGATGTCAGGAGCGGCGAAGCACTGGTCATCGTCTCAACCTTACAGCTCCACCGTCTGCTCGCCAACGAGTTTGCAGAAGCGGCCACTCGTCCTCACGACAGGAAAGGAAAAGGGCAGGCGCATGCTACCATGACGAGGGCCGACGCGCTCCTCCGGAAACTAGCTGAGCTATCGCCGAAGCTTATGGTAGTGACGGAGCAGGAGGCCAGCCACAACAGCGTGGAGTTCACGGACCGGTTCGGGAACGCGCTCAAGTACTACGGGGCTCTGTTCGACGCCCTGGAGGAGAGCGTACCTGCGCGCGGATCGGCACTGGAGCGCGCGGACGTGGAACGGTGCTTGCTCCTGCCACAGATCAGGGATATCATTGCCTGTGATGGCGCGCAGCGTCGGGAGCGCCACGAGCGGATGGTGGACTGGGCGGCGCGGATGGAAGCCGCAGGGTTCGTGCCTGCGACAATGAGCCCTGGCACCGTGGCGCAAACGGCGATCCTAGCACATATGCTGGCCGGCGATAGCAGGGCGTACAGGGTTTGCAGTCAGAATGATGGCCGATGCATCTTCATCTACCGGGACGACGTTCCGATGTTCTCCGTCTCCACCTGGCGCACAGTGTGACAAGGATCACCACACATACCGTCACCTGTGATCTTCTTGCAGATCTTCTCAATACATTGCAACAATTTCATAGTAGATCGGATGCATGTGTTTTGGTTATTTGCCTGAACTATTTATCATTTTTATGTTGTTATTATCGTACTGCAAAGTGTTGTTTCACACCAGCAGACATTGGAAAATGTTCAAGACATTTAGTTATTGTTGGAACATTCAAGACATTTTAATTAGTACTTCCTCCGTTCGGAATTACTTGTCGGAGAAATGGATGTATTTAGATGTATTTTAGTTCTAGATACATTCATTTTCGAGACAAGTAATTCCGAACGGAGGAAGTACTCCCTCCGTTCCAAAATAGATGACTCAACTTTGTATTAAAGTTAGTACAAAGTTGAGTCATCTATTTTGGAACGGAGGGAGTACAAGGTAGTAGTATGATATGCTACCCTTGCTTCATCGTCTTTCTAACAGCCGCCATGTGAAGACAACGTTCTTATCACACTGCTTGCGACCAGTCTTTCTAACGACTTCATCGCTGAGATGTTGGGGTGCTTTTGGCGCTCTCGTGACCTGTCTTTAAGGGATCAATGTGGAGGCCAACTTCGTTTGTTGTGGGAGCACTACTTTGTTCCTTCGACTGGCCCTGAGGGTAACCTTTTTTCTATGCCACTAGTGTTCTTCCTTTTCAGTTTCTTCTTTGGAGCACTTAGAATTCGCTCCATGCCGGCAAGGTCAGAGGACTTGGTGAACGATCATCATACAAGGTGTCAAAGGCCCATCAATCTAGACACTATTACATTATTGGCATAATTCAATTCCCATCACCCAATGTGCATACATCGGATTGTTCTAACGTGGACGAGTAAAGCATGACTGAGATGGTGGAGGAGTTGATGGACTCAATGGTGATGAAATTTCCACTCCGGAGGCAGGATCAGCTTCCAAACAACCATCCAGGACGAAGAACAACAATGGCGGTGTCTCAGCTCCGGGGAAAATACGCTCAAAAATCGCTTGTGTGTGAACCGACACGCCCAAGAACCTAGGGCATGTGGACGTAGAGTCCCCACGGCCCCATCTCCTGGCTCAGGCCCTTTCTCCTCCAAAAGTTGTTGCTGGATTTTCTAGATTTTTCTTGGTGAAGTTTATTTTCCGTACAATAAATAACCCCAATGAAATTCTCCTGAAAACAAAGTCGGTCCAGTTAGTGTTTATTGATTTAAGAAAGTTAAGAGGACAAAAATAAGCATAAGTGTTAAGAAAAATGCAAGTGTTTTGGACATATTGGCTCCCCGAAGGTTAGGATATTTCTTTCTCAAGCAATTCAATGGACAATGTGAAGCAACAAAGAAACTTTTGTGACCACCTTCCTTCACAAATGTGCAAAATCAATCAACATGTTTAAGTTATAAGATCATATGAAAGTTATCTAGTGAATAAAACTTGTTTAGTGACCAATGTCTTCCCAAGATATCATCTTAACAAAATAGTGACTAATAATGCAATAACATGAAGCGTCAACTGGATTATGACCTATATAAAGTGATAACACAGTATATCGCAAGTTTGTAAATTTTAAGATTGACATTACTATCTGCAGAGACATCAATGAAGTTCCGGTGATGACTAGGAATACAAACCCGGAGTAGAGGTGCACCTATTTAGTAACCTATTCAAAACCATCAAAAACTTATTCGTTCAACATTTAAACTTATACAAACCCGGAGTGAGGTGAACCTATCCCAAATCATCAAAAACTTAAACAATAACATTTATTAACCTATTTTATTTTGTTGTCGTGCCTATGAAAGTTTACTTGGAATGACCTAATGAACTCATATGGATATGTAGGTATAACATACACTTAATGGCTAGACTTGACTCGAGTATTTTGGATCCATAATCAGAAGTCATGGTAGTACAGGTGAACCCTAGCACACGACTAGGAGCGACCAACTAGATAGTATAAAAGATCACATCATGCATTTTGCACAAGTAATTATCAAGTGGTAATATGGTTAGGTAGGACATTAGTACTCTGAGTTATAATACCACCGAGACTTATGTTAGGCTTTATAGAACATGCATGATCATACCCGAGGTCAATCGCCCAAGTTTCAAAAATGATATACTATATTAGCACAATATATTATGATTCAACTTTTTTCATTAATAGTTAATATAATTCACTAGTTAATAAAAAGTTTGCATGGGAAAGATTGATTCATCAAACTATCACTATGCACATGACTGGTAAAATATGAGATATGAAGAGAACACATTAATGAAAATCTGCACATAAGCAAAGTAAAGATGATCACAACAGCTTTCCTGCCATAGCACTCCATCATATAGCATCATTATTGCTTTGTCACCTGCTCAAATGAATGATCAATAGTAATAATAATACGCACATGCAGACTTGACCATGGAATGTAGCTAGAATACTAAAAAATAAAGAAGTAAGCATGAGGGAGAGCACAAAATAATATATATTGTTTAGTTTTATTAACTTAAGACAAAAGGTAAAAAAGCAAAAAGCAATTTTTTTATCGTTTTCTCTTTTCATATATCATAAAATGCATCAAAATGCAAATGGAAATAAAATGTTGTGTGATTGTTGTTGTCTTAAAGAAGACACAGATAAGAGTCATACAATCAATATAGTAAAAAGTGTTGTTCTTTTCCAAAATATTTTTAAACGGTGAAAAGAAACAACAAGTAAATACAAAAGAAAACATTTTCTGATTTTAAGTTTCCAAAAGAAATTGAAGAAGTAACAAAATAAAAGAGTACTTTTTATGTTATCTTTTTTTACAAAACAAAATGAAGGAAAGCAACTAAAACTTTCGCTTTAGCTTCCAAAGGTGACCTAATGGCCTTTCTGGAATTTGAAGTATATATTACGTACCCTAAGAAGGATGTTTGTATGAATGTGTATTAGTCCATTCCAATTTCTTCCCCAAACTTCCTGGAAAAATTACAATTACATCCAAAATTGGTGGGTTAATATGAGCTTATCCATGGTAGGAACTCTTCAGATTGGAATTTATTTTCTAAATGTCTTTCGGTTTTTGGTGAGTCATCTGAGATCTTTCAAACCACTTTTCTTTCGTAGATCATTATAGTAGCACTAAATGTTCAATCTTTCAGTTTCTCTTGAGAGATTTTAAGTTTTGCATTTTTAACTCAAATAATCATGTTCCTCCGGTTTGAGCAATTTGAAGATTTTTCGTTATGGCTGCAGCACCATCGTATGAAATTGGTGACTCCCGGGTTGCGTTATTCATATTCTGCAAGAGATAGTGAGATACATCGACCTCCACTAGTCACCCAAGTAACACTTTGGCTCACAAATAAAAGAATATTAGTAGAACTCATGTGCGTTGCTACGGACTATAATGCATATAAATGAATCAAACAAATGATTCAAGGGACCGAGTTCCATTCTAGATGCAATGAAACCCACACGCTCCCCACCTATAGATTTGTGTTTAGAATATGATCCTAATAACTATTCCAAGCTAAAGGAGTTAATGGCAGATGGCCTATCTTGTTCACCCAACAAGGTGTCTGTTCTAATTTGGCAAGGTTTTTGTTGGTTGCACGTATCTTGCATAAGGTGTCTTGCATTTCTTCTACTTCGTTGCACCGCCATCTGCTTAGTTTACTCATCATATATGTGAAGATGTCATGCCCATCCATTATCAATACCTATTCCATTTATCATCATACCATGTTTTTTTCATTCAAATGTTGTTCTTATGTATCAGACATCCAAAAGGAAGAGAGTGATTGCATAATCAAACCTGAAGGAGTACAAGCAAAGTCCTTCAAAAATGTGGTGGCAGCGGAGAAATTAGATAGCGCCCCACTTATATTGGTGATAGAATCAGCGCCACAAAACCAAGGATATTGCAACTATGCTGCTCGCTACTTTGCTCTTGTTAGTACATATTGTCCTGTATCGATGTACTTACATTTATACATGGTTGATTATGTGACATTAGTGTGCATGATAGCTTGCTTATCCACTATTCGCTCCAAATCAACAGATCTATATTAGTGCTTGCATTAATGTAGAATAAACCCAATGCTTATGAAGAAGTTTAGCTCTGCATTGTTCTTGTAAGTATCTGTTGTCCTTTATCACTGAACTAATATTGTCGGCTAGTTGTTCATGTACCATCAATTGCAGCTTATTTTCCCTTGCCCTCCATTTTCTACACATCATATCTATATTTGCTCTTACCAAAATGTTGAATAAAACGATGCTACTAAAGAAGTTTAGCTCTGCATTGCTCTTATCAGTACCTTTTGCCTGCATGTTGTACTTAATATATAGCTAGTTGATTATGTAGCATCACTCTACATCTTAACTTCAATGATATATATTTGTTTCTATATTATCACATCTATATTTCCTCTTAACAAAATGTAGAACAAAGGCAATGCTTATAAAGAAGACTCTATGGTAAATTTCTTGAATTGCCCCCCCCCCCCACATCAACATGGACAAAGGCTTTATAGAGCGGGTCTTCACCACTAACACAAGTTTGTCCTTCTCGTGTATTCAAACTTTGTTGTGTATATTTGGCTAGCTATGACTGTAACTGCTGTTTATTTTTGTCATTTGCATCAAATTGCATGTTCAAAGTTTATTACAAAGATGTTTATAAACTTAAGTTTGTCCTTCTCAATTTCAACTTTTAGTTGTACAAGCAAGTTCGTTATTCATACCATGTAAATCAAACTAAACAGAGCAAGTGATTTTCTTTAGCACTGCATGTATACTTGTGTTCTTCATCTGTAATCAAGTGGGTGGGGAAACTACCAACTCCAGCACAATGTCCTATCCTGCCATGTCTTAACTATGAACAATGCCATATTATGTTCATGTTATTTAAATCGTGTCTCTTTATTACCAATCTGAAATGGGATAAATTGATAGTATACTCACCATTGATGCTTGTACTACATGTATGTTGTTCTTGATCTGTAATCCAGTGGTGTGGTGAAGCTGGCCACTTCTACACAATGCCATCGCCTGCCATGTCTTACTATGAACAATGCATATTATGTTAATGCTATTTTAAACCGTGTCTCTTTATTTTCCACTAAGAAATGATATGAATTGACAACACTGATGCTTATACGTGAAAAACCTGTTATCTGTCTGCTTGCTTCTCTTTCTAGGTGAAATCATTGATGCCAGGAAGAAATGTCACAATGATAGTGAGACGATCTCATTGCTTGTCACTCTAACAAATATTACAGGGAAGAAGGAAACACGTCTTGGGATAGAGATACAACCTCAAAGTCATGTCTTAATATAGTGTCGGAGTTACTCGCTAATAGTAGTGACAGAAGCTCGATGAAGTCACTGTGTGAATCTGTTCGACTTCTTCAGTCTCAAATTCAAGCAGAAAGACATGCTTCAGCTCAACTCCTACTGGAACTCCAATCTGTATGGAAGACTAACCAGAAGTACATGACGTCTATTGATGCTATGCAGCTACAGTTGGAGGATATAAGTGTCAAACAAGTGCAGTATCATCAGCTTGCTCAGATGCTTGTGTTGCAGCTCCCGGGAAGGGCTAACCTTTCTTGAACTGTGTGGAAGTGTTGTCGATCTGTGTTTATTTTGTCGGTGTGTTTATTTGCACTGGTGGTGATCTTTGATGCCCATTTTATGTACTCTGCCGTCTGGTTGCACTTTATTATCATTCGTACAATCTTTGATGCCTAGTGGATATAATACGTCACAATTTCTTTTTCGTATAGTCTAGGTTTATTCTTAGTCACAATGTTGTAATTTATTTAATGTAAATGTTGTCATCGCTCGCTGAAAAAGTTGTAAGCTTTGATGCAAGCTAATAAGACAAAACGTTGGTATATATGTAAAAAATTACGATACTCAAACGGGCTGGCCCGCAATGCCCTACATATTGGCTGAAATGTGGGCCCACAATCATCTAGGGCCATTAGCAAGCCTACACGTAAACTTGCCCACTAATAGTTTCAGGCCTTTAAGATGCCAAGTAAACTGCGGGCCTTAGTTAGGCCAGAAAAAACCATGAGCTTTTAACAGGGTGAAAAGTAGATTGTGCCTGAATTGAGGCAAACAATTTGTGGACCGACAGCAGGCTAAAACTTACGTATGCCCTTGATTGGCCCAACTACATATGAGCCGTTAACATGACAAAATTTATCTGTAGCCTTGGTTAGCCCAAAAACATTCTGGGTTGTAACCATGCCAAATGCAAAGCGAGCCATAATTAGGCCCAACAATGTCACATGCCTTTAACAGGTCGATAGTCAGGTTGGTCTGAAATTTATCCACGAAAACTATGGGCCTTTAAGAGAACGAAAGTCACTTCGGACCAAAAATAGGCACAGATCCAACATGGGCTGTTAAATGGCCAAAAGTGAAACCGGGCCGACAACAGCCCATATGCACCAAGGCTTCTAACAGGCCGAAATGAATATCAGACTGAACTGTTAAACGAGCCTTTAATGGGCCGAAATACAAACCGGGCCTTCGATGGGACAAAAAGCACAATGGCTTGTTAACGGGAGAATCTAATATGGATCATAAGTCGGTCCAAAACAGGTCAGGTTGTTAATAGGCCTGATCCTTTATGGGTCATAATTTGGCCCAAAACATGGCAGACTGTTAACGAGCCGACCTACTAGTGTCAGAAAAAATCTTGTGGGTCGTTGGGTGGGCTGATACGTATCCAACGTATCTATAATTTTTGATTGTTCCATGCTATTATATTATCTGTTTTGGATGTTTTATATGCATTAATATGCTATTTTATTGGGACTAACTATTAACCTAGAGCCTAGTGCCAGTTCCTATTTTCGCCCTGTTTTTGAGTTTCGCAAAGAAGGAATACCAAACGGAGTCCAAACGGAATGAAACCTTCGCGATGATTTTTCTTGGATCAGAAGACAACCAGGAGACTTGGAGATGAAGTCAGAGGAGCCACGAGGCGGCCACGAGGACAAAGG
>NC_041383.1:773267607-773295758 GCF_002162155.2 Triticum dicoccoides
GGGGTAGGGTGCGCCCCCCCGCCCTTGTGGGTCCCTCATGCACCTCCTGACCTAATTCTTTCGCCTATACATTCCCCTATATCCCCAAACCAATAGAGGCATCCACGAAAACACTTTTCCGCCGCCGCAACATTCTATACCCGTGAGATCCCATGTAGGGACCTTTTTTGGCGTCCTGCGAGAGGGGGATTTGATCACAGAGGGCTTCTACATTAACACCATTGCCCTTCTGATGAAGCGTGAGTAGTTTACCACAGACCTACGGGTCCATAGCTAGTAGCTAGATGGATTCTTCTCTCTCTTTGATTCTCAATACCATGTTCTCGATGTTCTTGGAGATCTATTCGATGTACTACTTTTTTGCGGTGTGTTTGCCGAGATTCGATGAATTGTGGATTTATGATTAGCTTATCCATGAATGTTATTTGAATCTTCTCTGAATTCTTATATACATGATTTGATATCTTTGCAAGTCTCTTTGAACTATCGGTTTGGTTTGGACAACTAGATTGGTTTTTCTTGCAATGGGAGAAGTGCTTAGCTTTGGTTCAATCTTGCGGTGTCCTTTCCCAGTGACAGTAGGGACAGCAAGGCACGTATTGTATTGTTGCCATCGAGGATAAAAAGATGGGTTTTTCATCATATTGCTTGAGTTAATTCCTCTACATCATGTCATCTTACTTAATGCATTACCCCGTTCTTTATGAACTTAATACTCTAGATGGATGTTTGATGTGTGGAGTAATAGTAATAAATGCAGAATCGTTTTGGTCTACTTGACACAGACATGATACCTATATTCATGGTCAGTGCCTTAGATATCGTCATAACTTTGTGCTTTTCTATCAATTGCTCGGCAGTAATTTGTTCACCCACCGTATTATTTTCTATCTTGAGAGAAGCCTCTAGTGAAGCCTATGCCCCCCGGGTCTATTTTCCATCATATAAGTTTCCGATCTACAATTTTAGTTTCCGATCTACTATTTTGCAATCTTTTACTTTCCGATCTATAAATAAAAAATACCAAAAATATTTACTTTATGGTTTATCTATCTCTATCAGATCTCACTTTTGGAAGTAACCGTGAAGGGATTGACAACCCCTTTATCGCGTTGGGTGCAAGGTTGTTTGATTGTTTGTGCAGGTATTCGGTGATTTGTGCGTTGTCTCCTACTGGTTTGATACCTCGGTTCTCAAACTGAGGGAAATACTTATCTCTACTTTGCTGCATCACCCTTTCCTCTTCAAGGGAAAAACCAACGCAAGCTCAAGAAGTAGCAGGAAAAATTTCTGGCGCCGTTGTCGGGGAGATCTACGCCAAGTCAAGACATACCAAGTACCCATCATAAACTCTCATCTCTTGCATTACATTATTCGCCATTCGCCTGTCATTTTCCTCTCCCCCACTTCTAAAACGATTTTTGAAAATATTTCCCTTTTCTACGCCATTCTTCCATTCGTCTTTTTCGTTTGCCTTTTTGCTCATTTATTATCTTTGTTTGTGTTACCATGGGCCCTCTATTTTCTTGCATCTTCGGTTGCTAAAAATCTAAGTTTATGGATCCTCGTCCACTTGCTAATATTTTTAAGAGATACAATTATGATGAACCGATTGCTAGTGAGGTTTGTGCACTAGATTATCTTTATGAAGTTTTGCTTGAAATTCGTGAATATGAAAATTGTGATGAAGAAATAATTGCACCTTGAATAATAATCATGATTGCAATGATTTTACTATAGATTCTATTAATGTCAATTGTGTTAATGACATGCAAAACCCTAAGCTTGGGGATGCTAATTTTGCTATGTCTACTACTTGTTGCAATGATCATGATTGGGGTGATTCCTCTTATGATCTTGAAAATTTATTTAAGCCCCATGATGAATATGAGATTGATAATAGTGTTTGCAATAATATTGAAAGTGGGCTTGGAAGAGTGTCAACTTTAGATCCCACATATTTGGAGAATGCACAATCTTATGAAATTTTTGATAAAAGTGGGTTTGGAGAGGTCATGACTTTAGTTAATGTTAATCCCACTATTTTGGAAGAGTGTCAACTTCGCATGTATGTGGATCGTGTTGAGAATATATTATGTGATAGCTATTTTGTTGAATTTACTTGTGATCCTACATTTAATTATTATGAGAGAGGAAAATATGGTTGTAGAAATTTTCATGTTACTAAATTACCTCCCTTCATGTTGAGATTGCTTTAGTCTCTTTCTTCTTCCTTGCATATGCTAGTTTTTGCTTGCCTTGATAATTTGTTTGCTTATAAAATGCCTATGCATAGGAAGTATATTAGACTTATATGTGTTTGTCACGTGTTTTATGATGCTCTCTTTGCCCTTCAATTCTTGTCTTTCATGTGAGCATAATTGAAATCTCAAAGCCTAGCTAAAAGGATTTAAAGAAAAGCGCTTGTTGGGAGGCAACCCAACTTTATTTTTTGTTCTTTGCTTTTTTTTCATGTTTTGCTTTGAATAATTTATCTAGCCTCTGATTAGATGTGGTTTTGTGTTTTAATTAGTGTTTGTGCCAAGTAAGACCTTTGGGATAGCTTATGGTGATAGTTGTTTTGATCCTGCTGAAAACAGAAACTTTTGTGCACAGTAAATAATTTCCTGGATTTTATTGAAACATTATTTTGATCTGATTCTTTTTGCTCTGGATTGGTACACAAATTGCCCAGGTTGTCCTAATTTTTCAGATTTTTTGGAATTGCAGAAGTATTCGAGAGTTACATATTGCTACAGACTGTTCCGTTTTTGACAGATTCTGTTTTCTTTGTGTTGTTTGCTTATTTTGATGAATCTATGGGTGGTATCGAGGGGTATGAACCATGCAAAAGTTGGAATACATTAGATATTACACCAATATAAATAAAGAATGAGTTCACTACATGTCGGTGTACTAGAATAGGGGTACCCTAGTACCCCGAACTTGTGCACGGGCAGTTGCAGCACCCCGCGGCAAGGCTTGCCGGGCGAACGCCAAGATCCTCCATGGTTCCCTTGGGGCCATTCAAGAACAAAGTATTTAAGCTCAGGAGACAAGGCCCCGGCAAGAGGAGCTTGCCGGGAAGGCCAATCAAGGCACTCCAAGGAACTTGCCGCGACGCGCCACGCGCTCCGGCAAGGCAACAAGGCCCCGGCAAGAGGAGCTTGCCGGGAAGACCAACCAAGGTACCTCGAGGCCCGGTGAGCGACAAGCTTCCGGACCCGACAAGATAACAACAGCGGCAAGGCGCTTGCCGCGGCAGGCGGCCACTCTGTGCCCACGCTCCAGCGCATCCACCAACGTGTCGCCCTGGGGGCCTCTCCAGGCGCGCGTGGCGGGAGGCTGTGCAGCCAGCGGTGCGCAGTGGCATGCGAAGTTCACAAGATCGCCATCGTGGCGAACGGTGGCACCCCTAACGGTCCTTTTCTGCACTGTTTGGGCGACCCAGACGGGCATTTAATGCCCTTGTCCCCTGCCTTCAGGGTTAGGTAGGGTGCACTGTACAAGTAACTGTACCAACCACCCCACTTTTTACATTTGTACCCTTCTCTGCGTTGCCACCTGTTGGTGACCCCATGAGCATATAAAAGGAGGCCCATGTGCAACGTAGAGGGGGTTCGATTCATTCGTGAGCCAGAAAACACTTAGCTCTCGCGAGCGAGAACATAATAGAACCAGACAAGCAGCAGTAGGAGTGCTATCTCTTCGGAGAGCTCCGAAGCTGGGTAAACTGCTCGTGTGCTTCGTCTCGATCTGCTCTTCGTGCGATCTCCGCCCCCCGTTGAACCGAGAGGGGCCCGGTCCGCCGGCCCCATAGGTGTTCGTGGATCAGTTTCCCACGACATCTTTGGCGCGCCAGGTAGGGGGGCGTCGAGATTGTGTGAACCTGATCCGGCGTTCACACGAGCTAGATCTTCATTCCCTTCATCAACATGCCACCGAAGAAGAAGACTTCGGCGGCAGCCGCTCCGTCCACGTCACTTCCGCCACCGTTGGAGCAAACGGGTGGTGGAATGGACGCCGGCGGAAGAATGGACGTCGACGAGGAAGCTCATGATGCTGCCAGGTCGAAGAACAAGGCTGCACAAACCTCGGCGACTGTACATGTTCCACGCCACTCTCAGGAGGCGCAAGACCAACAGCGTCCTGGCACTTGCAGTGCCATACACATGATAGGCCAAGACCAAGCTGGTGGATCTCGGGGCGCTCAAGACCAGCATGCATGCCAGCGTGCTGGCACGAGCGGGGCATGGACGCCTGGACGGGATACTGCTCCTTCTAACATAGTTAGAAGTCCGAGCACGTCCCGCTCCTCGCGCCGTCCGCCACTGCCACCCACCACTCCAGCAGAAGCTTTGGCGCGAGCTCAACTTCTCCTAGATTACCCTCCGACGTCGGACAAGATCGACGAATGGAGGGCCACCATTCAGAGTTTCATCGGCTACGCCAACGGCGACACTCCACGGCGCCCGAGCGCGTCGCCGCCGCGGCAGGGTTGCCGAGCGCGAGCCGGTGGCGACGAAACGGGTGGAGGTGCAACTACCATGCAATCACCACCCCGAAGGCCAAGATCGCCGACTCGCCGGATCCACCTCGACAGCGACTCCACCGCATCTTCGGATCCACGAGCTCGTCACGATCAGCGCCAAGTTCTTCATGAGCGACAACAAGAAGATGCTCGAACTCGCATCGAGCGCCAAAGAGAAGCGCGACGTCAATCCGACAAGCGCGCTGGGCCCTCTGTTGACATGCATGCGCCAGGGGAACCAGGCGATCTGCCGTACGCGGTAGGTTGCCCTACGTTCACTCGTGAGCTGCGGCAAGTCCAGTGGCCCAGCACGAAGAACTTCAAGCCAAACGTACCGGAGAAGTACGACGGCAAGACGCATCCGTCGGAGTTCCTCAGCATTTACACCATTGCGGTGCAGGCTGCTAGGGGACGGGATGACAAGATCCTTGCCAACTACTTCCCGCTGGTACTCAAGCCCAACGTCAGGTCCTGGCTCATGCACTTGCCAGACAACTCCATATCCTCTTGGGCTGATCTGTGCCATCAGTTTGTCGGCGCCTTCACAGGCGGACACAAGCCTCATGGCCAGGAGAGTGATCTTCATCTGCTCGCCCAGAAGGAAGGAGAGCCCCTGTGCAAGTACATTCAGAGATTCAGCAGTGTGCAGCACAACATCCCAGACGTCCACCCTACCGCGGTGATCAGCGCGTTCCATCAGAACGTGCGAAACCGCAGGATGCGGGAGGAAATGGCGATGTGCAAGATCAGGGACGTCAGTGAGTTATATGCACTGGCCGACAAGTGTGCACGTGCTGAGGAAGGGAGGAGACTCCTCGGAGAGAATGTAGGAGCGGGAGGATCTGACAGTGAAGATGCTGCCCCGGCAAGGAAAAACCGGCGGCGGAACAACAGAAGGAGGAAAGGTAAAGAGGTGCTAGTTGTTGAGCAGTCCGGCAACGGTGGTGGCGCCAAGGAAGCCAAAGCTGGTGACTCCGGCAAGGAGGTTGCCGCGGAGGTGGCGGCCGCCGACAAGCAGGACGGCACCAACAAGCAGTATTGCAAGATCCACCGCACCAAGGGCCATGATCTCCAGAACTGTAAGAAAGTCGAGCAGCTTGTTGAGCAACAGAAAGCTGAATACGAGTGGCGCGACAAGGAGAAGGCCCAGGAAGGTGCTGGGGCATCCGGCAAGAAACGTCCCGGCCGAGGAGGACGCCGCGGCAAGGCCAAGCAGCGGCAAGGAGACAGACCTCCTCGCGGCCGCGACAAGGATGAAGATGACGACGATGATGAAGACATGGATGATGAGGAGACTGATGAGCAGGAGTTCCAGAAAGCCATAGAGGTCCTGTGCATTGACGGTGGTGCTTCTCTGCACACCTCACACCGCCAGCTCAAGCAGTGGGTGCGGGAAGTTAATGCAGCAGAACCACCCGTCAAGTCACGCAAGCCTCTGAAATGGTCCAGCACGCCTATCATCTTTGATATTGAGGACCACCCTGATCGCATAACTGCGGTCGGGTGCTTGCCGATGTTGGTTTCACCAACAATCCGCAACCTCAAGGTCACTAAGATGCTAGTTGACGGCGGGGCCGGCTTGAACCTGATCTCCTCCGCGGTGCTCCAGAAACTCCAGATCCCTGACAGCAAGCTCGAAGAGACCGGTACATTTCAAGGAATCAACCCAGGAAGAAGCAAGCCGAAGGGAAAGATCACGTTGCCGGTAACATTTGGCAGCGAGCTGAACTTCAGGACTGAGAGGGTCACATTTGATGTTGCTGACTTTCCATTACCTTACAATGGAATCCTTGGCCGTCCGGCACTCGCCAAGTTCATGGCAGCCTCTCACTATGCGTACAACATACTGAAAATGCCAGGCCCGATAAGTGTCATCTCTGTCCCTGACGCCAAGAAGGATGCTCTTATCTGTGCCGACAAGATCTACCGGGAAGCGGCAGCCGCAACAGAACGCAAGACACTTGCCGCTGAAGCTCCCGGGGGGAAGAAGAAGACCAAGTCCGGCAAGAGTTCTGATGCCCACTCCGGCAAGCGCACCTCTTCGGAGTGCCGCGCTACCGTCGAGGACGCACCATCGAGCTCCACCGGCAAGTGTAAGAAGGCAATGACAGCTCCACCTGAGACCAAGAAGGTGTCCGCCAAGGAGGACAGCGCTGGTGGTACCTTCACCATCAGCGCCACTCTTGACCCCAAATAGGAAAGCGCGCTTGTTGCTTTCCTGCGGGCGAATGTCGACGTGTTTGCATGGCAACCGTCTGATATCCCCGGTGTTCCCAGGAAAGTAATTGAGCACCACCTTGCCGTCTGTCCTCATGCGCGGCCCGTCAAGCAGAAAGTCAGGAAACAGGCAGTGGAGCACCAAGAATTCATCGCAGAAGAAATCAAGAAGTTGGAAGCAGCAGGCCTTGTCAGAGGAGTGCTCCATCCCACATGGTTGGCCAATCCTGTTGTCGTGTGCAAGGCTAACTGGAAATGGAGGCTTTGTATTGACTTCACTGATGTTAATAAAGCTTGTCCCAAAGACCCATTTCCCTTGGCGCGCATTGACCAGATTGTTGACTCCACAGCCGGATGTGATTTGCTTTCGTTTCTTGATGCATACTCAGGATACCATCAGATCTTCATGGCAGAAGAGGATGAAGAGAAAACCGCATTTATCACCCCGTGTGGCACGTACTGCTTCATACGGATGCCTTTCGGTTTGAAGAATGCTGGTTCAACATTCGCAAGGGTAGTCCACCACGCTTTTGAGCCGCAGATGCACAGAAATGTGGAAGCCTACATGGATGACATAGTGGTCAAAAGCAAGAACAGGGCGACCCTGATTCAAGATTTAGACGAGACATTTGCAAATCTGCGCAGGATCAACCTCAAGCTTAACCCCGAGAAGTGTGTGTTTGGAGTCCCATCCGGCAAGCTTCTCGGGTTCTTCGTGTCTCAGCGGGGAATTGAAGCCAATCCCGACAAGATCAAGGCCATTGAGCAGATCGAAGCACCAAAGCGCGTCAAGGATGTATGAAGGCTTGCCGGTTGCGTGGCTGCTCTCGGCAGGTTTATCTCTAGATCTGCTGAGCGCGCCCTGCCATTTTTCAAAATTTTGAAAAAGGCAGGTCTAATGAAATGGACTCCGGAGGCGGAGGCTGCGCTGCAGGACTTGAAGAGATACCTGTCCTCCACTCCAATACTTGTCGCACCTAAGCCGCAAGAGAAGTTGCTGCTGTATATAGCGGCAACCAATCAAGTGGTTAGTGCTGCGTTAGTGGCGGAGAGGGAGGCAGATGATGAGCCAGCAACCATGGCAGATGCATCCAGCGACAAGCGGGGGGCTTCGCCGACAAGCTCTGGTCCCGACAGAGATGGATCTGCGCAGGAGCATGATAAGATGCAGAAGAGAATGGTGCAACGTCCAGTTTACTTTGTCAGTTCCCTTCTACAGGGGGCTAGATCAAGGTACTCTGGTGTGCAGAAGTTGCTTTTCGGCCTCCTCATGGCCACGAGAAAGCTGCGCCATTACTTCCAAGCACATGAGATCACAGTCATCACTCGCTTTCCGCTGAAGAGGATACTGCAAAATCCAGAAGTGACAGGCAGGATTGTCGAGTGGGCGCTGGAACTGTCAAGCTTTGGCCTCAAGTTTGAGAGCACTTCAACTATCCAAAGCAGGGCATTGGCAGAGTTCATAGGAGAATGGACGCCAACACCAGATGAAGAAATTCCAGAGACGAGCATCCCCGTCAAAGAGGCAAGCAAAGAGTGGCTAATGTACTTTGATGGTGCCTTCTCGCTGCAAGGCGCTGGTGCGGTCATGCTGCTTGTCGCGCCCACCGGAGAGCACCTCAAGTACGTAGTCCAGATGGACTTTCCCAAGGAGCAAGCAACCAACTATACTACAGAGTATGAAGGATTGCTTGCCGGACTCAGAATTGCAGCAGACCTTGGGATCAAGAAGCTCATTGTCAGGGGTGACTCACAGCTTGTCGTCCGCCAAGTGAACAAGAACTACCAGAGTCCATTGATGGAAGCATATGTTGATGAAGTGAGGAAGCTAGAAGAGCACTTTGATGGCCTACAGATGGAGCATATCCCAAGAGCTCAGAATGACATTGCTGATGGCCTGTCAAAGTGCGCCGCACTAAAGTTACCTATGGAACCAGGGATCTTTGTGCTCAAGTTGACTCAACCATCCGTAACACCATCAACTGGACAAAGCAAGAAGAGGAAGTTGATTTCTGGTGACTACTTTCCGGCAGAGCTCCCCGAAGCCGCCGCCAAGAAAGTCCCCAAGATCAACACCAAGGTTGGTGAGGGGCAGTCTGCTCCGGCAAGCCTTATGGTTTGTTCCGTTGAAGCAGACGCTCCCGACAAGTTTTGCTCCGGCAAGCTTGCCGGGGAATATCAAGCTCCGGCAGGGCCGCAAGTCCTTGCCGTTGAAGCGAATGTTCCCGCAGCAGCAGATGTGCCTTTAGTCCTTGTTGTCGAGCCACAAGCTCCAGCATGGGCACAGCAGATTGTCCATTTCCTTCAGACAGGAGAACTTTCGAAGAGCAAGAAGAAGCGGAAAAAGTAGCCCGGCAGTCAAGTATGTACCAGTTTGTCGATAGCATACTGTACAGAAGAAGACTCAACGGTGTGAAATTGAAGTGTATTTGCGGGGAAGATGGACAAAAGCTGTTGGCAGAGATACATGAAGGCATATGTGGCCACCACATGGGCGCAAGAGCACTTGCCGGCAAAGCTTTCCGGCAAGGTTTCTTTTGGCCGATAGCCCTCGAGGATGCAACTGCACAAGTAACCAAGTGTGAAGCGTGCCAGTTCCACTCCAAACAGATACACCATCCAGCTCAAGCTCTCCTGACGATCCCTTTATCCTGGCCATTTTCAGTCTGGGGGCTCGATATCCTCGGCCCTTTCCCCCGAGCTGTCGGGGGCTTTGAGTACTTGTACGTCGCAATCGACAAGTTCACAAAGTGGCCGGAAGTGCAGCCAGTGAGGAAGGTGACAGCACAGTCAGCAGTCAAGTTCTTCAGGTCAATTGTTTGCCGTTTCGGGATCCCTAACAGGATCATCACCGACAACGGCACGCAATTCACGAGCCGCACCTTCATGCAGTACGTCCAAGACCTTGGCGCCAAGGTCTGCTTCGCTTCTGTTGCTCATCCAAGAAGCAACGGTCAAGCAGAGAGGGCAAATGCTGAAGTGCTGCGCGGGCTCAAGACCAGAACTTTCGACAGGCTGCGCAAGTGCGGAAGAAACTGGATCGAGGAGCTGCCGGTGGTTCTTTGGTCGATCAGAATGACGCCAAATCGAGCCACTGGCCAGACGCCTTTCGCTCTAGTTTATGGAGCAGAGGCAGTTCTCCCCACGGAACTCGTATACGGATCGCCTCGAGTGCTCGCTTATGATGAGCTTGAGCAAGAACAGCTGCGACAAGACGACGTGGTGCTGCTTGAGGAAGATCGTCTTCAGGCTGCTGTACGAGCTGCTCGATACCAGCAAGCTTTGCGCCGCTACCATAGCCGCAAAGTTAAAGCCAGAAGCTTCGAGGAAGGCGACCTTGTTCTTCGGCGCGTTCAGTCCGCCAAGAATTCCAACAAGTTGACGCCAAAGTGGGAAGGCCCTTATCGGGTAAAACGAGTCACAAGGCCCGGCGCTGTACGCCTTGAGACTGAAGATGGCATTTTGGTGAGCAACTCCTGGAACATAGAACATCTTCGTAAGTTTTTCCCGTAGGGCGCGGTTGCCGGAACCCGTTCCGGCAACCACCTTTTGTACAAGTCTTGCCGCTGTTGCATGTAATCCTTTGTACAAAGCCGGGCGCAGATCCCATGCATAAATAGAACCCCATGTGCTTCGCACAACTTGTCCATTTCATGCATTAGTTTCTTTCTTGCATGTGTTATCTGACACTTTGTGCAGCACCTACATCCGGTAAGCAATAACGAGCCGAAGGGCGCCATATCATTATTTTCTCTTCTGTCCTTTTTTTCTCAACAAAGGAAAAGAAGTTTCCCTCGCACACAAGTTTGCCGGGGGGAAGGAGAAGATTGTGGTATGGACCAGGCGTCGTTCAAGCAAAGTTTTGCCTTGCCGGGAAGCAAACGACAGAAAAGCTAAGTTGCCAAAGTTTGAGCAATCAATTTTTAAATTTTTTGAGTTATCTTCCTCGAACGACCCTGCTTTGTATGGAAAACCTATGCGCGGAGGAACCAACTCATGGCTAGTTGCGCCCTTACTTTGTTTCGAGTCCGCTCAACAACTTAAGTGTGCTGCATCTAGTCGCGACAAGGTTTCTTGTCGGAAGCAGCGCCACCAGCAGGCTGCCGATGTTCCGCACTCAGCGCTCGCGGCTCGGGCGCCTGCGCCGACACGTTCCCTAGAATCGTAGGGTAAAAACATATAAAGGAAAGAATCTAGTAGAGGAAATAACATAGCAATTGATAATAGAAATAAAGTTATATTACAAGATAACTTGTCGCAGCTCTAACAGACTGTTTTCATAACATGATTAGCAGCGACAAGGGAAAAGAGAAAACGGGCGGCCTAGTCTACGCGATCGCCCTCAACCCTCTTGATCTCGCTCACCTTGTCCACAATGGGTGCGACAAGGGCCTTGAGCGCATCCAGATCGGCGTCTGGCGGCAAGGACTTGAGGACGTTGGTGAAGCTGAGGCCCGGATTGCGGAAGGCCACCTTCATCAGCACCTTCTGGAGAACCCCAGCGCAGATTTTGCGCGACTCGTCGGCCAGCTGCTTTGGATCCTCTCCCGAAGCCGCTAGAGTGCCGTCGCCACGCCCTCGAAGAACAGGCTGAGCTTGACGCTGGGTTGGAGATTCTCATCAGAGGGATACCCAAAGTCCTCCATCCCCAGCTGCGCCAGCTCCTCATTGATGACTGCGGCAATATTCACCAGACCCTCGGTCCAGTGCTCCACAGTGTCTCTGAACGAGTTCGGGGTAACTGCGATGCTCTCCAGCAGCGCCTTGTCAGCTTTGACCTTCTCCGACAAGGTCTTCTCCCGCTCCTTGGCGGCCTCCAGCGTCTGCATCAGCGTGGCCAGCTTCAACTCCAGGACCGCATTGGAATCCTTGGCGGCGCTGAGCTCCTTGCCCCTCTCAGCGAGAAGACCTTGCAGCTCACCGTGGGCGGCAGCATCCTTCTCACGCTCACGCTTGAGCGCGGCAAGCTCCTCGCCGCTCTTCCCGATGTTGGCCTCCAGCTGCGCCACCTTCTCCTCCAGCTCTTTCTTGGCAGCCTCTGCGATTGCGGCAGCGTCCTTTGCCTCCTTGAGCGCCCCGCCAAGTGCTTGCTCGCGCTCGGCGAGCTCCTCCTCGTAGCTGTGGAGGTTGGCCTTCCGCTGCACCAATTCGCCTTCTCGCGCGGACTGCTTCTCGGCGGCCAGCCTTTGTTCCTCCTCAGCTTTGGCCTTCTCGAGAAGGAAGGCCGTGCGCTCCTCGTCGAGTCGCTCCCGCTCCTGTGCCAGGGACCGAAGAGCTTCTTGATTGTGGCCCCGGAGCTCCTCCGCACGCTTCTCCATGTCAACTCCCGCCTTCGCGACAAGCGCTTCCCGGGAAGCCAGCTTGGCTTGCCGTGCGCGGTAGAGTGACAACAGCTTCCGCAGCAGGTGCTCCTCCTCAGGCTCGCCACTGCTGCTGCCAGGCGCGTCGACCAACGACAGTCCGACGGAGGCGAGCACCTCCTCATCAAAAGTTTCCCCCTCGACCGGCGCCCTGGAGCTCGACGCCCAGGGTAGCTTGATGAAGATATCGTCACCGGCCTTCAAGTAGGCGCCGGGCTGGGGCTCCTCGGAGCCCGGCTCCGCAGAAGCGGCAGAGGGATCGGCGGTCGACGCAGTGCCTGGCGCTCCTGCGGCCTCAGGGTCGTCAGTGCGATCGCCCGACCCCTCGCCGGCTTCTGCGGCGGCAGCCTTGGCGGCCTCCTCGCCGGCGGTCTCATCAGCACCGACCCCTTCCTCGCCGGCGCCCTCTATCTCCATTGGCTCAGCAGCAGATGGGTCTGAAGAACGAAGAAGGGAGAAAAATCAATCAAAAATCCAAGAGAAGAAAATCAGAAGAAGAAGAACCCAAGGGGAAGTTTTTGGACAAGTGAATTACCTGTGCCAAGATCTGCAGTTGCGGGCTCGGCCGCCGCAGGATCGACGGTGCTGCCCCTTGCCGAAGAGTTCTCCCTTGCTGGAGAGCGTTCCCTTACCGGGAACCCCTCCCTTGGCGGTGTAGTCGAAGCAGATGGAACTTCGGGACCAGCTTCCGGGCGCTCCTGTTGTGGCTGCTCTGCTCCTACACAAATCAACAAGCAAGATATCAACAAAGGAAAAAGCACTCATGCGCGCCTGACAGCAAAAATCTAACTATGAACTTACGCTGGGGGCTGCGCTGGGGGCTATTTTGAGGAGTGGTTGCCGGGTCCGTCAAGGTGGTCTCGGACCCACCCCCTCCTGACATGGTGGGGTCATCTTCGATGACAATCACCGCGGCCTTGGCCCTCTTCGCCGCTCTCTGGGCCAGCGTCCTGAAAAGAAAGGAGTCCAGATTGAAGCAAGTCAGATACAAGATAAAAACAGCAAGATTGAAGAACTACAAGAGCACCAAGGAAACTTACTCTTCTTCCTCCTCGTCGGAGCTGAGCGCGGAAAGATCAAAGTCTGGCTCCCTTCCGGTGCGGCGAGGCGGAGGAGTAGGATCCCTTGCCCGCTTGGCGGGGGCGGTGGAGGTGGCCCAGGAAGATCCCGCTCCAGTTGCCGCTGCTGCGTGGGGCGCTCCCGCAGCAACATTGCTTGCCGCGGTAGAGCGTGTCGCACGGCTTGGCGGCTGTTGACCCGGCTGCCGCCCCGCTACGTCCGCGGCCCTGCGAAGACGCCTTCTTGGCGGGGCCGGGGGCTCCGCCCGCGGCAAGCCTTCTGAAGGCTCGGGCTCTTCCTCGCCGGCCTCGCTCGGCTCAGCTTCAGAACCGACAGGCTCTTCCTTGCCAATGAACTCCGCGCGCTCGGCGAGGTTTGCCGCCTCTGCAGCCTCCGCCTCCTCCACAGTGAACCCGAACGCGCCCGCGGCAGCTGCGGCCGCAACCTCTTCCGCCCTAGTGGCGATGCGCTGCAGCTCCTCGTCGGTGGTGTCACGGGTGAGGCTCTTCTGCTCGTCAGCGTGGACCGTCACTTCTTCCAAGTTGTCGAAGAACGCTTGCACGACGTCATCCGCAGGCTCTTGCAAAGTTGGAACGATTCCGTGTGAATTGCACAACGGCATCATGGCGCGGATCCGGTCAAGCGATGAATTATTGCACAATGGAACGACGCCCCTCGGCAGCGTGAATGGGTGCTGGGGGTCGCGTTTGAACAACTCCAGGAGCATTGCATCCAGCTCCAAGATGGTGAAGTTGTAGTTGAGGCCCGGCCGCAGCCTCATGATGTCCGCCGAGTTCTTGAATTCCCAGGCGGGCCTCCCCCTCTCCTGCAGGGGGGCGATGCGGCGGCGGAGGAAATCTGCGCCTACAGCGCCTACAGTGAACCCGGCAAGCCTGAGGCGAAGGATCCTAGTAATGGCGATCTTCCGCCTCTCGTCTTCCGGGGCCACATTGCTCCAGTCATTGCCGCGCACTATTGGATCTTGGCGCACGGCGGTGAAGGGCTGCGGATTCTCCTCGACGATCCAGCACCACTCTGCTCTCCACTCATCCCACTTGCTGCGGAGCTCACCCTCCAAGTACGCCTCCTTCTTGCCGACTCTCGAGATCCAGGCGATCCCTCCGGCAAGCGGCTCTCCTCTCTCTACCCGAGGTATGAAGAAGTGGCAGAAAAGGGCAATATTGGGGTGGACTCCGACAAAGTTTTCGCACAAATGTGCGAAAACTGCCATGGTCAGAACGACGTTGGGGGTGAAGTCAAGGAGGCGGAAACCGTAGGTGTTCATGATATCACAGAAGAACTCCGAGAAGGGCGGGCAGAGCCCGCAATAGAAGAACAACGCGAAGAATGGGTACCCGTTTGGAGCCAGTTCCGAAGCAGCGGCCGGGAGTACCCTCGTGCGCGGATGCGCCCGCGTCTCCGTCGCCCAAAAGAGGTAGAAGTACTCCCTCAGCTCCTGCACGCCGAGCTGGGGGGAGAAGATCGCCCGCTCCTTCCGCAGCTCCGCGAGCCGCTGCGCCTCGGCCGACTTCACGCCCTTTCCCTTGTCGTCTTTCGGAGCCATGGCGGAGGTGGTGGGGGAGGTCGACGGCGTTGGTGATGCTGGTGGCAATGGGGGGCGGAGCGCTGCTCTCTCGGCTTCGAGAAGAAGGGGGGGAGCGGTGGAGGTTCGTGAAGATGGAGTAGTAGCAACCAGCGAGGGGGAACGAACTGCCCCTGTTTCCTCTGCTTATAAAGAGGGACGGGGCGGACGTTTCGCCCTTCCGAATAAAGAACCACCCACGATCTCTCCCACGACGCCGCATTCAACGCGTGCCGTTAGGGGAGAGCGCGGTGGATACGGAGCGAGATTCGGCGTGGCCCAATCCGCGTGTGCCCGTGCCCTGTCTTGGGCCTGGCCCAACAGCGCTCGGCACAGTGTCTGGCCCAGGCCCGGGGGCTCCTGTCGGTGTACTAGAATAGGGGTACCCTAGTACCCCGAACTTGTGCACGGGCAGTTGCAGCACCCCGCGGCAAGGCTTGCCGGGCGAACGCCAAGATCCTCCATGGTTCCCTTGGGGCCATTCAAAAACAAAGTATTTAAGCTCAGGAGACAAGGCCCGGCAAGAGGAGCTTGCCGGGAAGGCCAATCAAGGCACTCCAAGGAACTTGCCGCGACGCGCCACGCGCTCCGGCAAGGCAACAAGGCCCCGGCAAGAGGAGCTTGCCGGGAAGACCAACCAAGTTACCTCGAGGCCCGGTGAGCGACAAGCTTCCGGACCCGACAAGATAACAACAGCGGCAAGGCGCTTGCCGCGGCAGGCGGCCACTCTGTGCCCACGCTCCAGCGCATCCACCAACGTGTCGCCCTGGGGGCCTCTCCAGGCGCGCGTGGCGGGAGGCTGTGCAGCCAGTGGTGCGCAGTGGCATGCGAAGTTGACAAGATCGCCATCGTGGCGAATGGTGGCGCCCCTAACGGTCCTTTTCTGCACTGTTTGGGCGACCCAGACGGGCATTTAATGCCCTTGTCCCCTGCCGTCAGGGTTAGGTAGGGTGCACTGTACAAGTAACTGTACCAACCACCCCACTTTTTACATTTGTACCCTTCTCTGCGTTGCCACCTATCGGTGACCCCTTGAGCATATAAAAGGAGGCCCATGTGCAACGTAGAGGGGGTTCGATTCATTCGTGAGCCAGAAAACACTTAGCTCTCGCGAGCGAGAACATAATAGAACCAGACAAGCAGCAGTAGGAGTGTTATCTCTCCGGAGAGCTCCGAAGCTGGGTAAACTGCTTGTGTGCTTCGTCTCGATCTGCTCTTCGTGCGATCTCCGCCCCCCGCCGAACCGAAAGGGGCCCGGTCCGCCGGCCCCATAGGTGTTCGTGGATCAGTTTCCCACGACACTACAGTACCATAAAGTGGTGATTTATTTTCTTACACTAACAGAGCTTATGAGATTTTCTGTTGAGTTATGTGTTGTGAAGTTTTCAAGTTTTGGGTAACGATTTGATGGACTATGGAATAAGGAGTGGCAAGAGCCTAAGCTTGGGGATGCCCAAAGCACGCCAACGTAATATTCAAGGACAACCAAGAGCCTAAGCTTGGGGATGCCCCGGAAGGCATCCCCTCTTTCGTCTTTGTCTATTGGTAACTTTACTTGAGGCTATATTCTTATTCGCCACATGATATGTGTTTTACTGGGAGCGTCTTGTATGATTTGAGTCTTTGCTTTTTAGTTTGCCACAGTCATCCTTGCTGTACATACCTTTTGAGAGGGACACGCATGAATCATGATTTATTAGAATACTCTATGCGCTTCACTTATATGTTTTGAGCTAGGCAATTTTGCTCTAGTGCTTCACACTTATATCTTTTTAGAGCATGGCAGTGGCCTTATTTTATAGAAATTGATGAACTCTCATGCTTCACTTACATTATTTTGAGAGTCTCTAAACAGCATGGTAATTTGCTTTGGTTATAAATTTAGTCCTAATATGATAGGCATCCAAGAGGGATATAATAAAAACTTTCATATAAATTGCATTGAATATTATGAGAAGTTTGATTCTTCATGATTGTTTTGGAGATATGAAGATGGTGATACCAGAGTCATGCTAGTGGAGTAATTGTGAATTTGAGAAATACTCATGTTAAAGTTTGTGATCCTCGTAGCATGCACGTATGGTGAACCGTTATGTGATGAAGTCGGAGCATGATTTTTTTGATTGCCTTCCTTATGAGTGGTGGTCGGGGATGAGCGATGGTCTTTTCCTACCAATCTATCCCCTAGGATCTTACGCATAGTACTTCGTTTCGATAACCAATAGATTTTTGCAATAAGTATGTGAGTTCTTCATGACTAATGTTGAGTCCATGGATTATACGCACTCTCACCCTTCCACCATTCACTACTAGGGAAAACCTTATACACATAACTTTAGCAGTAGCGCGGGTCAAAAAAGCACGCTAGTGCTAAGTAGTAGTAGTGTGCTTGTGTAAATCGTGCTACAGATAAAGTTCTATCAGTAGCGTGCCTGATTCTAAACGCGCTACTACTAAAATTCCCATGGCTTAGCCGATAGGCTACACATAGTAGTAGCGATCTATATCGAACCGCGCTACCGCTACTTGCTTTGTAGCAGCGCGTTTACGCTGAAAGGCGCTACTGTTAAAGGATATAAAATTAAATGGAAAGCAAATAGAAAAGTAAATGAAAATAAAAGAAATAGAAGAAGGTGAAATGAAAAAAATGTATAGAAAAATAAATGAAAAAGGGGCAAAAGAGAAAGGAGTAGAAGTAGCCGGAAACTATTATTTATTTCCTCGTATCATGATAAATGTTTATTATTCATGCTAGAATTGTATTAACCGGAAACATGATACATGTGTGAATACATAGACAAACATATAGTCACTAGTATGCCTCTACTTGACTAGCTCATTAATCAAAGATGGTTATGTTTCCTAACCATAGACATGTGTTGTCATTTGATTAATGGGATCACATCATTAGGAGAATGATGTGATTGACATGACCCATTCCGTTAGCCTAGCACTTGATCGTTTAGTATATTGCTATTGCTTTCTTCATGACTTATACATGTTCCTGTAACTATAAGAATTATGCAACTCCCGTTTACCGGAGGAACACTTTGGGTACTACCAAACGTCACAACGTAACTGGGTGATTATAAAGGAGTACTACAGGTGTCTCCGAATGTACATGTTGAGTTGGCGTATTTCGAGATTAGGTTTTTTTGTCACTCCGATTGTCGGAGAGGTATCTCTGGGCCCTCTCGGTAATGCACATCATTATAAGCCTTGCAAGCAATGTGACCAAATGAGTTGGTTACGGGATGATGCATTACAGAACGAGTAAAGAGACTTGCCGGTAACGAGATTGAACTAGGTATTGGATACCGACGATCAAATCTCGGGCAAGTAACATAACGATGACAAAGGGAACAACGTATGTTGTTATGCGGTTTGACCGATAAAGATCTTCGTAGAATATGTAGGAAACAATATGGGCATCCAGGTTCCGCTATTGGTTATTGACCGAGAATAGTTCTAGGCCATGTCTACATAGTTCTCGAACCCGTAGGGTCCGCATGCTTAACGTTACGATGACAATTTTATTATGAGTTTATAAGTTTTGATGTACCGAAGTTTGTTCGGAGTCCCGGATGTGATCACGGACGTAACGAGGAGACATAAAGATCGATATATTGGAAGCCTATATTTGGACATCGTAATCGCTCCGGGTGAAATCGGCATTTTACCGGAGTACCGGGAGGTTACCGGAAACTCCCGGGGGGTTATTGGGCCTACATGGGCCTTGAGGGAGAAGAGGGAAGGAGGCAGGAGGGGGCCGCGCGCCCCTCCTCTTCCTCCTCTTTCCCCCCTTCTCCTATTCCAACTAGGAAAGAAGGGAGTCCTACTCCCGGTGGGAGTAGGACTCCCCCCTTGGCGCGCCCTCCTTGGCCGGCCGCCTCCTCCCCCTGGCTCCTTTATATACGGGGGCGGGGGGCACCCCATAGACACACAAGTTGATCTACGGATCGTTCCTTAGCCGTGTGCGGTGCCCCCTCCACCATATTCCACCTCGGTCATATTGTCGCGGAGTTTAGGCGAAGCCCTGCGCCGGTAGAGCATCATCATCGTCACCACGCCGTTGTGCTGACGGAACTCATCCCCGAAGCTTTGCTAGATCGGAGCCCGGGGATCGTCATCGAGCTGAACGTGTGCTGAACTCGGAGGTGTCGTACGTTCGGTACTTGGATCGGTCGGATCATGAAGATGTACGACTACATCAACCGCGTTGTGCTAACGCTTCCGCTTACGGTCTACAAGGGTACGTGGACAACACTCTCCCCTCTCATTGCTATGCCATCACCATGATCTTGCGTGTACGTAGGAATTTTTTTGAAATTACCATGTTCCCCAACAGTGGCATCCGAGTCTAGGTTTTATGCGTTGATGTTATATGCACGAGTAGAACACAAGTGAGTTGTGGGCGATACAAGTCATGCTGCTTACCAGCATGTCATACTTTGGTTCGGCGGTATTATGAGATGAAGCGGCCCGGACCGACATTACGCGTACGCTTACGCGAGACTGGTTTCACCGTTGCGAGCACTCGTGCTTAAAGGTGGCTGGCGGGTGTCTGTCTCTCTCACTTTAGCTGAATCGAGTGTGGCTACGCCCGGTCCTTGCGAAGGTTAAAACAGCACTAACTTGACGAACTATCGTTGTGGTTTTGATGCGTAGGTAAGAACGGTTCTTGCTAAGCCCGTAGCAGCCACGTAAAATTTGCAACAACAAAGTAGAGGACGTCTAACTTGTTTTTGCAGGGCATGTTGTGATGTGATATGGTCAAGACGTGATGCTATATTTTATTGTATGAGATGATCATGTTTTGTAACCGAAGTTATCGGCAACTGGCTGGAGCCATATGGTTGTCGCTTTATTGTATGAAATGCAAACGCCCTGTAATTGCTTTACTTTATCTCTAAGCAGTAGCGATAGTCGTAGAAGCAATAGATGGCGTAACGACAACGATGCTACGATGAAGATCAAGGTGTCGCGCCGGTGACGATGGTGATCATGACGGTGCTTTGAAGATGGAGATCACAAGCACAAGATGATGATGGCCATATCATATCACTTATATTGATTGCATGTGATGTTTATCGTTTATGCATCTTATCTTGTTTTGATTGACGGTAGCATTTTAAGATGATCTATCACTAATAATCAAGAAGTGTTCTCCCTGAGTATGCATCCTTGCGAAAGTTCTTCGTGCTGAGACACCACGTGATGATCAGGTGTGATAGGCTCTACGTTCAAATACAACGGGTGCAAAACAGTTGCACACGCGGAATACTCAGGTCATACTTGACGAGCCTAGCATATACAGATATGGCCTCGGAACACGGAGACCGAAAGGTCGAACGTGAATCATATAGTAGATATGATCAACATAGTGATGTTCACCATTGAAACTACTCCATCTCACGTGATGATCGGACATGGTTTAGTTGATTTGGATCACGTGATCACTTAGATGACTAGAGAGATGTCTGTCTAAGTGGGAGTTCTTAAGCGGGGGGCACCCCATAGACACACAAGTTGATCTACGGATCGTTCCTTAGCCGTGTGCGGTGCCCCCTCCACCATATTCCACCTCGGTCATATCGTCGCGGAGTTTAGGCGAAGCCCTGCGCCGGTATAGCATCATCATCGTCACCACGCCGTCGTGCTGACGGAACTCATCCCCGAAGCTTTGCTGGATCGGAGCCCGGGGATCGTCATCGAGCTGAACGTGTGCTGAACTCGGAGGTGCCGTACGTTCGGTACTTGGATCGACGGATCGTGAAGACGTACGACTACATCAACCGCGTTGTGCTAACGCTTCCGCTTACGGTCTACGAGGGTACGTGGACAACACTCTCCCCTCTCGTTGTTATGCCATCACCATGATCTTGCGTGTACGTAGGAATTTTTTTGAAATTACCATGTTGCCCAACAGCAGGCACCCGAGGTGAGCACGCCTGCTCCTCCCTCTCCCCTACCTCTGCCTAGGGTTCTACAAATTTTAGTTGCATCAAATTAGTTAGGGTTCATGTAAGGGTGGAAACAAATCGGATGCAGATGTTATCAGATGAGGATGCGGCTCAAATTAGTTAGGGTTCATGTAAGGGTGAAAACGAATCAAATTTCTAAGATGAATCATAAAACGAGTAAAATTTGACCACTTATTTCACTTTTAAGTTGGATAATTGGAATATCCACTACCACTTTCCACACCCTAGGTTCATCAAATTAGATTGTAATTAGGGCAGTAGTTCCTAGGTACTAATTAGTTAGTAAGAACTAAGTACTAATTAGGTACTAGTTTATTTTTATTTTTATTAAGTTTATTTTTAGTAAGAACTAGTTGAATCAATAGAACTAGTTGAAGATGTCACATTTGTTGTTATTTTTTTAGTTAAAGCAATTTTTCCTGCATCGACGTCGACGATGCCTATCCCGCATCCTCGTCGTCGAGTCGGTGGAGGACGCCTGCTTGACAAGATGGGCCATGTCCAGGACTGGGCTCCGCCGGGCTGGTACTGGGAGGCGCTACCTGCCTGGCGACGCAGCTTGGTGAGGATTCAACCCGTCGTTGACCCGAACCTTCTTTGGTGGCGGTCGGGTGGGCCAGTGACATTCGAGAGGCTTGAGGACCCCGCGGAGGTGGTACATCATCGTGTCAGCGAGGAGGATGCGCACGTCCGTCGCTACTTGTTTGCGCTGGAGCACAGGTTCTCCAATACCTGGCAGGTTCTCCAGGGATCTCACTGGAGCTATGATCCTCTGATGGTTCCTTCTCTTTGGGTGTCCACCGCCCACGCCGATACCCGTCGTTCGCTAGGGTTTTAGTTGTATTAGTGATGTTATATGTATGATACTATTCGGGATGTATTAGTGATAATATTCGGCGATGTACGGACGCAAGAGATGATTTACTTTTGCTTATTGAATGCATGCTAATTTGAATACTTATTTATTTTATGATTTGGTTTTGCTTATTGAATGCTCATGTCAATATGAGTCCTATAAGATATTTTGAAATGTATATCTTGTGTTGCTCAAATAGGATATGTGCTTGCCCAAGTGGCCGGTCATGTTGGCAGGTTACACCTCCGAGTGGCCTATGTTTTGCCGGAGTGTAGATTCATTTCCATTCCGGCAAATTTCAGGCGCTCGATATGTCCTATTTTAGCAAAGGTCATGCCAGATTTTTCCGTGAATTTTTGCATGACTTGCGCCAGAATATGTAGGAAATATCGAGTGCCCCGGATTTGTGTGTTGAGTATCCTGGTAGTTGTCTTCGATCGATTTTCAATTAATGTTTCAACTATGAACGTAGGAAATGACTGACAACGAAAAGGTTTTCGGTATTTTCAAATACTGCGAAGACGAGCGCGGCCTATGCGACAGAATCTTCTTAGATGATGATAGGCGCTTCAGCATCAAGCTGGACGAGAGTTTCGAAGTGGATACAGTAAGTCACAACGACAAGTCTTTTTTTTTTAATTAAGCATGACATCTGCTTCATTTGCTTCAGATTATAATTTAAATATTTTACTATTCTACTAGCGTATCCTTGCCATGGAAGAGTTTTTGTCTTGGATAAGATAGGTTTCGGTCCTATGAAAACTACTATGGTGGTTGTCGTGGTTCTAAGTCTGACAGTAGTGTAGGGGGGTAGGAATGGGGAGGCAAGATCCTAGCTATGGAGTAGTTGTATACGCAAGAGATTTACGAGTTCAGGCCCTTCTCGGAGGAAGTAATAGCCCTATGTCTTGGAGCCCGGAGGCGGTTGACTGGATTATGTGTGTATGAGTTACAGGGGTGCGAACCCTTTACACTGAGGAGGGGGGTGGCTTATATAGAGTTTGCCAGACCCCTCCGGCCCTCAGTCATGTAGGGTTTAAGGTACATTAAGATCGGGCGTTACTAGTAACGCCACAAATAAAGTGCTATGATGACCATAAAAGCTACTCAATGACCGACCGTTTGCATGTAGAGTGACTTTAGATCTCCTGGCTGTCGAGTGGTTGGCTTCATGGTCGAGTGTCTTCGAGTCCGTCGAGTGGAACACTTCTGATTCGATTGACAGGTGGTTTCTTCTAGAGATGTCCTTGGGGAGGGTAGTTTGGACAGGTCCATGACCCTACCCTAGGTACATAGCTTCATCATTATCCCCCGAATGGATCAAGGTTTGAGTGGGGAAGGAGTTGCGAATTCTTCCGACCCATTTTTCGTGATATGAGTATATCTTGTTCTGGATCCATGAACTTAAGTAACGACACCAACTTCTTTTTCAGTCGCCTTGATCCATTCTTGGTTTCAGTCGAGTGAGTTTCTTTACTTGAAGAGCTCCGAGTGACGGTGTGGAGGAGATCCTCCGTCTGACAAGTTGTTCTGCTGCTTGTGGATTTCACGAGATTCGAATATTGGGAAGCACGCAGTGCGGAGGAGGCCACAGTAATCAGATGGGATAGGGCGGAGCCGCCTCGATCTCCGCGCCACCCTTTTCGCCACGTATCGTGCGCGCGACTGTTGCGGGATTTGACAGGATCGTCTGGGCCCACAGGTCAGTCACTCGGAAGCAACTCCATAGAAGCCATTGGCCCAGGGCTTTTGAACAGTGCGCCTTCATTTTTCCTCTTTCTTCTCGAATTCCTCCGCCACCTCTGCTTTCGTCCCGGTGCCGTCGGTCAGTTCAAGCTTCGTCTGCGGCGATGGTGAGGGAGAAGATGGCGTCCCTGGAGCGCGCGAAGAAGGCGATGACACAGGAGAAGGCGAAGAAGTCCGATCGAGCGGATCTTCCTCGAGGTCTGCCTTGCCGCGGGCCTGGATCCAGGGCGATTGCATGCCCTCGGTGATTCGTCAGGAAGACATTGATGACCTGGTCGAGGGGGGATTCATTCCTCACGAATCTGCGCGCCTCCCGGGGAACGAGATCGAGCCGCAGCCTCTCGAGGGTGAGTGTGTCCTTATCGCCACTCATGTCGACCGCGGATTCTCCCTCCCTCCTCATCCTTTTTTTCCGGAGTTTCTTGAACTTTTTCGGAGCGCAACTCCATCACTTTACTCCAAATTCCATCATGTATCTTGCTGCCTTCGTGTCTTTGTGCGAGAATTTCTTGGGTTGCCGTCCTCATTGGGGCCTCTTCAAGCACATTTTCACTTGTCGTTCTCAGTCGGTTAAGAAAGCCAAGTCAAGTGACGATAAGACGCAAGTGATTCAGATGTGCGGGGGTCTTGGGATCCAGATGAGAAGCAAAAGTTCTTTTCTAGCTATGACTCTTACTGACTCAGTCCGCGGGTGGCAGTCGACCTGGTTCTACTGTAGAGACCAGCCGACCCCAGGACAGGCGACGGGTCTTCCCCCTTTCTCCCTGAACCGAGCAGAAAAACCTTCTTCTCTAAAAGTGACACCGGAAGAGAAGGCACAAGTCAAAGTGTTGGTCGGTCGAGTGGTTCAGCTTGTCCATGACGGGGTGACTGGTATGGATTTGCTAGAGGTCTTCCTCCGGAGACGTATCCAACCGCTCCAAGCTCGTGACCATCCGATGTGGATGTATTCGGGTCTCGATGACACCACTCGGATTCACCCGGAGGAGGTCGACGAGGCTACGTTGGAGGGGTGGTTGTCAAGTATCACAGGGAACAAAGACAATCTCCGAGGAGCCAGGAGGATTCCTCCACTCGACCAATCGTATGACATAGATCAGGTCCAATTCTATATCTCTGGCTGTGGCCTTGCTTTCTTCATTCTGTTTGCTTAAAATCAATCGACTGACTTTTGTCTTGTTTGTTGTCTTCTAGACCATTACTGAGATGTACTCGATGCCCAATGGAGCGCAAGAACAGACCGAGGAGGAGGAGGCGAGCGGAGGTGAAAGTGAGGAGGAGTGGCAATCTGATGGTGAGGGGGAAGAGGATGATGACGGCTCTAGTGGAGAGGAGGAGGAGGAAGTCAATCCTCCTCGCACGGAAAGGCGATCCAAGCTTACCCACAATCCCGCGAGCGAGCGTGGCAAAGCGGCTGTGCCTGTTGGGCAGTCGTCAAAACGTCCTCGGACGGCTTCTCCGGCGCCGACTGAAAAAGCGCCGAAGCATCTGCGGGCGGCGTGATCAAAGCCGCCGAAGGCCTTGCCCAAGATGAGAATGACCATTCCCACCATTTCCGGGTAACAGCAGAACTTGTGTTTTCTCGTTTAGCATGGACAGACTCTTGGTCGACTCATTGACTAACCGACTGGTTTCTGAAATCTGCAGTGCTGCTACCTCCGAGACCTCCGCCAGGAACGAACACCAGGAAATGGAAGACGCTGTCACCTCCAACCTTGGTACGATTTCTGTAGTTTCACTTTTGGTCGATTCGATTTTCGTTTTTAACTTTGGATTTTTCCTGTAGCTCCTCCTCATGTCATTGATCTCCCTGATGATGACGACGAGGCGCCACTGAGGCCAAGGAGGAACAGAAAGGCGCCGGCTGGCAAGACTACTCAGATTGCATCAATGCCTGAGACATCGGTTCAAGAGGGTGGCAATAACACTCGGAATTCCGTGTCCTTCGTTGTGCCGCTGACGAGTGTTCGGCCTTTGTCGTCGACTGCTGACCCGCCCTCCCTTTTCGCCACACACCACATCCCAGAGGACCAAGTGGGTGCTGCTAAGGAGGCTATACGCCAGGCGGGGATCATGATGGAGCAGGTGAAGGCGGTCCGGGAAGTCAGCCAAGCGACCTATGATGCTAGCTCAGCCCTTCAGATCAACGTCCGGGTTAGTTGGTCACCGCTTGTTCTGTTAGGATATGCTATCTGAAGACTTTCTTACCGAAGATCTTTGTATCTGTACACCCACTGGGTGTGTCGATTGAATTTTTGGATTGGTGGGGGCACGCTAAGTGCACCCACTGGGTGTAGTCCCCGAGACTATGGTGGACTGCTGGCAGTCGACTATAGTCTTTGTATTTTGAATTTCTTCACTCTAACTTTTTCACTCGGTCTGGTCGGACCATGTCGAATGGAATCTTGGAACCAGTGGGGGCACGCCGAGTGCACCCACTGGGTGTGGTCTCCGAGACCATGGTCGACTGCCGGCAGTCGACTAAGGTCTGAAGAACCTGTGTTTTTTTGGTAGATCATGATGAGACCATGGCTGACTGCTAGCAGTTATCTATGGTTTAGGATCATAACCTCTTTGTCTCTTTCGATCGACTGATCAGACCAAGTCGGTAGAACCAGTGGGGGCATGTTGAGTGTACCCACTGGGTGTAGTCCCCGAGACTACTGTTGAATATTTTGATTCGGCTGTAGTCTTAGAAATGTTACCATTTTTCTCTTAGTCACTCGGAAGCAACCTATCTTTGATGTCTGTCGATTGACCCTTCACAGAAATCTTGCGAGCTTGTGGCTCGCTATACTGAATTGGAAAACAAACAGATCCAGCTCGACCTTGACTTGAAGCTTGTTCAGGAGAACTTTTAGAAGGCGAAAGACGAAGCAAAAGGTATGGCTGGTGAGAACTTGACGACTGTCTTTATCTTTCTGCCATTCCTGATTCCGATCTCATTGTCATTTTGCAGATAAAATGAAGGAGGCTCTGAAGAAGAAGGACCATGACCTTGCCGAGGCGCAGAAGGCGGCTTTGGATAAAACGAAGCGTGCGGAAGAAAAACTGGCTTTAGTCGGTAAACTTGAAGAGGAGAACGCCAATCTGAAAGCTGCTCTCGACGCGGCCAACAAGGAGGTCAGCCCTCTGAAGAATGATAAGATAGCTCTAAATGACAAGGCTAGTGAACTGGTGGGGAAGAGGAATGATCTGGAGGCTTGTCTGGGAGGGCTCGCCAAGAAGTTATTCGTCATGCCTGAGGGTAATCTCTCCTACCCGACTGACTTGTTATCATTGACTCATCGTAGAACTGCTGGTTTATCTTTGAATTGTGTTTACAGAATTCTGCCAAAACTTCGAGGAGGATACCAGTCGAGTGGAGACAAGATTGGACCCCATTAACTCTCTTGTGAAGGATGAAGCTGCTACGAACGTGCTCCGACTGGAGTCTCGTGTTGCTGGTGTGGTTGACTACCTTGCTCGACTGAAGGTTGCAGCGTCACGAATCAACACGACGCTCTGGCCGAGAGCGACGCTTCAAAATGACCTCGAGTCTCTAATGGCTCGACTGAATGAAGTTCCAGGTCGAGTGCAAGAATGGAAGAAGTCTTCTGCCAGGTGCAACGCTGATGTTGCTCTGTGCCTGGTCCGTGTTCACTGCAAGGATGCGCGAGAGGAAAAGCTGGCGTCCATCAAAGTTGCCAATACCAAGAAGCACGACTTCCAATCTTTCATGGAGACCTTCATTGCTGCTGCCACTCGGATTGCTGACGGAATTGACCTGGACCAGTTTGTCGCGCCCTCCAGTCCTCCACCTGAGGAGTAAGAAAAACTTCTATGCTTCGCCTTAAATTTGCCTCAGAATGCTGAGTGGTTTTGTAACCGATAAACTTTTACAGGCTTGACGCCTGAGCACTTCTGAATCCGTAGGATGTTATCTGAACTTGGCTTATCATTGAATATGCATGCATTTGCCTTTGAGCGAACTTTGTTCTTCACTCGGAATACACTTTAGTGCTTGAGACGCAGCTCTGAAGTGGAAAATCCAGTCGACCTGCACTTCATCGCTCTTGTAGGTGGGGATGGAGCACAGATTGCAGTCGACTTGCGTACTTGTGGATCGGGATGGAGCGCACATTGCATTTGTGGCGTAGCTCTTAGGGAGAAGGCAGCAGTCGACCTGCACCTCATCGTCCTTGCAGAGTGCATGTTGTATTTGTGGCATAGCTCCAAAGGAGAAGGTAGTAGTCGACCTGCACCTTGTCGTCCTTGCTGATCGGAATGGAGCGCACGTTGTATTTGTGGCGTAGATCCGAAGGAGAAGGCGGCAGTCGACCAGCACCTCGTTGTCCTTGCGGATCGGAAAGGATTTCACTTAGGCGAGTACTTGGATTGCAACTAAGCCTCCGAGTGGGAGGGTTGCTCTCCACTCGGTAGGGTTTTTAAATACTTAGGCGAGTACTGAACTGCGGCTAAGCCTCCGAGTGGGAGGGTTGTTCTCCACTCGGTAGGATTTTCAAATACTTAGGCGAGTACTGGACTGCAGCTAAGCCCCCGAGTGGGAGAGTTGCTCTCCACTCGGTAGGATTTTCAAATACTTAGGTAAGTACTGGACTGCAGCTAAGCCCCCGAGTGGGAGAGTTGCTCTCCACTCGGTAGGATTTTCAAATACTTAGGCGAGTACTGGACTGCAGCTAAGCCCCCGAGTGGGAGAGTTGCTCTCCACTCGGTAGGATTTTCAAATACTTAGGCGAGTATTGGACTGCAGCTAAGCCTCTGAGTGGGAGAGTTGCTCTCCACTCGGTAGGATTTTCAAATACTTAGGCGAGTA
>NC_041383.1:773296286-773297754 GCF_002162155.2 Triticum dicoccoides
TAGGCGAGTACTGGACTGCAGCTAAGCCTCCGAGTGGGAGGTTTGCTCTTCACACGGTAGGATTTTTAAATACTTAGGTGAGTACTGGACTGCAGCTAAGCCCCCGAGTGGGAGGGTTGATCTCCAATCGGTAGGATTTTCAAATACTTAGGCGAGTACTAGACTGCAGCTAAGCCTCCGAGTGGGAGGTTTACTCTCCACTCAGTAGGATTTTTAAATACTTAGGCAAGTACTGGACTGCAGCTAAGCCTCCAAGTGGGAGGGTTGCTCTCCACTCGGTAGGTGATAACCCGCAAGTATACGGGATCGCAACAGTTTTCGATAAGTAAGAGTGTCGAACCCAACGAGGAGCTAAAGGTAGAATAAATATTCCCTCAAGTTCTATCGACCACCGATACAACTCTACGCACGCTTGACGTTCGCTTTACCTAGAACAAGTATGAAACTAGAAGTACTTTGTAGGTGTGAAAGGATAGGTTTGCAAGATAATAAAGAGCACGTAAACATAAACTAGGGGCTGTTTAAATAAAGATGCAAATAAAGTAAATATAGCGAGTGTGGAAAAGTGGTGGTAGGAGTTGTGGAATTGTCCCTAAGCTATTGACTACGTTACTAGACCGGTAATCACTATTGCAATTCTATTTGAGGGAGAGGCATAAGCCAACATACTTTCTCTACTTGGATCATATGCACTTATGATTGGAACTCTAGCAAGCGTCCGCAACTACTAAAGATTCATTAAGGTAAAACCCAACCATAGCATTAAAGTATCAAGTCCCCTTTATCCCATACACAAACAACCTACTTACTCGGGTCTGTGCTTCTGTCACTCACGCCACCCACCTTAAGAAAATCATAAACATATTGCAAACCCTACAACGGGAATCCCTCACGCTTGCGCGACACAGAGGGCACAATAGGATAGCACCAATAATAAAACATGCAACTCAAACCAATCATAGCAATTCATCAATCACCGATAGGACAACGGAAATCTACTCAGACATCATAGGATGGCAACACATCATTCGATAATAATATGAATCATAAAGCACCATGTTCAAGTAGAGGGTACAGCAGGTTGCGGGAGAGTGGACCGCTGAATATAGAAGGGGGAAGGTGATGGAGATATTGGTGAAGATGATGGAGGTGTTGGTGAAGATCGCGGTGATGATGATGGCCCCCGGAAGCAAGGGGGAGAGGGGCCCCCTTCTTCTTCTTCTTCCTTGACCTCCTCCCTAGATGGGAGAAGGGTTTCCCCTCTGGTCCTTGGCTCCCATGGCTTGGGAGGGGCGAGATCCCCTCCGAGATTGGATCTATCTCTCTATTTCTGTGTTCTCTGATTCTACCCCTTCACCGTTTCCTTTATATCTAGAGATCCGTAACTCCGATTGGGGTGAATCTTTCGCCCAGATCTTTCTCATAAAATTATCTTTCTTGCGCCAAAAGAAGAGCGTCAACCTCCTTA
>NC_041383.1:773297775-773327753 GCF_002162155.2 Triticum dicoccoides
CTACCTCGTGACCACCTCGGACACCGTTTCGCGTTGATTTTACTTCTCAAAAATCATAAATATTCCAATAAAAATCTCCGTCTGTTTTTATCCTGTTTGGACTCCGTTTGATATTAGTTTTCTGCGAAACAAAAAACATGCAACAGACAGGAACTGGCACTGGGCACTGGATCAATATGTTAGTCCCAAAAATAGTATAAAAAGTTGCCGAAAAGTATATGAACGTTCAATAATATTGGCATGGAACAATCAAAAATTATAGATACGACGGAGACGTATCAGCATCCCCAAGCTTAATTCCTGCTCGTCCTCGAGTAGGTAAATGATAAAAAAGAATAATTTTTGATGTGGAATGCTACCTAGCATAATCTTGATCATATATATAATCATGGCATGAATATTAAGACACGAGTGATTCAAAGCAATAGTCTATCATTTGACATAAAAACAATAATACTTCGAGCGTACCAATAAAGCAATCATGTATTTTCAAAACAACAAGGCCAAAGCAAGGTTATCCCTACAAAATCATACGGTTTGGCCATGCTTCATTTTCGTCACACAAAATGCCCCCATCATGCACAATCCCGATGACGAGCCAAGCAATTGGTTCATACTTTTTAACGCGCTTCAGCTTTTTCAACCCTCACGCAATACATGAGCGCAAGCCATGGATATAGCACTATAGGTGGAATAGAATATAATGATGGAGGTTATGTGGAGAAGACAAAAAGGGAGAAAGTCTCACATCGACGTGGCTAATCAACGGGCTATGGAGATGCCCATCAATTGATGTCAATGTGAGGAGTAGGGATTGCCATGCAACAGATGCACTAAGAGCTATAAGTGTATGAAAGCTCAGCAAAAGAAACTAAGTGGGTGTGCATTCAACTTGCTTGCTCATGAAGACCTAGGGCATTTGAGGAAGCCCATCCTTGGAATATACAAGCCAAGTTCTTTAATGAAAATTCCCACTTGTATACAAGACAATCTATATGAAGAACATGGTGCTACTTTGAAGAACAAGATATGAGTCTCACTACATGAAGAACATGGTGCTACTTTGAAGCACAAGTGTGGAAAAAGAGATAGTAACATTGCCCCTTTTCTCTTCTTTTTTTTGGTGGGCTTCTTTGGCCCCCTTTTTTTTATTTAGGCTTCCTTGGCATCCCCCCCTTTTTTATGGGGCAATGTTCTATAATGATGATCATCACACTTTTATTTACTTACAACTCGATATTACAACTCGATACTGGAACAAAGATATGACTCTATATGAATGCTTCCGGCGGTGTACCGGGATGTGCAATGATCTAGCAAACAATGACATCAAAAAATGGACAAGCCATGAAAACATCATGTTAGCTATCTTACGATCATGCAAAGCAATATGACAATGAATGCTCGAGTCATGTATATGATGATGATGGAAGTTGCATGGCAATATATCTCGGAATGGCTATGGAAATGCCATGATAGGTAGGTATGGTGGCTGTTTTGAGGAAGATATAATGAGGCTTATGTGTGATAGAGCGTATCGTATCACGGGGTTTGGATGCACCGGCGAAGTTTGCACCAACTCTCGAGGTGAGAAAGGGCAATGCACGGTACCGAAGAGGCTAGCAATGATGGAAAGGTAAAAGTGCGTATAATCCATGGACTCACATTAGTCATAAAGAACTCATATACTTATTGCAAAAGTTTATTAGCCCTTGAAGAAAAGTACTACTACGCATGCCCCTAGGGGGATAGATTAGTAGGAAAAGACCATCGCTCGTCCCCGACTGCCACTCATAAGGAAGACAATCAAAGAAACACCCCATGCTTCAAATTTGTCACACAACGGTTACCATACGTGCATGCTACGGGACTTGCAAACCTCAACACAAGTGTCTCTACAATCCACAACCACACAAACCTCTCTTCCTTCTTCTCACATCGAAACATCCTCGATTAGACACTACATCCACACAAAACTTCAACAGAAAACTCGGTAAGATCCGTTAGTATAATAAAGCAAATCACCACTCTAAGTACTGTTGCAAACCAATTCATATTTTGTTTTTGCATTGTGTCTACTTTAATATAGATTTTCCATGGCTTAATCCACTGATATAAATTGATAGATTCATCAAAACAAGCAAACTATGCATCAAAAACAGAATCTGTCAAAAACAGAACAGTCTGTGGCAATCTGAACATCCACCATACTTATGGTACCCCAACAATTCTACAAAAATTAGTAAAACTAAACAAGTTGTACAGAAAGACAGTGCAAAAGGAATCATAACCACTTGACCTTCCAGTTAAAAATATAAAATCGCTCACTACAGCCAAAGTTTCTGTCCTGCGCCGTACAAACCAACAAGCATTGTAAACATCCTAAAGGCGAACCTTGGCACATTATTTTTATAATACAATGGAATTGTACAAGGGGATAATTATTTTTGATGAAAAGTTTATGTAACCAAGATTCACAAAGTTTCCGTGAGCATGAACCAAGTTCAAGGCTAGCTCCCACTTCAACAATGCTTGTCGTTCTCACTTTCACTTTCCTTTTTGAAAAGTTTTTTGAGGTTCCCCTCTTTATTTTTTGTTTTTAAACTATATGAAAGCACTCAAGAGAAATAAATGACTCTCTAAAACTTCCGGGTTGTCTCCCTGGCAGCGCTTTCTTTAAAGCCATTAAGCTAGGCATTTAGTGCTCAAGTAATGGATCCATCCGGATCCCTAGGTATATCAAAGCCAATTTTAATTAACAATTATTTGTAATTTAATAGTGAGCACAAAGTAACATATATCATGCAACAACGAAGTCTAACTCTCTTCCTATGCATCGGCATGTCATAAGAGAACAATTCATGCACACATAGTAATGGCCAATGCATAGTATAAGCAGTTTCTTGCAATTTCATTGTGTTGGAAACATAAAGAGGCGGAGATATAGTTCCTCTCTCATAATAATTGCAAGTAGGAGCAGAAAGCATATGCATATTATATCTATCAAAATCATCATGTGCAATGGTAAAAGGCAACCCATCAATATAATCCTTAATAAGCACAAACTTCTCCGATATAGTGTAGTTTGGAGAATTCAAAAAGACAATAGGACTATCATGCGTGGGTGCAATAGCAACAATTTCATGTTTAACATAAGGAACTATAGCAAGTTCATCTCCATAAGCATCATTCATATTGGCATCTTGGCCACAAGCATAGCAAGCATCATCAAAAAGGGATATTTCAAGAGAATCAACGGGATCATAACAATCATCATAGCAATCATCATGGCAATTATCATAGCAACCATCCTTCGGTAAGCACGAAGGGGAATTAAATAATGTATGAGTTAGAGAGTTACTCTCATTAGAAGGTGGGCACGGGTGATCAATCCGCTCTTCCTCCTTTTGTTCTTCGCTCTCCTCCTCATATTTTTCATCCAATGAACTCATAGTTTCATCAATTTCTTCTTCCATAGATTCCTGTAAAATATTAGTCTCTTCTTGGATAGCGGAGACTTTTTTAATAAGTGCATTAATATAGGCATTATATTCATAATTCTCATAATAATATTTAAGGATAGCTAAATTTTCAGATCTATAACAAGCATCATCAAAATCCTCAAACTCTTTAAACATGGATTCAATTTCATAAGCACCCATAAAAGCAAAAAATTCTTCTGTTTGTTCCACATCATAGTAATCATGTATACCTCTAGCATAAGAAGCCAAGGTTTGCATGAAGAGGAGGTGTGGAGCATTCATCCTAGAGCAACAAGTATAATCATATTCCGAGCATAGTTGTCTAGCATACCACTTCAACATATTAATTTGATCCCATAATAGTTTCCCCTTTTGTGTCGAGCGATAATCCCTAAAGTATTCACATTGATCCAACGTTACTCCCATTATAAAGTTGAATGGGGTTTTCTCAGGATTATCAAAGTAGTACAAAATATTTTTCTCATGATGAGAATCAAGGGTTTTAGGAGTTACCCCATCCTCATGAGTAGCAAGTACACCTAATTTTTTTGGTATTTTGTGTTCCATATCCATAAGTAAAGATAGATAACAACTTAGAATAGCAAATAAAAATTACTTAGTGATAAAGCAAACAAGCACACACGAGAATATTCACCCCACACTATGACTCCCCGGCAACGGCGCCAGAAAAAGGTCTTGGTAACCCGCAAGTATACGGGATCGCAACAGTTTTCGATAAGTAAGAGTGTCGAACCCAACGAGGAGCTAAAGGTAGAATAAATATTCCCTCAAGTTCTATCGACCACCGATACAACTCTACGCACGCTTGACGTTCGCTTTACCTAGAACAAGTATGAAACTAGAAGTACTTTGTAGGTGTGAAAGGATAGGTTTGCAAGATAATAAAGAGCACGTAAACATAAACTAGGGGTTCTTTAAATAAAGATGCAAATAAAGTAAATATAGCGAGTGTGGAAAAGTGGTGGTAGGAGTTGTGGAATTGTCCCTAAGCAATTGACTACGTTACTAGACCGGTAATCACTATTGCAATTCTATTTGAGGGAGAGGCATAAGCTAACATACTTTCTCTACTTGGATCATATGCACTTATGATTGGAACTCTAGCAAGCGTCCGCAACTACTAAAGATTCATTAAGGTAAAACCCAACCATAGCATTAAAGTATCAAGTCCCCTTTATCCCATACGCAAACAACCTACTTACTCGGGTATGTGCTTCTGTCACTCACGCCACCCACCATAAGAAAATCATAAACATATTGCTAACCCTACAGCGGAAATCCCTCACGCATGGGCGACACGGAGGGCACAATAGGACAACACCAATTATAAAACATGCAACTCAAACCAATCATAGCAATTCATCAATCACCGATAGGACAACGGAAATCTACTCAGACATCATAGGATGGCAACACATCATTGGATAATAATATGAAGCATAAAGCACCATGTTCAAGTAGAGGGTACAGTGGGTTGCGGGAGAGTGGACCTCTGAATATAGAAGGGGGAAGGTGATGGAGATGTTGGTGAAGATGATGGAGGTGTTGGTGAAGATCGCGGTGATGATGATGGCCCCTGGCAGCGCTCTGGCGCCATCGGAAGCAAGGGGGAGAGGGCCCCCCTTCTTCTTCTTCTTCTTCCTTGACCTCCTCCCTAGATGGGAGAAGGGTTTCCCCTCTGGTCCTTGGCTCCCATGGCTTGGGAGGGGTGAGAGCCCCTCCGAGATTGGATCTATCTCTCTGTTTCTGCGTTCTCTGATTCTACCCCTTCACCGTTTCCTTTATATCTGGAGATCCGTAACTCCGATTGGGGTGAATATTTCGCCTAGATCTTTCTCATAAAATTATCTTTCTTGCGCCAAAAGAACATCATCAACCGCCTTACAGGTGGACCACGAGGGTCAGGGGCGTGCCTGGGGAGTAGGGCGCGCCCCCCTACCTCGTGACCACCTCGGACATCGTTTCGCGTTGATTTTACTTCCCAAAAATCATAAATATTCCAAAAAAATCTCCGTCCGTTTTTATCCCGTTTGGACTCCGTTTGATATTGGGTTTCTGCGAAACAAAAAAGATGCAACAGACAGGAACTGGCACTGGGCAATGGATCAATATGTTAGTCCTAAAAATAGTATAAAAAGTTGCCAAAAAGTATATGAACGTTGAATGATATTGGCCTGGAACAATCAAAAATTATAGATATGACGGAGACGTATCAGTAGGATTTTTAAATACTTAGGCGAGTACTGGACTGCAGCTAAGCCCCCGAGTGGGAGGTTTTCTCTCCACTCGGTAGGATTTTTAAATACTTAGGCGAAACGGATTGTCAGCTAAACCTCCGAGTGAGAGGCTTGCTCGTCACTCGGTAGGATTTTTAGATACTTAGGCAAAACGGATTCACAGCTAAGCCACCCACTGGGGGATTTCTCACGAAAACAAAAGAAACAACAATCACTGGGAAAATTATAACACTCTTGTCTTTGATAAACAAACTACGGAGGTACTTTTTATTACATCTCATCCGAGTGAGTACTTAAGTATAAAAGGGGCGGAGCAGCTCCGCATTCCAAGCTTGTGGCTCATCAATCTGGTGATCGACATTGTAAAGACGGTATGCTCCATTGTGGAGAACTTTGGTGACGATGAAGGGGCCTTCCCAAGTAGGAGCGAGCTTGCGCGGTTTCTGTTGATCCACTCGAAGGACCAAGTCTCCTTCTTGGAAGGCTCGACTCTTCACGTTTCTGGCATGGAATCGACGCATGTCCTGCTGATATATAGTCGATCGGATCATGGCCATCTCTCTTCCTTCTTCTAGAAGGTCGACTGCGTCCTGCCGGGCTTGTTCTGCTTCATCTTCAGAGTAGAGCTCGACTCGGGGTGCATTGTGAAGCAGGTCACTCGGCAGAACTGCTTCAGCTCCATAGACCAGAAAGAATAGAGTTCCCCAGTTGACCAATTAGGGGTGGTCCTCAATCCCCAAAGAACTGAAGGAAATTTGTCGACCCACGCGCCTGCTGCGTGCTTGAGATCACGCATCAACCGGGGTTTCAGTCCTTTGAGAATTAGGCCATTTGCTCTTTCTGCTTATCCATTCGACTGGGGGTGAGCGACGGAAGCGTAGTCGACCCGCATGCCTTGAGAAGTGCAAAAGGCTCTAAATTTGTCGGAATCGAAGTTCGACCCATTATCAGTGATGATGTTGTGCAGAACTCCATATCTGAATATCAAGTCTCTGATGAAGCTGATAGCAGTGCAGGCATCAAGATTCTTGATAGGCTTAGCTTCAATCCACTTAGTGAACTTGTCGACTGCCACCAGTACATGGGTGAAGCCGCTCCTGCCAGTTCTCAGTGGTCCAACCATATCTAATCCCCAAACAGCGAAGGGCCAGACGAGTGGAATGGTCTTCAAGGCTGAGGCGGGTTTGTGTGACATATTGGAATAGAACTGACATCCTTCACACTTGTCGACTATCTCCTTCGCCATTTCATTTGCTCTTGGCCAGTAAAACCCTGCTCGGTATGCTTTAGCCACAATGGTCCGAGAGGACGCGTGATGACCACAGGTCCCCGAGTGGATATCGTCAAGAATTATCTGACCTTCTTCTGGTGTTATACATTTCTGACTGACTCCAGTCGCGCTTTCCCTATACAAATGTCCCTTTATCACAGTAAAGGCCTTGGATTGACGGACGATCTGTCGAGCCTCTTCTTCATTCTCTGGGAGCTCTTTCCTTAGGATATACGAGATGTACGGCACTGTCCAGTCAGGAGTGATGACCAAAACTTCCATGATCAGGTCGACCACAGCTGGGACCTCAACTTCAATCGGATCCGTGACACTTTTTGGCTGTGGGGCTGCTTCGGTGAAAGGATCCTCTTGAACTGATGGTGTGTGGATGTGTTCCAAAAAAACATTACTGGGAATGTCTTCTCTCTTGGAACCTAGTTTTGCCAAATCATCATCTGCTTGATTTTTCAGTCGGGGTATATGATGAAGCTCTAACCCCTCGAATTTCTTCTCTAGCTTTCTCACTACATTGCAGTAACCAGTCATGGCCGGACTTCTGACGTCCCACTCCTACATCACTTGGTTAACCACTAAATCTGAGTCGCCATAGACCATGAGGCGACGGACGCCGAGTGAAATGGCCATATGCAACCCATACAAAAGTGCTTCGTATTCTGCTTCGTTATTGGAGGAATCAAAGTGAATCTGGAGCACATATCTGAGCTTATCTCCTCGGGGGGATACCAACACTACCCCAGCACCGGAACCATTCAGCATCTTAGAACCATCAAAGAACATGGTCCAGTGCTCCGGGTGAACTTGAGTCGGCAGTTGCTGTTCAATCCACTCGGCGATGAAATCTGCTATTGCTTGGGACTTGATGGCTTTCTTTGCCTCAAACTTGATATCTAGGGGAAGGAGTTCAATCGCCCATTTTGCCACTCGACTAGTTGCATCTCTATTGTGCAGAATCTCTGACAATGGAGCGTCGCTGACGACTGTAATGGAATGGTCAGAGAAGTAATGAGCAACCTTCTTCGTGGTCATATAAATCCCATATACAAGCTTCTGATAATGAGGGTATCTTTGCTTTGATGGGGTCAAAACTTCAGAAACATAGTATACTGGGCGCTGAACTTTAAAGGCTTTTCCTTCTTCTTCCCGCTCGACCGTAAGTACTGTACTGACGACTTGTCCCGTGGCTGCAATGTAAAGCAGCAAAGGCTCTTTGCTGATCGAGGCAGCAAGCACCGGCTGGGTGGAGAGCAGGGCTTTTAGCTCTGCAAACGCTGCATCGGCTTCAGGAGTCCACTCGAACTTGTCTGACTTCTTCATCAGTCGGTAAAGAGGCAATACCTTTTCACCGAGACGAGAGATGAATCGACTTAAAGCGGCCAAGCAACCAGTAAGCTTCTGGACATCATGCACACGCACAGGACGTTTCATTCGGAGTATAGTACCAACTTTTGTTGGGTTGGCGTCGATTCCTTGTTCGGAAACGAGAAAATCGAGTAACTTTCCGCCAGGAACTCCGAATGTGCACTTTGATGGATTAAGCTTGATATCATACCTCCTGAGGTTGGCAAATGTCTCAGCAAGGTCAGTCAGCAGGTCGGACAATATCATCCATGTATGCTTCCACATTCCGACTGATTTGAGTGAGCAAACACTTCTGAATCATCCTCATGAACATGGCTTCGGCATTCTTGATGTCGAATGGCATGGTGACATAACAGAAGCACTTGAATGGAGTGATGAAAGCTGTTTTGATCTCGTTGGGTCCATACAAACGGATCTGATGGTAACCGGAATAGGCATCTAAAAAAGATAGGCGCTCACATCCCGCAGTCGAGTCGACTATTTGGTCGATGCGGGGGAGAGGAAAATGATCTTTCGGGCAGGCCCAATTGATATGTTTGAAGTTGATGCACATGCAAAGTGACTTGTCCTTCTTGGGGACCATGACAACATTGGCGAGCCACTCGGAGTGGTAAATCTCTCAGATAAACTCCGCCGCTAAGAGCCGAGCCACCTCCTCGCCAATGGCCTTTCTTTTCTGGACGGCGGACCATCGAAGATGTTCTTTGACAGGTTTCACTTTTCAGTCGAGTCGTAGACGATGCTCAGCCATCCCCCTGGGAACACCCGACATGTCAGAAGGCTTCCATGCGAAGATGTCCCAGTTCTCACGGAGGAACTAGATGAGCGCTTCTTCCTATTTGGAGTCGAGTGTTGTAGAGATATGAGTCGGAGCAGCACTGGGGTCGGTCGGGTGAATGTGAATCGGTTTTGTCTCACCGGACGACTGAAAAGCTGATTCCGTAGCGGGCTTCTTGGCTCGCAACAAATCACTCGGGTCTGCAGTTTTCTGGTATTCCTGCAGCTCTACCACTGCCATCTGAGCATCGGCGATCTTTGAGCCTTTCTGAAAGCACTCTTCCGCCTTCTTCCGATTGCCAATAATAGTGATCACACCTTTGGGACCAGGCATCTTCAATTTGAGGTACACATAACATGGTCGAGCCATGAAACGTGCATAAGCTGGCCTGCCCAAAATAGCGTGATAAGCACTCTAGAAATCCCAACTTCAAATGTCAACTTTTCTTTGCGGTAATTCTTGGAATCACCGAAAACCACATCGAGAGCAATTTGGCCGAGTGACTCAGCCTTCTTTCCAGGAATGACTCCATGGAAACTCATGTTGCTAGCACTGAGTCTGGACATTGGAATGCCCATCCCTTTCAACGTCTCTGCATATAGTATATTCAGGCCACTGCCACCATCCATCAAAACTTTAGTCAGTCGAGTGCCTTCGACGACTAGGTCGACCACCAAAGCTCGCCTCCCAGGGGTGGCTATGTGTGTCGGATGATCAGACTGGTCGAATGTGATGGTAGTCTGAGACCATTTCAGATAACTGGGTGTCACCGGAGCAACCATATTCGAGTAGCTTTCAATTGACTTTTGCTTTCAACATCAGCAAAAATCATCAGGGTGGAATTGACCTGGGGATATCCATCATCACTATCTTCTTTGTCCTCAACTTTGTCCGACTCCTTTTCCTTATCTTTGGGTTGTTTCCCCTGGAATTGCTGGATCAAGAGACGACACTGTCCAGTGGTATGTTTCGGGTAAATGAGTTTACCCTCCTCATCTTTCTTCGTGTGGATGTGGCACGGCAAATCCATCACGCAGCCACTGGACTCCACGGGGAGGTACCAATACTACTCCAGCACCTTAACCATTCAGCATCTTGGAGCCATCGAAGAACATAGTCCAATGCTCCGAGTGAACTTGAGTCGGCAATTGCTGCTCAATCCACTCAGCAAGAAAATCCGCGATTGCTTGGGACTTGATAGCTTTCTTTGCCTCAAACTTGATATCCAATGGAAGGAGTTCAATCGCCCATTTCGCCACTCGACTAGTTGCATCTCTGTTGTTCAGAATTTCAGATAATGGTGCGTCGCTGACGACTGTAATGGAGTGATCAGAGAAATAATGTGCAACCTTCTTCATGGCCATGTAGATTCCAAAGACAAGCTTCTGATAATGTGGATATCTTTGCTTGGATGGAGTCAAAACTTCAGAGAGATAATATACTGGGCGCTGAACCTTGTAAGCCTTTCCTTCTTCTTCTCGCTCGACCGTGAGTATGGTACTGACAACTTGTCCAGTGGCTGCAATATAAAGCAGTAAAGGCTCTTTGCTGATTGGTGCAGCGAGCACCGGCTGGTATGTTTCGGGTAAATGAGTTTACCCTCCTCATCTTTCTTCGTGTGGATGTGGCACGGCAAATCCACTCGAACTTATCAGATTTCTTCATCAATCTAAAGAGGTAAGGCCTTTTCACCGAGATGAGAAATGAATCGACTCAAGGCGGCCAAACAACCAGTCAGCTTCTGAACGTCATGCACACGCACAGGGCGTTTCATTCAGAGGATGGTATCAACTTTTTCTAGATTGGCATCAATCCATCATTCGGAAACGAGGAAACCGAGTAACTTTCCACCTGGAACTCCGAATGTGCACTTTGACGGATTAAGCTTGATATCGTACCTTCTTAGGTTGGCAAAGGTTTCTGCGAGGTCACTCAGCAGGTCAGATCCTTTGCGAGACTTGACCACAATGTCATCCATGTATGCTTCCACATTCTGACTAATTTGAGTGAGCAGGCACTTCTGAATCATTCTCATGAATGTGGCTCCGGAATTTTTAAGATCAAATGGCATAGTGACATAGCAAAAGCACCCGAATGGGGTGATGAAGGCTATTTTTATTTCATCGGGACCATACAGTCAGATCAGATGATACCCGGAATATGCATCTAAAAAAGACAAGCGCTCACAGCCCGCCGTCGAGTCAACAATCTGATCGATGCGGGGGAGAGGGAAATGATCTTTCGGACAGGCCCGATTGATATGCTTGAAATCAATGCACATACGAAGTGAATCGTCCTTCTTAGGGACCATGACTACATTGGCAAGCAACTCGGAGTGGTAGATCTCACGGATGAACTTTGCTGCTAGGAGCCAAGCTACTTCCTCACCAATTGCTTTCCTCTTCTGTACAGCGGACCGCCGAAGATGCTCTTTGACAGGTTTTACTTTGGGGTCGACACGCAAATGGTGCTCAGCCACTCCCTTGGGTACACCCAGGATGTCAGAAGGTTTCCATGCAAAGATGTCTTAGTTCTCACAGAGGAACTGGATGAGCGCTTCTTCCTATTTGTTGTCGAGTGTCGTTGATATATGAGTCCGTGCGGCATTGGGATCGGTCGGGCGAATATGAATCGGCTTCGTTTCACCAGACGACTGAAATGCAGATCTGTGGCAGGCTTCTTAGCTTGGAGTAAATCACTAGGATCTACATTCTTCTGATATTCTTGAAATTTGACTGCTGCCATTTGTGCATTGGCAATTTTGGAACCTTTCTGGAAGCACTCCTCCGCCTTCTGTCGATTGCCAGTTACTGTGATCACTCCTCTGGGGCCAGGCATCTTCAACTTGAGTTACACGTAACATGGTCGAGCCATAAAACGTGCGTAGGCAGGCCTGCCCAGAATGGCGTGATAAGCGCTCTGGAAATCCACAACTTCAAATGTCAATTTTTCTTTATGGTAATTCTTGTAATCACCGAAAACCACGTCAAGGGCGACCTGGCCGAGTGATTCGGCTTTCTTTCCAGGGATAACGCCATGAAAACTCTTGTTGCTCTCACTAAGTTTGGACATCGGGATGCCCATCCCCTTCAAAGTTTCAGCATAAAGGATGTTCAGGCCGCTTCCACCATCCATTAACACTTTGGTCAGTCTAGTGCCTTCGACCACTGGGTCGACCACCAACGCTTTCCTCCCAGGGGTGGCTATGCGAGCAGTGTGATCGGACTGGTCGAACGTGATGGTTGTCTGGGACCATTTCAGGTACGTGGTCGTCGTCGCCGAAGTGACCATATTCAGTTCCCTGTTTATAACTTTCAACCGACTCTTGCTCTCAACATCAGCAAAAACCATGAGGGTGGAATTGACTTTGGGATAACCGTCGTCTTCCTCTTCGTCCTCGTCTTTGTCCGACTCCTTCTCCTTCTCACTGGGCTATTTTTCTCGGAACTGCTGGATCAGGAGTTGACATTGTCGAGTGGTATGCTTAGGGTAAATCAGATTACCCCCTGCGTCCTTCTTCGTGTGGATGTGACACGGTAAATCCAACACGTCATTTCCTGCTTGATCTTTGACCTTCTTAGGGGGCCAGGGCCCTTCAGGTTTTCCCTTAAACTTTCCTTGAGCCACTGCTGCAATCTCACCGGGTGCTGCAGGCTCGGCCTTATGCTTCTGTTTCCGATTGGAATTACCTCCACCGGCCTCTTGGCCGACTGGTTTACTCTTTACTCTACGGAGTCGATCCTCTTCTTCTCCGTTAGCGTACCGGGTGGCTATTTCCATCATCCAAGTCAGAGTCATATCTCCAGTCCGACCGAACTTCAGGACCAACTCTCGGTATTTGACGCCTTCCTTGAAGGCACACACTGCTTGATGCTATGATACATTTTCAACAGTGTGATGCAAAGTGGTCCACCTCTGAATGAAATCTCTCAAAGTCTCACTCGGTTTCTGCACACAATGTTGCAACTCCGTCAACCCTGCTGGCCGCTTGCAAGTGCCCTCAAAAGTTCTGACGAACACTCAAGCAAGCTCTTCCCAACTATATATACAGCCTGGAGCTAACTGAGTCAACCACGCTCGTGCCGACCCTTCCAACATCAGAGGAAGATGTTTCATTGCTACTTCATCGTTTCCACCGCCAATCTGCACAGCCACTCGGTAATCCTCAAGCCAAGTTTCAGACTTGGACTCTCCAGTAAACTTACTGACTCCGGTCACCAACCTGTAGTCGGGAGGTATCGCCGCTGCCCTGATGGCTCTGCTGAAACACTCTGGACCGGAAACATGCACTCTACTGCCACTCGGACGATCTCTGCCAGGGTCTTCTCTATGCACTCTGTTCCGGTCGACTAGACCATGAATGAGGATAGATCTCACATCGAAGCCCGGCTCTCTTGGGTCGACTGGTGCTCTATGCTCGCCGCTGTGACGGTGTCTATCATCGTTCTGCCGACGCACATATGATGCACTCCTCGGAGGAGGCGTGGGCACTAGACGACGATTATCGCGGTCGAGCCGATGATCATACTGTCCACGGCCTTCACGCTGCAGGGGCGATCTTGGGCTGTGGGCCGACTGAACTGTATCCGCTACTACGGATCTGCTTGAATCCTATTCCGCGACTGAGACGCTGTTGTGTTCTGCTCACCTGCTGCTCGGAGCAAGGCCCGGATCTTCATCAAACCTCTGCTGGCCTCCAACTGGGAAGGTTGAATTGACTCTGTTATTGGGGCCGCAGCTGTGAGATTTTAGATCGGAGTGCGGTATACCTTAGGTGGAGGCGGGAAAAGTTGTTGTCGATAGGATCCAGGGACCCTCTCCCGAGCACGCTAAAGGTTCTCCAGTCGAGTGCGCTCGGCCAAATTAGCCAGGCGCACCTCCTCCAAGGCCCAAGGCTCGGGGGTTTCTCCAACGATGGGCGTGTAGAGTGCATCCACGTTGCGGCGACAAAGTTCTTCCCTCTGCTACGAAGAAAGGGGTTCGGGATGGTATTCCTCATGGACGCACGACGGATCGCCGCCACCATCCTCGCCATCTTCGCAGTGGAAACCAGGTGGACCACGTGGTCCATCAACCATCAAGACTTCAGTCGCAGGGTCGCTGCTATCTCACTCGGATGCGGTCTCCGCGAAGCCAGTCTACAGATCAAACATGCCGTGGAGAGTTTCGTCGGGCTCAATTGCCGCGACTTGATGGGTGACCGAACATCGAGCCACCGCGTGTTTCACCCACCGCTGAAGCCGCGACCGACCGGATCACTTGCAGCGGCGAACAGCGGGGAGTGAAGACACCATCGAAGCCGACCGATACCGAGTCGACGGCTGCCAGAGGAGGACGCCGCGAACGCACGCGCGAAAGTGCGTCGCCCCTCGGACGGGGAGCGCCTCAATGTCAAGGGGAGCTTCCTGAAGCCAGGCGGAGTCGTCGGCGATGAAAACGAGCGCACGAGACGGATCTCGCGGCCCTCAGCCAATCCACCGCTGGAAACCATGATGATGATGATCGGAAAGATTTGCAACTTCACCAACAAGTCGCTAAGACACCTGCCCCAAGGTGGGCGCCAACTGTTGTGGTTCTAATAATGATAGTAGAAAGGGGGTAGGTATGGAGAGGCAAGATCTTAGCTATGATGAAGGTGTACACACGGGTTTTACGAGTTCAGGCCCTTCTCGGAGGAAGTAACAGCCCTACGTCTCGGTGCCTGATACGTCTCCAACGTATCTATAATTTTTGATTGTTCCATGCTATTATATTACCCCTTTTGGATGTTTATGGGCTTTATTTTACACATTTATATCATTTTTGGGACTAACCTACTAACCGGTGGCCCAGCCCGTATTGCTGTTTTTTGCCTATTTCAGTATTTCGAAGAAAAGGAATATCAAACGGAGTCCAAACGGAATGAAACCTTCGGGGGTGTGATTTTTGGAATGAACGTGATCCAGAGGACTTGGAGTGCAAGTCAAGAAGCAGCCGAGGCTCCCACGAGATAGGAGGGCGCCCCCCTGTAGGGCGCGCCCCTTGTCTCGTGGGCCCCTCGGGCGTCCACCGACGTACTTCTTCCTCCTATATATACCTACGTACCCAGAAAACATCTAGGGAGCAGACGAAACACAATTTCCACCACCGTAACCTTCTGTATCCGCGAGATCCCATCTTGGAGCCTTCGCCAGCGTTCTGTCGGAGGGGGAATCGACCATGGAGGGCCTCTACATCAACATCCTTGCCCCTCCGATGAGTTGTGAGTAGTTTACCACACACCTACGGGTCCATAGTTATTAGCTAGATGGCTTCTTCTCTCTTTTTGGATATCAATACAATGTTGAGAGAGCAAATGGTCTAATCATGAGCGGCATCAAACCCAGGTTAGTGCGATCCCTCAAGGAATCTAATACGCACTAGGTAGAGGAGCTCGACTCCGTACTCTGGGGGCTGCGGACCACGCCGAATCGCACTACCGTCTTCACACCATTCTTTACGGTATACGGCGCCGAGGCAGTTCTGCCCTGCGACATAATTCATGACTCACCTCGCGTGCGCATGTACAAAGAAAGAGAGGCTGAACTTGATCGGCAGGACAGTTTGGATGCCTTGGAGGAGGAGCGCGACGTAGCAAAGGCCCATTCCGCATTCTATCAACAGCGGGCTCGAAGATATCAAAGCAGAGAAGTACGGGCCAAAACTTACAATGTTGGCAAATTAGTTCTACGCCTGCCGGACAAGAAAAAGGACAAACTCAAACCCAAATGGGAAGGTCCCTTCATAATTGACCATGTCCTGACTGGTGGAGCATACCGTCTGCGAGATGCATCGGATAACCGACTCGAGCCGAACCCATGGAACGCAGCCCGTCTACGAAGATTCTACGCCTAGCGCCGGACTCTGTGTTCGTCTCCTTCCTCTGCCTATTTTTTACAAATTAACCGTCTTATATTTCTTTCCTTCTCCTTCCTTCTCTCTCGTAGCCTTTGAGGGCTCGTTCGCGTTTTGTTCGCAAACAATTGACGCGCCACTCGCGCTCATTATGCCTGGGGGCTTCTTTAACAGAAGCTTGTTTATACGGGCCTCATGCCCAACACATGTGTCACACTTCCACATGTCCCTTTTATTCACCATTATATGCATCGATATGACTTAAGTTTTGGCCAAGCTGGGTTTCCTAGCTCCTGTGCTTACCCCTACGTTCCCGATTGTTCGGCTAGGCGGTAAAGGGAGCACCTCTATGATTGTTACTGCCGGGTCAGCCGGATGTGTACCTCAGACTGGGTGAAGCCGAAAGCTAGCGTTCTTAAGGGAATATTCGGTCGGTGAACTAAAAGATGATTTCTCACACGCTTATTTATCTGCCCCAGATGTTTCTCTGCTTTTTTCGCAGTCCGGACATGCACTTCAGGGCATGCCTCCCAGGGAAAGGAACCCTTAACGGAACTATTCTCCCTGGAAGATGTTTCTTACTAACCATGTAATATAACATAACTAGTTGGGCACTTGTCTGTTCAAGCACTAATGACCCCTACGCCTGGTCTCCACGCATGCCCCGGTTCTTACATAACTGAGAGGGTATTCGGACACACTCCCGACTATCGGGTCCCGAGGTTGAAGCGAAAAGGTCCGCCATGACAAACGATCTATAGTCCGGCTAGAAGGCATTCTACATGTCATATTAAATTACATAGTCAATTTGACTGGGTATATTCCTCTTCAATACCATCCAACAGGCTGTCTAGCTTACAGTCCTGTTGAGAATATTTGGTGGCCAACTCTACCTAGTCGTACACTAAGCTCACAGGGATCTCCTTCCCATCAGGCCCTACCGGTCCGACCTCGGCCATGTGGTTTGGGTCAGCCTTTGTGTACCGTGTCTTCACTATGGCCCAGGCCTCCCGGGCGCCTTGACGGCAGGCCGATATCTTCCATAACCGGAAGCGCCGCTGCGCTCCCTTCAGCTTCTCCGCAAGCTCTCCAAGGCCTTCGGGCATGGAGACGGATGGCCACAACGCCTGGGAGACGCCTTGCACCACCTGCCGAACTCATTCGTGCAATTGTAAGAGCTCGGGAAGAAGGTCACCCATAGATCCGGGCATTTCCTCCGCAGGCCTACCTGTCAGCATACCTACAGACATAACTCTGTCAATCGACTTCCTCGCCGAACTATTTTTCCGAAGTTCGTTCAAGCACTTACTATAAATGCCGCGTCGAAGACGCCGATTCTCCTTCACGGAGTCCGACAGCTGAGCACGAACATCCTTTAGTTCCTCGCCCAGCTGGGTGTTGGTATCTTGGAGCTTGTTTTTCTCTTGCCTCACCCTTGTAAGCATGCTCTCACCGGCCTTTAACCGGCGCAAGAGCTGTTGTTGGTCCGGATTCACTCCGGCGCCATCTGCAATGTTATTGTCAGATTTTTTACACATGCCGCACTTCGCAACATAGTGATCTTTCAAAAACATATAAGTACCAGAGGGGGTCTCCTTGGCCTCCCCTGCCGCGGATAGTGCAGCCTCAAGTTGGGCTTTGCACTCTTCCAGCTCCTGGGTCAATTGGGTATTCTTTTCTGTAAGACCCTGCATGACAAATGAACCTTAAATCTGTTATCCTAACTGTTTCAAGTCTCGGGGGCTACTGACATATATAACATCACATTTTCTCACCCGTATGTCTTTTACATACTGCTCTGTGGCTCTGGCTAGACCATTTTGAGCGGCACGAAGATACGCATCTCCCGTATTGAAGGCATCTAACGCCTCTTGGGAGAAACAAGCGTCACGAAGAATTGTCCGGTGACGCATGTGGTTCATGGCACTCTCCACCTCTGAATTGGTGGCAGACAGCCCGTCCGCATCCTCTGTCGGAGGAGCGTCCGGTGCACGCCTCGTACTCGCCTCCGCTTTTGGACCCGGCCTTGGAGCCTGGCCGGTGGAGGCGTGATTGGCAACCTCTCCGGATATAGTCCGGCGAGCGCTCTTTTTCTTGAAGAAAGCACGAGCATTGGTATGCCTCGAGGGAATAAAATCTAGGAATAAAAAGGCACGCCATATCATTGCTCCTGCGTCTCAATCCGGACCGCACTTCTTTTCAGCCTACCGGGCCTTGATGCCCCTTGTTGGCTGGCCACCGCAGGCTCGGCCTTCCGCCTGAAGGACCTCCCCTCGAAAACGTCATTGGTATACAGTGACCCAAAATAAGCACGGATGGATCATTCGGAAAAATGCTGGGACTTCGGTCTCGGTTACTTGAGAGGCTGGGAGTAGTCCGGGGTAATCGGCCGTAATGGCCACCAAGGCGTTGTCCTTGCTCAATTGATGAAACACCCCATCGATCAGCTCCACGCCTAAGTCCGGGTCCTCTTGGGAGTCCGGATCAAGTGACCGTTCTGGGTCCTCGGGTTGTGGAGGAGGGCTGTTTATATCCTTTATAGCCTGGCGTAGCTCCTGCGTTGAAATTGCTAGACTAAATACTTAACTATGGGAATATGAAACGGATGGACAAGTGAAAGTATTTGTTTACCCAGCTTGGAGGATTGTACATAGAAAATCCGCCCAGTGGGTTGACGCGGAGAAATTCCTCCTCTTCTCCCTTGTACAAAGCGGACAAGATCTTTATCAGAGCAGCAGATGAATCCGGCTCCTTACGGCCGCATCGGGTGGCGTCGTCCTCCCCATTGAAATCCCACATGGGGTGGCCTCTATACTGAAGTGGCTGCACCCCCCGCGTAATGCATGTGGCCATGACCTCGATCATGGTCAGTCCGGAATGAGCCAACAACCTTATCCGGCTCAATAGGTAAAGGACGTCCCTGTCATCTTCCTTCCGAGGGCTCCGTGGACGCCAGCTTAGGCGCTTCTTCAGAGGAGCATTATCGAACTCAGGGAGGCCGATTCGTACAGGGTCCGACAGGGGGACGCCTTCTATATAAAACCATTCTGAAGGCCAGTCCTCGGACGCCTTCTTTGGGGTTCCGGATAGATATCCGACCCCGGCGATGTGCCATAGTTCAGCTCCGCCCATTTGATATATCGACCCCTCCTGAGAACGGGGCACGAGGCAGAACAGCTTCTTCCATAGCGCAAAATGAGCCTCGATACCCAAAAACAGCTCGCAAAGGGCTACGAAGCCCGCGATATGCAATATGGAGGCATGCATAAGGTTGTGCAACTAGAGGCCGTAAAACTCCAGGAGCCCCTGGAGAAACGGATGAATTGGAAATCCGAGCCCTCTTATCAAATAAGGGACAAGGCATACCCGCTCTCCTTTGGAGGGATCGGGAACGCTCTCCGCTTGCTCTCCACCATTATAGGTGGCGAGCCCGGCTCGAACCGGGACCATGTAGGCCGGGGGGAGTAATCCCTTGGCTTGGAGCGCCACTAGCTCGCCATGAGAGACGGAGCATCTTTCCCAATCTCCAAGCGGAGGACTGGGGGGGGGGAGGAGCTGCGTCGACCGGCCATGATGGAATGGATCTCTGGCGAATGCGCTCCGATGAAAGCTCGCGAAGGAAAGATGGTGTGATTTGGATCTAAATCCCCATCTCTTTTATAGGCAGCTCATTTGCACAGCTAGGGGGGTAAATGAAAAAAACACCCTGGCTTTTCACATTCGTTTGACACATGGAAGATGGCCATTATTGTCCACAGAAGCCAAGGAGCGCAAAATTCACCAGAAGCCGGACACTATTCCACAGGTACATGAAGTTTGGAGAAGAACCCGCCTTGCAATGCCGAAGACAAATCTGCGCGGCGGACTCATCGTCATTGAAGCCTGGTTCACGAGCTACTGAGGGAGTCCCGGATTATAGGGTGTCCAGATGACCCGACTATGACCTCTGGCCGGACTCCTGGACTATGAAGATACAAGATTGAAGACTTTGTCCCGTGTCCGGATGGGACATTCCTTGGCGTGGAAGGCAAGCTTGGCAATACGGATATGTAGATCTTGTCCCATTGTAACCGACTCTGTGTAACCCTAGCCCTCTCCGGTGTCTATATAAACCGGAGGGTTTTAGTCCATAGGACGAACAACAATCATACCATAGGCTAGCTTCTAGGGTTTAGCCTCTTTGATCTCGTGGTAGACCTACTCTTGTACTACCCATATCATCAATATTAATCAAGCCGGAGTAGGGTTTTACCTCTATCGAGAGGGCCCGAACCTGGGTAAAAACATCGTGTCCCTTGTCTCCTGTTACCATCCGCCTAGACGCACAGCTCGGGACCCCCTACCCGAGATCCGCCGGTTTTGACACCGACACTCCCCCTCTCTTGTGGAGATCTATTCGATGTAAACTCTTTTTGCGGTGTGTTTGTCGAGATCCGATGAATTGTGGGTTTATGATCAAGTTTATCTATGAATAATATTTGAATCTTCTCTGAATTCTTTGATGTATGATTGAGTTATCTTTGCAAGTCTCTTCGAATTATCAGTTTGGTTTGGCCTACTAGATTGATCTTTCTTGCCATGGGAGAAGTGCTTAGCTTTGGGTTCAATCTTGTGGTGTCCTTACCCAGTGACAGAAAGGGTTGCAAGGCACGTATTGTATTGTTGCCATCGAGGATAACAAGATGGGGTTTATATCATATTGCTTGAGTTTATCCCTCTACATCATGTCATCTTGCTTAATGCGTTACTCTGTTCTTATGAACTTAATACTCTAGATGCAGGCAGGAGTTGGTCGATGTGTGGAGTAATAGTAGTAGATGCAGGCAGGAGTCGGTCTACTTGTTATGGACGTGATGCCTATATACATGATCATGCCTAGATAATCTCATAATTATTCGCTTTTCTATCAATTGCTCGACAGTAATTTGTTCACTCATCGTAATACTTATGCTATCTTGAGAGAAGCCACTAGTGAAACCTATGGCCCCCGGGTCTATCTCTTATCATATTTGCTTCCAATCTACTTTTATTTGCATCTTTACTTTTTTCATCTATATTATAAAATACCAAAAATACATTTATCTTATCTTACTATCTTTATTAGATCTCACTTTCACAAGTGGCCATGAAGGGATTCACAACCCCTTTATCGCGTTGGTTGCGAGTTCTCAGTTTGTTTGTGTAGGTGCGTGGGACTTTTGAGGAAACTCCTACTAGATTGATACCTTGGTTCTCAAAAACTAAGGGAAATACTTATGCTACTATTGCTGCATCACCCTCTCCTCTTCGAGGAAAACCAACGCAAGCTCAAGATGTAGCAGCGCCCGGAGGTGGTCGACTGGATTATGTGTGTGATATTACAGGGGGTGTGAACCCTTGTGCTAGAGGAGGGGGGTGGCTTATATAGAGTACGCCAGGACCCTCACTGTCCTCCATTACAAGGGGCTTAATGTACATAAAGTAGGGGCATTACAGGTAACGCCAGCCTTAAGTGCTATTAGTGACCTTAAAGACTACGGAGTGAACGCCTGCCCGTTGCAATGCTGAGTGACTCCCGATCTTCGGTAAGTCGAGTGATTCCTTGGGTGGTCGAGTGAAAATAGGTAGGAGGACTCCCGAGTGACATGACTGGTCAAGTGGATTGCACTCGACATCTTTGACTGGGGGTTCCTTGCTGTCTCTTGGACTTCTTATCTTCTAGGGTAGTGATCTTGGGTAGGACGTATAGGTCATGCCTATGACCCTACCCCAGGTCTGTATCCTCATCAGGGTGTGCCCCCACCGTTTTGTGGGCCCCTCGTGCACCTCCTGGCCTAATTCCTTCGCCTATATTCCCACATATCCCCAAACCAACAGAGGCATCCACGAAAACACTATTCCGCCGCCGCAACCTTCTATACTCGTGAGATCCCATCTAGGGACCTTTTCCGGCGTCCTGCCGGAGGGGGATTCAATCATGGAGGGCTTCTACATCAACACCATTGCCCTTCCGATGAAGCGTGAGTAGTTTACCACAGACCTACGGGTCCATAGCTAGTAGCTAGATGGCTTCTTCTCTCTCTTTTTGATTCTCAATACCATGTTCTCCTCGATGTTCTTGGAGATCTATTCGATGTAATACTTTTTTGCTGTGTGTTTGCCGAGATCCGATGAATTGTGGATTTATGATCAGCTTATCTATGAATATTATTTGAATCTTCTCTGAATTCTTATATGCATGATTTGATATCTTTGCAAGTCTCTTCGAACTATCGGTTTGGTTTGGCCAACTAGATTGGTTTTTCTTGCAATGGGAGAAGTTCTTAGCTTTGGGTTCAATATTGCAGTGTCCTTTCCCAATGAAAGTAGGGGTAGCAAGGCACGTATTGTTTTGCTGCCATCGAGGATAAAAAGATGGGGTTTGCATCATATTGCTTGAGTTAATTCCTCTACATCATGTCATCTTATTTAATGCATTACTCCGTTCTTTATGAACTTAATAATGTAGATGCATGCTGGATAGGGGTCGATGTGTGGAGTAATAGTAGTAGATGCAGAATCGTTTCGGTCTACTTGACACGGACGCGATGCCTATATTCATGATCATTGCCATAGATATCGTCATAACTTTGCGCTTTTCTATCAATTGCTCGACAGTAATTTGTTCACCCACCATATTATTTTCTATCTTGAGATAAGCCTCTAGTGAAACCTATGGCCCCCGGGTCTATTTCCCATCATATAAGTTTCTGATCTACAATTTTAGCTTCCGATCTACTATTCTTGCAATCTTTTACTTTCCGATCTATAAACCAAAAATGCCAAAAATATTTACTTTATCGTTAATTTATCTCTATGAGATCTCACTTTTGCAAGTAACCCTAAAGAGATGGACAACCCCTTTATCGCGTTGGGTGCAAGTTTGTTTGATTGTTTGTGCAGGTATTCATTGATTTGTGCACCTACTAGATTGATACCTTGGTTCTCAAACTGAGGGAAATAATTATCTCTACTTTGCTGCATCACCCTTTCCTCTTCAAGTGAAAAACCAACGCAATCACAAGAAGTAGAGTGGGCCCGCCCATTTAGGTAAATGGGCCACATTTGGGCCGTGCCACATGTCGAAGTGTCATGGGTGCGTCTCGTTCATTGGATGAATGACATCTTTTGCAATACCGAGCTGACATGTGGATGCGCTAGCGAATGAGAAATTTACACGTGAAAAATCACCATTGGTCATGGGTGTTAACGGGTTATCGGATCCAAAACTGGACCGGATAGCTTGACGGTGATCCGTTACGGTTGAAACCTCATGTCGGTTACCCTTGATGAAAACACTTCCATGATGCGGGATTTATCGTCATGGAAGTGGACACTTCCGTGATCATAATTTCAGTATTGTCATGGAACAATTCTACGACAACATAGGTATGACTATCTTGATTCTGTCATAAAATCCTCATGAATGTACATGCATGATAGAAAATTTGTCCTACTATGACAAACGTGTGTCACCACGAAGTGTTTTTTAGTGTGCCTTGGATAAACTCGATGTATCTAACATGGTGTTAACCAAATCTGTTAGAGTATGGTTTTTTCGTTCAGCAACCCCGTTTAACTTTTACTAGGGTGAATAGGGAGGAGTCCTCTCATGAATAATACCATGTTCCGCATAGAATAAATCGAACGCATTAAAAAAGTACTCTGCACGACGATCAGACCGAACTCATTTTATTTTATTTTCAAGTTGGTTCTCAACTTCTGCCTTATAGATTTTAATGTAGTGTAGAGCCTCATCCTTGGTGTTTAGCCAATAAAAAAAAGGGCAACCTGGTGCATGTAGCTCCCGCTTGCGCAGGGTCCAGGGAAGGGTCCGACCACTTTGGGTCTATAGTACACAGTCTTTCCCTACATTTCTGTAAGAGGCTGTTTCCAGGACTTGAACCCATGACCTCATGGTCACAAGGCAGCAGCTTTACCACTGCGCCAAGGCTCCCCTTCGGTGTTTAGCCAATACACGTAGAAAAATCTAATGGAATTATCAATCAAAGTCATGAACTATTTCTTTCCACCTTTAATTAACACACCATTCATCTCACACATATCTAAATGTATGAGCTCTAGTGGTGCCAAGTGTCTCCCGTTTGCAAGCTTGTGAGGCTTACAAGGTTGCTTTGGTTGCACACACCCATGGCACTTAGAGCGTTTGGCTAAAGTGAAACTCGGGATGAGATCCGTCTTAGATAGCCGTGTCATACTGCAGAACTTAATGTGACAAAGACATGAACGGCAAACCTCAGATTCATTCATATTAGCATGATTTGGTTCACGACTTTATTATATAAATCCGCAAGGGAAAGGCGGAACAAACCACCGCAATCATATACTTTTCCAACAAATAGTCTGTATTGAGATACGACTACTTTATTGGACTCAAATACTAACTTAAGCCCTTTGTTAAATAGAAGAGGGCCACTAACGAGATTCTTCTTGATGGCGGGGACATGTTGCACGTTCTTCAGTTGCACAACCTTTCCCGAAGTAAACTTCAGATCTATTGTGTCAACACCATGAACAGAAGCATGTGAGCCATTCCCCATTAGGACGGAACAGTCTCGTGTGACCTGGTAAGAAGAGAACATAGGCATATCAGCAGACGCATGAATATATGCACCTATGTCAACCGACAAATCAGTGGATTGGCAAACTTAAAGTACGGCAAATAGATTACCATACCCATATGCCCCATCATTGTTGCTCATAGTCACATTGACATACTTGGAGTCATGTACTGTCTTCTTGTACTTGTTTGGGCACTTGTTTTCCCAATGTTCCTCTGAACCACAAGTAAAGCAACTGTCTTTATTTTTGTCTTTCTTCATACCCTTCTTCTTGAAGGTAGTATTCTTCTAGATAGTGTTCTTTCCCTTGAACTTGTGGAAATTCTTCTGCACTACATTGGCACTAGAAGAACCATATGCCCCTTTCACATGTGAGTCATTTTCTCTCAAGTTCTGCTCAACACTTAGATGGCCGATGACATCCACAATAGAGAATTCACGTCTTAAGTGCTTGAGGGAAGTAGCAAAGTTCCTCCACCCAAGAGGGAGTTTTGCAATAATGTAAACCATGCCAAACTTGTCTCGTAACTCACACTTCAGGAGCTCCAGCTCCTTAGCGATGCACTTTAGCTCATGAGCTTGGTCCAATACAGAATGGTTATCAATGATCCTGTAATCATGGAACTACTCCATGGCATACAATTCGTTTTCAGCATCGGTTGCGCCGAACTTAACTTCGAGCGCATCCCACAAGTATTTAGAAACCCACATATGAATATATGAGTCAACCAACTTATCTCCAACCACACTCAGAACTACTCCTACAAAGATGGTGGTTGCCTCCCTAAATGCCTTCTCCTGATTAGGAGCAATCGTTCCACTGGGAGGCACATCACCAATCCAGAACACATTCATCACTGTCAACCATGAGGTGGTCTTTGTCTGCAAACGCTTAAAATGTGCTCCAGTAAACTTTTCTGGTTTTAGAGTAGCGGCAAAGCCTTGAATCAAAAAGTGCCTAAGATAAGGTTTTTGGATTGTTGATAATATTGGCATATTTTCGATTAGACTAGTCCACGAGTTAACAGTAAGCATGGCAAATTTGGTATGCAATTCATACTGATACCTAAGCATGTGAGCACATACTGTACATAGAACCGAAACATCTATGTACATCATATATACGACTAGCACATGAATGAGCAAATAGGGGATGCACGAATCATACCCTTCGGTTGGCCAGGCCAACACGGAGGCGGCAGTAGCAACCTCAACGTCATCCGTGGCGTTATTCTTGGCGGCGGCTTTGTCGACCATAGTGTTGATGTGGGGGAAGTAGTGGAAGTAGAGGAGGACGAAGACGGGGCCAGATTGGGAGCAGTCACGTCGAGACGCTCCCCAAAAACCTTATTGCCGTTCTCCTAGGAAGGATCTCGAATGACAGGGTTCCGGGGGCACCTGCTCTCCCGACCAACAGTGCATGCGCTCATCGAGATGGCATCACCGGAAGCAGCACAATGGAGGAAACCATAGATGATGGCTAGGGTTGTGCAAGAGGGAGTGGGCGATCTAGGTCACTCCATGTCACGCCCAATATGCGACCCTATCCAAAAGGAACTTGAAGGTCCCACCAAGGATAGACCCGCATATTGAAACGCTTTTGCAAGGTGGATATCATTACATCAACATTACATAATAGATGGGGATACATACAAAAGGCATACGGTGATACACGAATACAACATCGCAATACATAAGAGCATCATCCGACTACGGATGAAACACAAACAGAAACTCAAACGACATCCACCCTGCTAGCCCAGGCTGCCGACCAGGAACCTATCCCCTGATCGAAGAAGAAGCAGAAGAAGAACTCAACGCAAGCAAGCATCACTCTCGCGTCATGATCACCGCATAACCTGTACCTGCAACTGTTGTTGTAGTAATCTGTGAGCCACGAGGACTCAGCAATCCCATTACCATGGGTATCAAGACTAGCAAAGCTTAAAAGGAAAGGAAGGGGTAAAGTGGTGAGGTTGCAGCAGTGACTAAGCATATATGGTGGCTAACATATGCAAATAAGAGCGAGAAGAGAGCAAGCGGAACGGTCGTGAAGCTAGCAATGATCAAGAAGTGATCCTGAACTCCTACCTTCGTCAAGCATAACCCATACACCGTGTTCACTTCCCGGACTCCGCCGAAAAGAGACCATCACGGCTACACACACGGTTGATGCGTTTTAATTCGGATCTGGTGTCAAGTTATCTACAACCGGACATTAACAAATTCCCATCTGCCTATAACCGCAGGCACGGCTTTCGAAAGATTATACCCTGTAGGGGTGTCCCAACTTAGCCCATGATAAGCTCTCGCGATCAACGAAGGATATACCTTCTCCCAGGAAGACCCGATCAGACTCGGAATCCCGGTTTACAAGACATTTCGACAATGGTAAAACAAGACCAGCAAAGCCGCCCGATGCACCGACAATCCCGATAGGAGCTGCACATATCTCGTTCTCAGGGCAACACCGGATAAGCGAAGCGTACAGGAACCGACATAACCCAAGTTGCCAAGGGATGGTCCCGCACGGTGCTCTAGTTTGGACCAACACTTAGACAAGCATTGGCCCGGGGGGGCTGTAATAAAGATGACCCTTGGGTTAATTACTCCCAAGGGAAATATAGGTGGTGGTGAGGCAAATGGTAAAACCAAGGTTGGGCCTTGCTGGAGGAGTTTTATTCAAAGCGAACTGTCAAGGGGGTCCCATAAATCACCCGACCGCGTAAGGAACGCAAAATCCGGGAACATAACACCGGTATGACGGAAACTAGGGTGGCAAGAGTGGAACAAAACACCAGGCATAAGGCCGAGTCTTCCACCCTTTACCAAGTACATAGATGCATTAATAATATAAGAGATATTGTGATATCCCAACCAAAATCCTGTCCACCATGGAGAAATGTTCAACTTCACCTGCAACTAAGTATGCTATAAGAGGGGCTGAGCAAAGCAGTAACATAGCCCAACAACGGTTTGCATAGGAAAGGGGTCAAAGGTTAGAGGTTCAAGGCAATTTGGGATGGCTTGATGAGCAAAAGATAGGTAACGCAGCATAGCGATAGAACGAAGCAACTAGCATAGCAATGATAGTAGTGAGATCCAGGGTAGCGGTCATCTTGCCTGAAATCCCGCAAGAAAGAAGAACGAGTCCATGAAGAAGACGAACGGATGAAGCCGAACCAAGCGTAGACGAACGAATCCTCACGATCCCAACGAAACGGGAACTATCGAGAAGAAGCACACAACATGGTAAACACACCACACAAGAACAAGACATGATGCTCAACCACGTATGATGCATGACAAAGCTACATTAAGCTACTCATGGCAAGAGATGATGCAAACAAGAGCAACACATCAAGGCAAGTTTAAATGAGGCCGGGAACAACATATAACAATTCCGGCAAGTCCTCATATGCAAATTTCGAAATTGGTCCAGATCTGAATAAACCTTATGTTCAAGTTGTTAAACAGCAAGTTAAGATGCACCAAGATGATCTACACGAGATTCTAGACAAGTTACATATAAAGTTCATTTAATTCGGAGCTACGGCCTAGAAGATATGAGCAAAACAAGTTAAACATGGCATTGATACAAAATGCATTCAAACATCAAGAAAACACCTCAAAGCAAGGATGCAACATGATAATATGAGACTACATGCAATTCTAAGCAAGTTTCATATAGAGCACACTCAAAACGGAGCAACGGTTCAACACATGCACACTATACAAGTTTAAAGGACAAGCTGTCCAGAATAGCAACTAGGCATATTGTAAGCATCAAAACAATATGCTACAGCACCCCAACATGAAAACAAAATACATGGATATGATGTACAGGTAAAGCATAACAAAACATGAACACTAAGCTATCTCCAGAAATCACTAGAACATGCTCAAACACACATGGCAAGATTGCAAATAATATCAGTTCAGACTTTGCAGAAAATAATATCAGGTTGCAATGTTTAGAGCTATCAAACAACATGTTACAGGAACTTAACATGGTAAACAAAGGCAAGGCATGAACCTACTAAATGCATAGATCAAGTGTCCTTTACTGACCATAAGCCAAAAAGGATCAGAAAATATGATGGCACCCACGTAAACATGGCAAGTTATAATACAGATTCATACATGGCAGAAACAGAATTATGAAGGCATGTTGATGAGCTTGTGCAACTCACTACAGAGCAAAACATGGTATGGCAAGGCAACCAACAATAAGTAGACATATTTGTGAAGCTAAGCATGGCAATAGCAAGGTCATAGGGTGCATGGAACACTAGAAACAATCATGGCAACAACTAAACTTAATGTTAACAGGCTGATAGCAACATTATCAAGCAACTTTGGAGCAAGTTTACAACAATCTACAGCAAGCTATAAATGCAACCAGAGGCATGGATGGATAGACAGTAACCATATGTTCAAAACATCCTTACTGAAGTATCTCAAAATATGCATGGATCTCTCTGTAGCATCAAGTTTACATGGCACCAAAATAACAGCAGAACAGGAAATAAAACAGCAACATCACGATGCCTAGTTTGCATACTTGTGCTAGTCACCACATTGATCACAAAAATACATGGCATACGCCCCTGTAAAGATGGCATGACATAGAACAAAACACATGTAGACATCAACCTCATAGGATGCACACATCAATCATGGCAAAAATGACAAATGAGCTCGTTCTGTTAACAGACAGCAGACAACATTATGAAGCGCTTTTGCAATGATGATTCAGGCATCAAGATGAGCTCAAATGAATATGATGCAATGGAATGGAATGGAGTACTCATTGAGACGAACAATTCGACATATTACACGCACGAAACGGAGCTACGGATGCAGAGATATGATGCGTTGAACATGGCATGAAAATTACTGCAGATCTAGGGACTTCGGGAAAATTTAGACCTCGAGTGGGGGTGTTGACTGGACGGACATGTCCAGGGTCGGGTGGACATGTCCGCGTGGTGAGGCTGACGGGCGGTCCCACCTGGCGGTGGCGTTGACTGGCTGAGGGCGCCGGATCTCGCCAGATCCGGCCCTCGATGGTGCTCCGGCGAGCGGGGTCGACGCGTGCTTCGCCGGGTCCGGCCGGTCCCGGTCGCGGAGAGGCGGAGGAGGCACGCTCCGGCGGCGCGGGGCGAGGACGGCAGAGGCGGGCCGGCGCGGGGCACGACGAGGGGCGTCGGCGAGGCTCTCGGGCGGCGGCGCGATCGGAACGGGCGGTGGGGACTCGGGCGGCGCGCGGGTCAGGCGGCGGCGGCGCGGTCCCGCGGCGGCGACGGGCGACGACGGCGTGAAGCCGGCGGCGAG
>NC_041383.1:773328220-773335134 GCF_002162155.2 Triticum dicoccoides
GCTCGGGCGGGCCAAGCGCGGGCCCCGCGGGCCGTGACGGGCGCAGGGGAGAGAGAGGACAACGGGGCTGACGACGTGGCGCGCGGCGGTTGGCTGGTTCGTCGGCGAGGATGAGGTGGCGGCTGCGGATAGGCCGGAGGGAGGTGGCTGGCGGACATGCCCTGCCGGGGGCGGACGTGTCCGGCGCGGAGAGGGAGGAGATTAGGGTTTCGGGAGAAAATCATCCGCGAATTTGGACGGGGAGGGCATATTTATAGATTCTGGGAGCTAGGAGAGTCCAAATGAGGAGCGGTTTTCATCCACGCGATCGTGATCGAACGACCGAGAGCATGGAGGGGAGTTAGATGGGTTTTGGGCCACTATGAAGGGGTGTTGGGCTGCAAAGAGAAAGGGGGTTTCGGGCTACGCGGTTAACCATTGGAGTATCAAACGACCTCCAAATGGCACGAAACTTGACAGGCGGTCTACCGGTGCTATACCAAGGCCACTTGGCAAGCCTCGGGCCATTCCGAGAAAGTTTAACACCCGCTCACAACGAGAGACGAAAGGGAAACGCCAGAGGGCATAGGAGCGCCGGATTGCAAAACGGACAACGGGGAAACAGGCTCGGATTCATGAGACAAACACGTATGCAAAATGAAATGCACATGATGACATGGTAAAATGCAACACGCAAGCAAATGACATGGCAACGACGGCGAATAACTGAAGGACACCTGGCGCATCGGATCCGGGGCGTTACAACACTCCTCCACTAACAAGAGATCTCATCCCGAGATCTTAGGACCGAGAAGGAAGGGAAAAGGGGTGAGGTGAAACAAGAACTCAAGAGAAGAAGCAAAGAATCGAGAGCACTCGAGAAGAAGAGAGGAACGACGAGAATGACGAGAATCAAAAGCTCACGGAATCAGATAGACTAGAGACCACTTCGGTAAGAACGAGATAAGAAATGGATAAGACTGAAAGGATTTAGGCAGAACTCTGACAAAAAATGGAAGGAATGGAGACATGAACTTCACAAGATGGAATGACACTTGACAAGATAAACAACGCAATGCCTCTGGAAGAATTGAAAGAATTTGAATGAAAAGAACTTAGAAGGATTGAATGGGGTTGTTGAGAAAATCAACAACGAAAGAATAAGCTTGTTGTGGACTTATAGGTAACATCTCAAGATCATAAGGTGATAACCCGCCACAAACGGAAATGATTGGATAGCTGAGAAGAACGAAGAAATGCAAAACTCCACTTCAAAATAAAATGAATAATTATTTGCGATTCGAGACGCGAGAAGAAAAGATACTTGAACTCCACCAACAAAATCTTGATGAACTCTTGAAGAATGAATTAAATCATGAAGAACCACCATAAAGAACTCCGTTGACAAAAGGATGGTGAGATAGAATGAAGGATGAAAGAATAAGATTAAGCCTTGCGGTGATTTAGATGGAGGTTTCCGACGAAATGGCCGAGGAAAATTTGAACTCCGGAGAAGAAAGGATGGAGAACACTTGGAACTAGAATTCATTCATCAAGAACAAACTCCGAAGGAAGGGATTACTCACTTGAATGTAATAAGAATAAGATTTATTGTATGCTTATCCTTCATCAAATTAAATTGATGATAAGCAATGGATTTTGCATATTACTTATTCTTCTTGAAAAGGATTGAGAAGTGACATATCGCAAACTTGAGAAGGTCTTCATGAACCACCGGTAGGATTGAAAAGAACGAAAGGATTAAAATGATACTCAAGGAAAAGAATCTTGAACGAACCACCGTTAGAATTCAAAAAAGACTGATGAAAGAGAATGAATCACTGGGAAGAATTAGAAGAACAAATAAGCGAGAGGGGATTTGGATGCAGAAGAACAAAGAGATCATGAGATGATTAAAGAACACTTGAACGAAGCACCGGGATAATTGGATAACGATAACTGGAATGATGGCCTCTGGTGAAAAGAAACGGGAAAAGAACTTCTGACATACTCCGGATGGTTAAGAAAAGAATATCTGACAAATGGAATAATTCGAGAGGATAACATGAAGCTAGAACCACGAAACTTCGAGAGAACGGGCAAGATTTAGGGGGAAAATTCTTCTTCGGTCTTCAAATGACGACGAGAAACACCACCAAAATTACTGAGATACTTCGGGAGAATGAAAAGCGAAGGGGTTGAGCCCACAATGAAATGATTTGAAATCGATCTCGAAGAAGGCATGTGACTGATGGAATCCATTCTTACGTCACACTTTGAAAAGAATTTGAGAATAACTCCGGGGAAAATAGAAGAGTCGGGTAAGATCCTGGGAAAAGACCTGTGGGTTAGGGCCCACTGAAGAGATAACACCGTTGAAAAGGATTGTTGAACAGATAGATGAAGCACCGGAACAATTGAAATATTTGAATGAGGTGATAACCTTGAATTAATTGGAACACAGACGAATCTCCTGAGATGTCTTGAGCACTCTGGGAGGATAAACTGGCGAGAGACGAACGAGCAAGGAGAACACTTGATCCTAGAAAAGAATGTGATCAACCCGAAAACTTGAATTGGGTCCACCGGAAAAGAGAGGGATGAGGAATGACGAACGAGACAAGAATTCACCGATTGAAATAATTTATGAAAGACTGAAGAGGTTCTGCACGAATGAGATAGATGGTCGAAACAGACTCAGGCTCCGGGAAGAGAAAGGGTGGGAGGGCGGGAAAAACAAAGGCAACTTGGAAGGGGAAACGACGAATATCTTCAAGAGAAAACACCGGTTGCAAGAAAGCAAAGGCTTCACGCGAGTAGGATGGATACTCGATTATGGACTCCGGCTTCGAGAAGGAAAAGGGGTGGGCGGGTGGGAAAAGAAAACAACTGAGGATAGAGAAATAACTTCGTTGAGAGCAAACTGAGGATTGAACTTGCAAAGATGAAGAGGGTCGAGTCGACTTGACGAGAAATGCACCGGATGAAAAGAGATGAGAACCAACGATCGGAAAACCAACTGCGTGATCCTAAAGAAAAATTTGAAAGGGAAGAGGAGTAGTTCAAAACACCTACATCAAGAATCCTTACCAGAGCGACGAAGGGGCAGAGGAGTAAAAAGAATCCCTACTCTCCGATATAACTAGACTCCGAAAAACAGTTTTCTTCTAGACTCAACAACAGCCAAACTACACGATCAATCAAGGGGGCTCCTAGGGTCGGCCGAAGCTCTGATACCAACTTGTCACGCCCAATATGCGACCCAATCTAAAAGGAACTCGAAGGTCCCACCAAGGATAGACCCGCATATTGAAACGCTTTTGCAAGGTGGATATCATTACATCAACATTACATAATAGATGGGGATACATACAAAAGGCATACAGTGATACACGAATACAACATCACAATACATAAGAGCATCATCCGACTACAGATGAAACACAAACAGAAACTCAAACGACATCCACCCTGCTAGCCCAGGCTGCCGACCTGGAACCTATTCCCTGATCGAAGAAGAAGCAGAAGAAGAACTCAACGCAAGCAAGCATCGCTCTCGCGTCATGATCATCGCATAACCTGTACCTGCAACTGTTGTTGTAGTAATCTGTGAGCCACGAGGACTCAGCAATCCCGTTATCATGGGTATCAAGACTAGCAAAGCTTAAAGGGAAAGGAAGGGGTAAAGTGGTGAGGTTGCAGCAGCGACTAAGCATATATGGTGGCTAACATACGCAAATAAGAGCGAGAATAGAGCAAGCGGAACGGTCGTGAAGCTAGCAATGATCAAGAAGTGATCCTGAACTCCTACCTTCGTCAAGCATAACCCAGAAACCGTGTTCACTTCCCGGACTCCGCCGAAAAGACACCATCACGGCTACACACACGGTTGATGCGTTTTAATTCGGATCTGGTGTCAAGTTATCTACAACCGGACATTAACAAATTCCCATCTGCCTATAACCGCAGGCACGGCTTTCGAAAGATTATACCCTGCGGGGGTGTCCCAACTTAGCCCATGATAAGCTCTCGCGATCAACGAAGGATATACCTTCTCCCAGGAAGACCCGATCAGACTCGGAATCCCGGTTTACAAGACATTTCGACAATGGTAAAACAAGACCAGCAAAGCCACCCGATGCGCCGACAATCCCGATAGGAGCTGCACATATCTCGTTCTCAGGGCAACATCGGATAAGCGAAGCGTACAGGAACCGACGTAACCCAAGTTGCCAAGGGATGGTCCCGCACGGTGCTCTAGTTTGGACCAACACTTAGACAAGCATTGGCCCGGGAGGGCTGTAATAAAGATGACCCTTGGGTTAATTACTCCCAAGGGAAATATAGGTGATGGTGAGGCAAATGGTAAAACCAAGGTTGGGCCTTGCTGGAGGAGTTTTATTCAAAGCGAACTGTCAAGGGGGTCCCATAAATCACCCGACCGCGTAAGAAACGCAAAATCCGGGAACATAACACCGGTATGACGGAAACTAGGGCGGCAAGAGTGGAACAAAACACCAGGCATAAGGCCGAGTCTTCCACCCTTTACCAAGTATATAGATGCATTAATAATATAAGAGATATTGTGATATCCCAACCAAAATCCTGTCCACCATGGAGAAATCTTCAACTTCACCTGCAACTAACAACGCTATAAGAGGGGCTGAGCAAAGCAGTAACATAGCCAAGCAATGGTTTGCATAGGAAAGGTGTCAAAGGTTAGAGGTTCAAGGCAATTTGGGATGGCTTGATGAGCAAAAGATAGGTAACGCAACATAGCGATAGAACGAAGCAACTAGCATAGCAATGATAGTAGTGAGATCTAGGGTAGCGGTCATCTTGCCTGAAATCCCGCAAGGAAGAAGAACGAGTCCATGAAAAAGACGAACGGATGAAGCCGAACCAAGCGTAGACGAACGAATCCTCACGATCGCAACGAAATGGGAACTATCGAGAAAAAGCACACAACATGGTAAACACACCACACAAGAACAAGACATGATGCTCAACCACGTATGATGTATGACAAAGCTACATGAAGCTACTCATGGAAAGAGATGATGCAAACAAGAGCAACACATCAAGGCAAGTTTAAATGAGGCCGGGAACAACATATAACAATTCCGGCAAGTCCTCATATGCAAATTTCGAAATTGGTCCAAATCTGAATAAACCTTATGTTCAAGTTGTCAAACAGCAAGTTAAGATGCACCAAGATGATCTACACGAGATTCTAGACAAGTTACATATAAAGTTCATTTAATTCGGAGCTAGGGCCTAGAAGATATGAGCAAAACAAGTTAAACATGGCATTGATGCAAAATGCATTCAAACATCAAGCAAACACCTCAAAACAAGGATGCAACATGATAATATGAAACTACATGCAATTCTAAGCAAGTTTCATATAGAGCACACTCAAAACGGAGCAACGGTTCAACACATGCACACTATACAAGTTTAAAGGACAAGCTGTCCAAAACAGCAACTAGGCATATTGCAAGCATCAAAACAATATGCTACAGCACCCCAACATGAAAACAAAAGACATGAATATGATGTACAGGTAAAGCATAACAAAACATGAACACTAAGCTATCTCCAGAAATCACTAGAACATGCTCAAACACACATGGCAGGATTGCAAATAATAACAGTTCAGACTTTGCAGAAAATAACATCAGGTTGCAATATTTAGAGCTATCAAACATGTTACAGGAACTTAACATGACAAACAAAGGCATGGCATGAACCTACTAATGCATAGATCAAATGTCCTTTACTGACCATAATCCAAAAAGGATCAGAAAATATGATGGCACCCACGTAAACATGGCAAGTTATAATACAGATTCATACATGGCAGAAACAGAATTATGAAGGCATGTTGATGAGCTTGTGCAACTCACTACAGAGCAAAACATGGCATAGCAAGGCAACCAACAATAAGTAGACATATTTGTGAAGCTAAGCATGGCAATAGCAAGGTCATAGGGTGCATGAAACACTAGAAACAATCATGGCAACAACTGAACTTAATGTTAACAGGCTGATAGCAACATTATCAAGCAACTTTGGAGCAAGTTTACAACAATCTACAGCAAGCTATAAATGCAACCAGAGGCATAGTTGATAGACAGTAACCATATGTTCAAAACATCCTTACTGAAGTATCTCAAAATATGCATGGATCTCTCTGTAGCATCAAGTTTACATGGCACCAAAATAACAGCAGAACAGGAAATAAAACAGCAACATCACGATGCCTAGTTTGCATACTTGTGCTAGTCACCACATTGATCACAAAAATACATGGCATACGCCCCTGTAAAGATGGCATGACATAGAACAAAACACATGTAGACATCAACCTCATAGGATGCACACATCAATCATGGCAAAAATGACAAATGAGCTCGTTCTGTTAACAGACAGCAGACAACATTATGAAGCGCTCTTGCAATGATGATTCAGGCATCAAGATGAGCTCAAATGAATATGATGCAATGGAATGAAATGAAGTACTCGTTAAGACGAACAATTTGACATATTACACGCACGAAACGGAGCTACGGATGCAGAGATATGATGCGTTGAACATGGCATGAAAATTACTGTAGATCTGGGGACAGGGAAAATTTAGACCTCGAGGGGGGGTGTTGACTGGACGGACATGTCCAGGGTCGGGCGGACATGTCCGCGTGGTGAGGCTGATGGGCAGGTCCCACCTGGCGGTGGCGTTGACTAGCTGAGGGCGCCGGATCTCGTCGGATCCGACCCTCGATGGTGCTCCGGCGAGCGGGGTCGACGCGGGCTTCGCCGGGTCCGGCCGGTCCCGGTCGCGGAGAGGCGGAGGAGGCGCTGCGGCGGCGTGGGGTGAGGACGGCAGAGGCGGGCCGGCGCGGGGCACGACGAGGGGCGCCGGCGAGGCTCCC
>NC_041383.1:773335586-773348916 GCF_002162155.2 Triticum dicoccoides
CAGGCGGCGGCGCGGTCCCAGGGCGGCGACGGGCGACGACGGCGCAAAGCCGGCGGCGAGGGGAGGCGGAGAGGCGGCGATGACGGCGAGGTCGGCGGCGATGCGGGCCCGGCAAGGTGCGGCCGAGACAGGCGGCGTCACAGGCGAGCGCGGGCGGCCGACGGGCTCGGGCGGGCCAAGCGTGGGCCCCGTGGGCCGCGGCGGGCGCAGGGGAGAGAGAGGACGACGGGGCTGACGACGTGGCGCATGGCGGTTGGCTCGTTCGGCGGCGAGGATGAGGTGGCGGCTGCGGATAGGCCGGAGGGAGGTGGCTGGCGGACATGTCCGGCCGGGGGCGGACGTGTCCGGCGCGGAGAGGGAGGAGATTAGGGTTTCGGGAGAAAATCATCCGCGAATTTGGACGGGGAGGGCATATTTATAGATTCTGGGAGCTAGGAGAGTCCAAATGAGGAGCGGTTTTCGGCCACGCGATCGTGATCGAACGACCGAGAGCATGGAGGGGAGTTAGATTGGTTTTGGGCCACTATGAATGGGTGTTGGGCTGCAAAGAGAAAGGGGGGTTTCGGGCTACGCGGTTAACCATTGGAGTATCAAACGACCTCCAAATGGCACGAAACTTGACAGGCGGTCTACCGGTGCTATACCAAGGCTACTTGGCAAGCCTCGGGCCATTCCGAGAAAGTTTAACACCCACTCACAATGAGAGACGAAAGGGGAACGCCGGAGGCCATAGGAGCGCCGGATTGCAAAACGGACAACGGGGAAAAGGCTCGGATTCATGAGACAAACACGTATGCAAAATGAAATGCACATGATGACATGGTAAAATGCAACATGCAAGCAAATGACATGGAAACGATGGCGAATAACTAAAGGACACCTGGCGCATCGGATTCGGGGCATTACACTCCACTGGCCAGAGTACTCTTATATAGGCCGTCAAGTAGGGAGTCATGGGCCTGGGCTTAGGCCCACGACCGAGTTGATGCACCTCCAAAAAGGGAGTAATCGTTCCTGGAGAAGGGTCGCACACCCATGAAGGGAGTCAAAGTATCCCGGGAACGCAAACAGCCCACGGTCTAATGTCTCGGACAGTGGCGCATCTATTAGCGACTCATTAATTCATCCCGGATTAATTAATTGTTCCTGGCAGGCAAAAATAAGCTTTAGGTCGGCTCATTCCCGTAACCCGCGGCGCACGCATGTTGTGACGAGGCGAGGCGTGCGGCGGAGGAGGGGGAGCGCGCGTGTACAACCCCTCTTCCCAAGCTCCCAATAACATGTGGTAGAGCAGCCCTTATAAAGCGATCTCACTCCTCTTACAATAGCAGTATGGTACTAAACTTCTCACACTTCGCATGCACCTAAATGGGTCTTAGAGATTAATCAAGGATTATTGTCTTATATGGACCTAAGTCCATCTATAATCCAACATTATAGACATGTTACTTAAAAACATTATACACATGTTACTTAAAAACATTATAGACATGTTACTTAATACGAGTTACACATTTTTCACCATATATTATTGCCATTTTTTAGGGGATACATTACTGCTACTTGTTTGTATTGACCCCAACGATGTTTTATCCTGGCTTCGCCCATGTCGAGAAAGCTTCAGCGAGACAGATGATACCCTCGGTATAAGGGAGCCATAGTGTTTGAACTCGTCTTGGGCTGCCCTCGCCCACCCGGGTCATCCTACACTAGGCCATACACTGGTCCATGCCCAATGCCCGTTGTGCTCGGTCGAGGGAAGGTGATGGTGGGCGACAGGCAGCGCCAAGGCCTGCTGTACGGCGGCAACTATCTCGCTAGCGATGAACGGGAGGAATCCACAGGGACCACTCGCTGACTCGATGAGCCGAACCCCCACTGTAGAGATCTCCCCATCATACCAGTCTGTCGATGTTCGATAAGTAGATAAGTCCGGATGCTCACATCCCCCCCCCCCCGGGAGTCTCGTAAGTGGTATCAATAATCAAGCAATTTCATTGCGGCATATCAAGGGTGACAAGGATGGTACTAGGCTTATTTAGTCCTTAGACATGAGATTTATGTAGGCCGCAAGATTTTTTTTTAAACTGCGTTGGCAGAGTCTTGAACTCAAGACCTCTTGGCTCAGATACCGTATTGAATTTATGCTTTAGCTAGTTGGTTCAAAAGTCCTAACTGGTGGAGAGAGGCGGGCAATATATTTCAACAGCTACAACATATACAGATTTGCACGTTTGACTCGAGAGAGGCGGGCAATATATTTCACGATGGTATTAGATTATTCCCAGGTTAATCTTCACTATTTTCTTCTTTATACACACCTCGTCAAAATTGAATCAAGAGGCCTCACATGTGTGTGTGTGTGTGTGTGTGTTAATCTTTTTCATTTAATGGTTTATTAACTAAAATATTGATCGTTGATGTTGATGCCTCTGCTTACTCGTGATTAGCAAGACTAATAATGATCTCTAAAAGCAAGTACCGGATAAAACAAAACATATAGAGTTATAATCAGTTAATTTTTAAATACGATTGTTTGTAGGCTTGAAATTATCTCTTACATTGTCCTCTGAGATTGAAATTTGTTTTTATGCACGCACGATCAAATTTCTTCTTCCAGAACTTATTATCACACAAATTTAGTTACTTCCTTCTTCTAAGTACTGTTCGTGAATTTACATTTTGTTCATTGGTGAATAAGAGTCCGTGAAATTTTAGGACCAACTCCGTTCAAATATAATACTTCTAATTACTGTCAGACAAACATTGTAACAAGTTGGTTCATTACTTGTACAACTATCTGTTCGGTTCAAGTTTGGAAATTTTCACATGGTTGAAAAGATCATTTAACCAAATTCATTATTGACACATTAATACATATATGACAGTTTGATTAGTGCACATAATCCCGCCTCAAATACGACAACTTAATTAGTGCTCACAATTTGGTCTCAAGAGGCAGCCACTAATGATTATAGAGGTGGTCCATCACATTTTATAGAATCATAGTGATATGAAAAAATTAACTTTTTATACCGAACATTTATACTTATTTTAAACTAATTATAGGATACTATAATTTTAATTGGTATAATTTTTAATCGCTTCTACATCATAGTTCGCCGCATGACAATGTTGGTTTGTAAATAATAGTCACAATATTTCTTGTTATGCAGTTGTAATATATATTAATGAAAAAAATTAGTGCAAAGTTTAAATTATAAGATATAACAAAAAATCTTTTTCTACTTTAAATAAATTCTTTGAATTAGTTTTTAAATATTGTATAAAGTATATATTGTATATAGGCAAGTGTTCGTAGTTCTTTTAATAGTAATGAATATCATGGTAGAGATTTTATAAATTATACACACTAACAAATATCTTAATAGTGGTTTCTAGTATATGTTAGGTAATCGTATTTGTAGAAATTTCTAGGTCATGGAAAATGTAATAGGTGGACAACCTGTGCATGCTTTTGTACTTGGATTTAAATTGACACCATTATTATAATATAGAAGAACATAAAATATTATCCATTGTACTTTGGCATATAATTTGATTATCTGACATGCTAGTCTAGATCCCTTGGTTTGATTTCGTACATGTGAGATCTCCTACCTGTTCTTCATATGAAAAATTGTGCATTATATAGAAATCTAGTTATCCTGAATTTTAATATGATACCGAGACATCCATCGTAAAGAGAGACTACCAACGTAATTAAACTCAACTTCATAAGTCAATTGGTCTGTGCCCATATAATACAAACTATTAGTATGTAGCTTGCTGCTCCTACCAATTGAGGCTCGTTTTTATGTATTTAAAAATGTGGATAGAAAAATTCACCATAAAAAGTTGTTAAATTTTTATTCTAAAAATGTTAAACGTGTATTAGAAAATGTTCTTGACGTATAAATTTAAGAAAGGAAGATGATATGCACCAGCAATAAGTTGGCCTAATGGTTCATGCAGTTCCCTCACCGAACCCTTTCGCACACACCTTTTTTGAGTTTTAAAAAATGGGTTTTTATCAGTTTTGCCACCGGTTGTATAACACTACTCAGTTTTGCCACTAAAAATTTTGACTACTCAAAAATGCCATTGTTCTGTTGGACACAACCTCAAAAAGACCATTTTTCACCGTAGTCATCAGGTCAATGGACGTTGACCGAAGGTAGATGACCAAAATACCCTTATCCCATTTGTCAACTCCCCTTTCTCTCTCTTTTGACTTGTGGGCCCATCTGTCAGGGGCGCAGAAAAGAGAAAATGAAAATTGGCAGTTCGGGGCTTCGAACCCAAAACCACGGCCTGCACGGCGCGAGAGCGAACCAGCTGAGCTAGAGAACAATTCTACTTTGAAAGGAGATACATCCCTTATATCGTGCAGATGGAGAGGCAGCCGTGAAGCTAGCGCAGGAGCAATGCACGCGCAGGGTTTTGAACGTGCCGCTGCATCTACGTACTACATGCGGCGTCAGAAACTACAGCTGGCTGGCTGAAGCACTCTTGTAATCGAAAGGGGCCTGCAGACTGCAGTGCAGGTGATATACAGTACTGTATAGTGCATGATTCGGAAATAAACGTGACATGACTGACAGCAGGTGCTCGTGGCCACCACGCAGCTGTTTTTTTTCTGAGAGCTGATGTAACAGAGTCGCCATCTGCATGGGCCATGGATGGCTCATGCTGTTCAGGCCTCACCCAGGCATGCCTCTCGCGCCGTGCAGGCCGTGGTTTTGAGTTTGAAGCCCCGAACTGCCAATTTTCATTTTTCTCTTTTCATGCGCCCCTGACAGATGGGCCCACAAGTCAAAAGAGAGAGAAAGGGGAGTTGACAAATGGGATAAGGGTATTTTGGTCATCTACCTTCGGTCAACATCCATTGACCTGACGACTACGGTGAAAAATGGTATTTTTGAGGTTGTGTCCAACAGAACAACGGCATTTTTGAGCAGTCAAAATTTTTAGTGGCAAAACTTAGTAGTGTTATACAACCGATGGCAAAACTGATAAAAACCCTTAAAAATAGAAGAAAACCCATAAATGGGCGAGCCCAAAAGCTAAGGTAGGTGTGCTCCGGTTTGCAGAATGAACTGAAACCGACGCCTGAAGCATAACGCATGTTTGCTAGAGGAACTAATTGAGGAGAGTCACTTGGGGTGGACCGAGAGTGGTGCGCTCTCAGCCGCTGCCACTTGTCGCGCTCTGGGAACTCCCTCTTAATTTTTTTATTTCCACGCACATTTTTTGCTTTTTAGATGTTTTTTCCTTTTTTTTTTGTTTTTTCACCAATCTGTCTTAGCTTTTAGACAGAAAATATTCATTCATTTTTTTTGCACGAAAAAACACGTTTTTTCTTTTGAAATGGAAAAAAACGTGTTTTCTTATTATTATTTTTGCTCCCACGAGAGGCATGGCTGTGCCTCTTAGAAACGGAAAAAAACATGTTTTTTGCTTTCGCGAGAGACATGGATTTGCTTCCGTAAGAGCCATGGCCGTGCCTCTTCGAAGCGAAAAAAATGTGTATTATCTTTTTCCCTTCCGCGAGAGGCACAGATTTGCTTTCGGGAGAGGCACGGCCGTGCCTCTCGGAAATGAAAAATAACGTGTTTTCTTAAAATTTTCTTAGGCGAGAGCCACGGTTTTTCTTCCACAAGAGGCATGAATTAGCTTTCGCGAGATGCATGGCTGTGCCCCTCGGAAACGGCTTTCGAAAAGGGAAAAATGTGCTCCCAGTGTTGTTTTTTGTCTGTTTTTTGTGAAAAAAGTTCGTCAAAACCTATCAAAATTGGATCTAGTTTTGAAGATCTCAACGCGAGGAATCCAACAGTGAAAACGGTTTGCGATTTGGACACACGATTTAAGAGATAAAAACGTTTTGGATATACGGATCTACGAAAAAAGGGAAAGCTGCCAGGTTGCGACAAGTGGCGCACATGCAATGCCACTTGTCTCAACCTGAGGAGGTGGAAGTGATCTTTAAAAGGAGTACTACTTAATTAGTGATTTCGGGTGTTTGCGCCCCTTCCAGGCTGCGCTCGTCCACCCAGGTCAACCTACACAGGGACATGCCCGCTGTGCTCGGTCGAGGGGGTGATGGCGGGCGATGGGCGGCACCGAGGCCCGCTGTCCGGTGGCTAGTATCTCGCCGACGATGAACGGTAGGAATCCGCCGCGTGCAACCGCGACCACTCGCCGACTCGATGACCCGACCCCCCACCATAGAGATCTCCCCATCACATACTCAAATTCTTTGGTTTCTTAAATTCACCATTGTGAAGGCAACGTAGCTATGGTTTCTCAAATTGTATTCTGGTTGGTTCCATGCGTTGGGCTATCAGTAATCTGACAATTTCGTTGCGGCATACCAAGGGTGACAAGGATGCTACAATATGCACGTTTGACTGGAGTGATCCAGGACTATTTGTTTGCAGTTAATTTTGTATGCGTTTGTCCCTGTCGGCTGTCGAATCATCTTCTTAACCAACCAGTGCCATTCAACTCTCACTTATTATGTACTCCTACATCTTCAGAGACCGCGTGTTTGCAGGTGGCATGGGCAGGCAGTTTATCCTGCAGTACTTAAATCGCGATACCATAGACAAGTGCGGCGCTCGCCCGAGAAGTTGGACCAGATGGGAGGTGTCAAGCAAGCAAAGTCCATCATGTCCATGGTCATGTAGAGCTGACAGTTTTTTAATCATCACGCCACCCGCATCTAGTTGACTAACTGCTTCTGATGGGGAAAATGGTGCATTGTCAACGCCTTGGCTCGCAAAACTGCGCAATTTCCTCCCTGACTTGTATCCCACTATGCCAGCTATAAAGACCAGACTGATCAGATTGTAGGGTGCGAACGGACTTCCCTGTTAGTATCATGGTTTTCTGCGTAGTTGGATGCGTGTCGAGGTTCATCATCAAGAAAATAGGTGACTCAATGGGTTCTAAGTTCTTTCTTGCATGTTTCTGAATGATTTTTCGTTTACGTGTTACTCTTCTTTTTCTCCTGATCAACAGTTGACAGTTCGATTTGCATAAATAGCTATCAACTGCTTCACATCAATCTTTTGGCCAAACTGCAGGCGCAAGGAGGATCCAAGGGAGGCCACAAAGGGCCATTGAAGAAGCTAAACCATTTGAAGACGAAAACGCATTTGAAAGCAATTCACTGAAAGGAGATGTTCTTAGCTCACCTTTGATTGAGTTCAGCACAGTTCTTTCAGCAACAAACAATTTCAGAGACAAGCTTGGCGCTGGTGGATTTGGTCCAGTTTACAAGGTAGGGTAATTAAAACTTCTGCATCTCTTGTTCCAGGGATATGATTGAGCTTTGATTTCATTCTCGGCGATGTATTTAGAATTTTAGATCACAGTTGACCAATATGAGCTGATGATACTTTCAGGGGAGACTACCAGATGGTCAAGAGATTGCTATCAAAAGGCTGTCGAACAGCTCGAGCCAGGGATCAGAAGAGTTCAAGAACGAGGTGACTGTTCTGTCCAAACTGCAGCACCGGAACTTGGTTAGGCTTTTTGGCTGCTGTGTTCATGGAGAAGAGAAGATGCTGGTGTATGAATACATGCCTAACAACAGCCTTGACTCATTCATTTTTGGTAAGTTTTGTTTTGGTTCTTGAGATTCGGACAGTGTGAATCTTTTGGCAGCAAGTCTGTAACTGAACTTGTCTACCTGATGACAAATTTATATCAGATGAAACTAAGAGATCAGTGTTGGGCTGGAAATTGCGGTACAATATTATTCAGGGTATCGGAAAAGGATTACTTTACCTTCATCAGGATTCCACACTGAGAATTATCCATAGGGACCTCAAAGCGAGCAATGTTCTGCTCGATGATGATTTCATCCCCAAGATATCTGACTTTGGCATGGCTAGAATTTTCGGCGAATACCAACGTCAAGCCCTTACTCACCGAATTGTTGGAACCTAGTGAGTATCCTTTTCTCTTTTGTCCACCTAGTATAAATGAACATGGCTTCAGGCTAATGTGTTAAAATATGTGGAAATGCAGTGGCTATATCGCCCCAGAGTACGCGATGGAGGGAAAATTCTCCGAGAAATCCGACGTCTTCAGTTTCGGCGTGTTGATCCTGGAGATCGTGTGTGGCCGTAGGAACAGCTCCCTCATCGATCACGAATGGTCAATGAACCTCGTGGGCCACGTAAGACATCCTGCATTTTCTTCTCCAATCCACCATTTTTATGTTAAGACAACATACAAATAATCATCATGCATTCCATCTTCCATGCTTGGCTCCAATTTCAGGCATGGACCATGTGGCAGGAGGGCCGCGCCTCGGAGCTCATCGACACGCTGATGGGCACCACGTACTCTAAGGACGAGGTCTGCAGGTGCATCCAGGTGGGTCTTCTGTGCGTGCAGGAGCTGCCAGGCGACAGGCCGGCCATGCCTCTCGTGCTCAGGATGCTGTGTGGCGACGTCGAGCTTCCCGCTCCGAAGCGTGCCGCGTTCTTCGTCGGAAGAGCTCCTGCAGACGACAAAGATACCGAATCAGGGAACCACTTGACATATACTGAATTGGAAGGCAGGTAGACAGATTTCGGAGTGCGCCCTTGGCTCAGCTTGCTGATGTTTGTGTCTGTGGATTACTGCCAGAGATGGTCTTTCAGTGTGACTGTTCCTTCCTGTTACCTATAGTGCTTTTCAAAACTTATTGCTAGCGCTTTTGTTTTAGGTATGAATCTTGTAATTTGTGAGAAGTATGTACATTTGGGATACTGATTGTATATACTTGTGTAAATGATTGGAATAATTTTATTTTTGAGCTTCTTGTTGTTGCATATTCTGTTTGTCTGTAGGATAAACTGTGTAAACTGTGATGTTTGGCCTAGCAGACTATGTTGAGCCGATGTGAGCTGCGGTACTGGAATGTTAATAGGCATGAATGGAAGGAATGAAGGAGCCTGCAAATGTGCAACAAAGTGGTAGTCAGTGTAAAACAACAAAAGTGAGACGGCAAAACGAGAAGGGAAAGAAATGTGGAGTGATTTATCCACGGGTCCGGCTATTGGCCAATATGAAGTGAACACACAGCGGTTTATACAACAAAATCCTGATCCTCATGATGTCGCGGTGCAATATGTATGGACACCACACCAGTATAGGCATTTGTCCGTGTCTGGTGCTCTGAAATCTGAATTATTTGATCAATAAACACAAAATATATTACAGATGTACATGTACACTAGTACATGAACAATAAGGCCTAATAGGCCATACTCTGCTACGTACGATTGACCATCCACCTCCATTTGTGTGTCTGCTACTTACCGTCGATCCTTCTTAACCTTCAAACAAGTCTAAAACATGATTCTCTATGTCGTCAAGAGTGTACTTTACGTGCTTCTCCATATGGAAGCCCGGCCATTGCCTTCGTAAATGTGCGCGATAAGCGGGGAAAACATGCTGCAATATAACTAACCGTAAGTGTTGTCTAAGTTGAGGGTTGGGCACTTTCCATGTCGTTTGGACCCTGCTTATTTCTCGGAGTGCCGAATTGAATTTCTTCATGCTTTTTTTCACCGAGTTAGTATTCATAGCTTGATCACTCAACTGAAACAAAGCTCCAGTCCATGATGCTCGAAGGTAAGCTGTCGCATACCGTTCCACCCGTACGACAAGCTGTTGGCGGTTCCAATCGTCCCACACGGACATACTCAGATCGGAAGACCCTGAGCCTTTAAGCACATGCATTGCATTATTCATCAGGAAAATGTACCTCAGGCGCTCATCCTTGTAAGATTCAGCTTTCTCCTCAACCTTCACCTGCAAACGTGCGAGCAGCATGAGCATATAGCGTTCCCAAGGACTCTTAGTTATCTCTTTGTCCTCCTCCTCCTCATCCACAACGAGTAATAATATAAGATTGTTCGTGTCACTGTACTCATTAAGTTGTTCGACAAAACCCATGACATGTCGTGTCAATGGCAGGATATCTCCATCAAGCATTGTATTTTGGCATGGTCCAAGGTTGGAACATACATTCAGGAACTCCAGAAGGAGATTCGATGCGGTTTCCCCAAGCTTACCGAGAAGCATACTGGCCTGCTCACTAATCACACCCTTGGCATCACCAGACAAGAGGCCACTTATACTCGGTTCAAGCTTTGTAAATTCTTCATGCATCTGTAGAAGTAGGGGAACTTTATGATACTGCTGGTCATTCACTTTGACACTGGCCATCATACTTCCAACTGCGAGCAATTCTCCAGTACACCGTGTGGTGGCTCTGGCAAAACAATCCTCCTCCACCTTATGATCACACCCGAAAATCTGAGCGCAAGCGTCGCGTTCTTCAGGGAGGACTATGCTGACAACGACTCTGAGTGCTTGGATCCACATTTTCTGATTCTTCTCATATAGCTGCATGCTGCATGCGCCGTTAGCAGTTGCTGCTGCTGGGTTGTTGTGGCTTTTTTGCTCAATCTGAACACCGAGCAGAGAAAGGCATTGCATTAACATGTTGTGGCGTGTTTCTCCGTAATCACGACACATGTTTGGTGCATGGCCAGCAAGGATCATAAGCTCAGCAATCTCCTTTAGCAAGATTGAAGCTTCAGGGTCAATCAGATACATGTGCACTTTCTCCATGTACACAGGACCTCTGCTATATCCAGTACCATAACTTCGGCTCTCACCACTAGGACTTGTGGAAAATGAGGAGATGCTTAGATCTTCCAAGTTGGGGATTGATGAAAATGAGAAGGATCGCACAAAGGGGGCAATGCAGTCGTGCAGTGATTCTTGGAGACTGCTAGGGGGGTGTAAATATGTGCCCGAAGTAAGAACTTGGCGGAAGTCGTCCTCAAGGTGTACCATGGCAGCCTGCAGGGGAAGCAAGCGGTTAACTCAAGTACTTCCTGCATAACTCCCGAATAACCAAATTTTGCTGAATTAGCATAGTGTTATCAGCATCAAGATATAAGTGTGGGATTAGTTTCTAGGGAAACACTTCATTAGTGAGATTGTGGTATTGAAAAAAAATAGATGTGTTAGGTCAATTATCTGACTGATTATATATATGTTGTGGACACCTCCAATAGTATCCGACAAAACATTAGCCTCCTTCAGGAGGCGTGCGAGATTTAGTCGTATGTTCTTTTATGTACAGCCATGACTGCTCTTGCAAACGGATGCCCCATAATCTGTCCTTGTAAAGTTTTTTCTCCCCCTACTTAATGAAAAAGCAGAGCACCTGCTACTGTCCTTCAAAAAAAAAGATGATATATATATGTTGTCAAAGAAGTAAATATGAACATAAATTCGTCATATGTTCAAGTCACAATATCTGATAGTAGCACTGGAAGTATTAAAATCAACCCTATAGATTGAAGAACACGTATGTTATAACGGGACTGAGAATTCTAGTAAGGGAGATGCCTCAGTGTGCAGGGGCTTCTTGTGCACCGGTGCACGCAGTCAGATCCCGGCTGACATCTTTGAAAGATCTTACAAAATCTGGAGAAAAATATGACAATAATATTGCCAGCTAACAAAATTACATTATTTACCGAGCTAATTTTTATTTATATTTGAATCATTGGGACATCATAGTTTTATGCTGCGTCATGTAGTAATTTTCTTCTCAGATTTGCTTTCCCCATCTCACAACTACTTTTCAAGATTTATTTGTTTGAGAGACGTCTCTCCATTACTGTAATTTTCTCATACAACACAGCCTTTGCTGAAACAAGAATACGACTCCCAGTTCTGAACTTTCTACCGTCAGAAGCTATACTCGATTTGCCAAATTGAGCGTCAGATATATTAGTGAATAATGGTACTCCTCCATGAATCTACTACCAAAAGTGAGGCTGGACAGTGAGCCTGACCTGTAAGGCGATTTCGGCGCGTCGGGCGTACAGGCCACCACCTGAGCGGAGGGAGATGAGGTCCTTGACCGCCGCCACAAGACCAGCCGAGTAGGAGACGCCGTGGCTGTCCTCGACGGCCGCGCCCCGAGATGCCCACCTCCTTACGGCCTCATCGGCGGCCTCCAGCCTCCGGAGGCCGAGGTCGGCAACGGAGTCGTCGGTTCCCGGCGGCTGCGACGCCATTTCGCCCGGTGCTTGCAGTAGCAAATCGCAAGACGCGCGTGCACTAGTCAAAGTCAACACGGCGAGAGACGTGGGCGGACTTTGCAGGCTCGCAGCGATGGCCAGTGGAACATTTTTCATTTGTGTGGACCACTAGACTGCTGGTGTTTCTTCGTCTTATCTTAGACCAATGGTAGGCCGGTTTTCAAATTACGCCCATCCAACGCAGGAGTTTCTAATAAATAAATACTCCCTTCGATTCCTAAATATTTGCCTTTTTGAAGATTTCAAATGGACTATTACATACAGATGTATATAGACATATTTTAGAGTGTAGATTCACTCATTTTGCTCCGCATGTAGTCACTTATTGAAATCTCTAGAAAGACAAATATTTAGGAACGGAGGGAGTAGTAGTGATCTATTTCCTCCGCTGCTAAATATTTGTCTTGTTAGAGATTTCAAATAGACTTTTCATATTATTTTTTTGATGAAAAGGGATTTCCCCCCACCCCACTTTTTATTTAAAACGGGGCAAAGCAAGTCACAGTGACTGTTACAAGCGAACGGGTTTACCAGAGATGGCAAACCAAAAAAGAAGAAGCCCGGCTCGGAAAAACGCTCAAAGTTTAACCATAATCCAAAACAGCTAAGAAAGAAAGATCATTGCCACGCAGGACATCATCAGAGATCATCAGTCAAGCACTACAGATAGTGACCCATCTCCTGCACGAAACAATCATCTTGAATGAGCTTTCAGCACATTGCCGCCCCGGGTCCTCTTTGAGCAAGCCCTCAGCTCCCATCCCAGGCGATCTTCCATTGATGTAGAGAAGAGATGATCCTCCCCAAGATCGCCCGAGTGCTTGTCCATGGTATGCCCTGAAAGCAAATATCATTACGCATGGTCCAAATGCCCCAAATGGTAGCAACATAGGCAATGTTAACAACAGTTTTCTTGTTATTCATGTTCCAGAAGGAAGATAATTCAAACATATTCTTAGGGAAGTTGAAACCAAAAGTATCAGCAACATCAACCCAAATTTGTTTGGCTACCACACATTCAAAGAACATGTGGTGAACAGATTCATTTTCATTGCAAAATAAGCAGCTTAAATCTTCTACTCCCCTCCTCTTGTTCAAGTTGTCTCTATTGAGGATTTTATTATTGAAAGCTAACCACACGAAGACCAAATATCTGTTAGGCACCACAATTTTCCAGAAACTTTTCCATAGTGGGGTACTTA
>NC_041383.1:773349247-773356160 GCF_002162155.2 Triticum dicoccoides
TCATGTTATAGCAAGATCTGATTGAGTATATCCTAGGCGGCTCCAATAACCAGATATGTTGGTCTTCCTCAGTGGATAAGTTTCTGTTGGAGATGACCTGAATGAGATTATACCATCTGTCCATAAAACCTTCACTAACACACCTATTAAAGGTGAGTTTGAGGGTGTTGCCATCCCACACCTCAGCTACCACACAATGTTGTTGCTGGCAAATCTCATACACCTCCCAAAATTGAGTTCTCAGGGAAGAATCCCCAACCCAAGTGTCATCCCAGAAGCTAATCTTGTCTCCTTTTCCCAAATTCCATCTAAAAACGTCTAATGCCTTCCAGAGCCCAGGTCACCCCTTTCCAAAAAGGGGGACCCACACCCTGCTTAGTCCACAACAAGTTAGGTTTATTGGGTTTATATTTATGATCAACCAATCTCACCCAATCCTTATCCTGATTCATGAAGTATCTTTTAGCCCAAGAAGCTAACAAAGCCATATTGAATTCTCTTAAATTGGGAATCCCCAAACCACCAAAATCTTTTTTCTGAGAAATCAGGCCCCAGTTAGCAAGATGGTATTTATGTTCCTCACTCGAATCCCCCTAGAAGAAATGTGCCATCTGAGAAGTGATGGCTTTGATGGCCCACTTAGGGAATTTAATCACAGACATTAAGTACATAGGAATACTAGCAATGCAAGCTTTAAGTAGAACTAGTTTTGCCTCGTAACTGAGCAGTCTTCCTTTCCATCCGCTAATCCTTTTCATGATTTTGTCAATAATATATTGGATATCCTCCCTCCTTAGCTTAAGATAATGGAGAGGTACCCCAGGTACTTAAGGGGAAAATCCCTCAACTTGCAACAAAAGATTTGAGATAGCAGATTAGCCTCCTCCTCACTCATATTAACTGGCACCACTTCACACTTATCATAGTTAATTTTTAACCTAGATAGGTTTTCAAAACATGCGAGCAGCCGTTTTAAGTTTTTTACATATTCAGGTTTAGGGTTCAAAAATAGTATTGTGTCCTCAGCATACTGCAGACAAAAAGCCCACGAGGCATGATGTGAGGAACAATCCCATAAATGATGTTGCTGTTCACAGCTTTTATTAGCATGCGTGAAAAGACATCTGCCACAAGGTTGAAAAGCATGGGGGAGCTAGGGTCACCTTGTTTCAATCCTTTTCCACCCACAAAATAGGGACCTAAGACATCATTAATCTTAACACAGAAGGAACTATTTTGCGGCCTCATCGGCGGCCTCCAGCCTCCTGAGGCCGAGGTCGGCAACGGAGTCGTCGGTTCCCGGCGGCTGCGACGCCATTTTGCCCGGTGCTTGCAGTGGCAGCGCTGCAGATCTCAGCCTCGAGACAAAGCAAGTCGCAAGAAGGGCGTGCACTAGTCAAAGTCAACGTCAACACGGCGAGAGACGTGGGCAGACTTTGCAGGCTTGCAGCGATGGACAGTGGAACATTTTTCATTTGTGGGCCGCTAGGCTGCTGATTTTTCATTCCTTCCTATATTTGACCAATGGTAGGCCGGTTTCCAGATTACGTCCACCGAACACAGGAGTGCAAGGATGAATTGAACAAACAGTGTCAACAGCAGCTCAGGCAGTGCCAGTATATTCAATATCTGCTTCAAGTTGCCACGGGGCTTGTGCGAAAATTTGAACACGTTAATCAGGAAATTTTGATGGGAAAGCAAAGATGGTCATAGTAAACCTAATAGGGTTTCGTGAAAAACTATGACACAACTGAAAAGCATGGGTGATTTTGGTTTCAAGGACTTTGAACCTTTTAACTTGGCTCTTCTAGCCAAGCAAGCACGGAGAATTCAAGACCCAGAATTCTTTAGTGCAAGAATCTTAAAAAGTGTATACTTTCCAACGGAAACTATTTTGACGGCTGAATTGGGTGTCCATCCAAGCCAGCTATGGAGGGCGATCATTGAGGGCCGGGGTATATTAAAGCAAGGCTTGATCAGGCGCATTGGAAATGGAGAGTCTACTCACATATAGACCGACAATCAGATTCCACGAGGTGAAATGATGCAGCCTCATGGCATCCGCTCTCCCAACCCGCCGGAATTTGTGTCCGAGCTGATAGATCATACTTCGCCCCCCTGGGATCTTGAGAGATTGGAGGAAATATGCTTACCCGTTGATATTCCATCCATTAGACAAATCCTGCTACGCACCTCAGACATTGCAGATTCATGGGCCTGGAACTTTGAGAAAAACGGAAACTAATCCATTTGTTCTGCTTACGGAATGACGGTGGACATGAGAAGAGAGGCATGGTTGGATGGTACCTCGGGATCATCTAGCAACGACCGAGATGCGGAGTCATGGAAACTTCTCTGGAAGACACAAGTCCCTGGCAACATCGTATGCTTTTATGGAGGCTCGCAAAATATTCTCTTTGGACAGAAGATGTTAGAGCACACAGAAACATGTCATCTTCGACTATATGTGGCCTGTGTGGTGCAACTGATTCATGGTGACACTCCATGCCTGTGTGGTGTAAATAAGTGCCCGAACTAAGAACTTGGTGGAAGTCGGCCTCAAGACGTTAATTCAAGGGCTATTTTTTAAAAAATAATAGATTTTTTATATTAAATTTCAGAAATATTATGCTGTAATTATATTTTTTAAAAATATTACCCAATCGGCCTACTGTTGGCCGATCGCCCCCCAGTCGGCCCACTGCCGGCTGACTGGATCCAGTCGGCCCACTGCTGGCCGATTGGCCTCAGTCGGCCCACTGCTGGTCGATTGACACCCAGTCTGCTTCCTCTAGACCGACAGGTGCATGCACCCATTTATCTGTTAAATAGGTATTTAAAAAATGTTGAAGAAGTATTTGAAAAAAATGTTGATCATGCATATAAAAATGTTAATCAAGCATTTAAGAAATATTGAACAAGTATTTTAAAGATGTTGAACAAATATTTGAAAAATGTTGAATAGGTATTTGAAAAATATTAAATACTTTTCCATTATTTCCATTCTTCAACATTTTTCAAATACCTATTCAACAGTTTTCAAATATTTGTTCAACATTTTCAAGTACTTGGGCAACATTTTTTGTAAATGCTTGATTAACAGTTTTATATGCATGATCAACATTTTTTTAAATACTTCTTCGACATTTTTAAAATACCTACTCAACAGATAGATGGGTGCATGCACCTGTCGGCCTAGAGGAAGGTGCTAATCGGCCAGCAGTGGGCTGACTGGGGCCAATCGGCCAGCAGTGGGCCGACTGGATCCAATCAGCCGGCAGTGGGCCGACTGGGGGGCAATCGGCCAGCAGTAGGCCGACTGGATCCAATCGGTCAGCAGTAGGCCGATTGGGTAATATTTTTAAAAAATATAATTACGGCGTAATATTTCTGAAATTTAATATAAAAATGTATTATTTAAAAAAAATAGCAATTCAAGGAGCAGTACTTCCTGCATAATAACTCGCACATAACCAAATTTTGCTGAATTAGCATAGTTTTATCAGCATCAAGATATAAGTGTGGTAGATTAGTTTCTAGAGCACCCGCAAAAAAAAGATTAGTTTTTCTAGATAAATATTTCATTAGTGAGATTGTGGTATTTAAAAAAATTAGATGTGTTAGGCCAATTATCTGACCGATTATATATATGTTGTGGAGACCTCCAATAGTATCCCGACAAAACATTAGCCTTCTTCAGGAGGCGTGCGAGATTTAGTCATAGTTTCTTTTATGTACAGCCATCACTGCTCTTGCAAACGGATTTCCCCCTAACCTGTCCTTGTAAAGTTTTCTCTCCCCCTACCTAATGAAAAAGCAGACCACCTGCTATTGCCCTTAAAAAAAGATTGTAGTATCTGCTAGTAGCAGTGCAAGTCATAGTATCTTTTCCATTAGGGCAATAGTATCTTGAAGATTATAGTATCTTGAAGATTATGAAGATAAGATTATAGTATCTGCTAAGTAGCAGTGCAAGTCATAGTATCTTTTTCATTAGGGCAATAGTAGCAGTGCCCGTTATAACATATATGTTGTCGAAGAAGTCTTCAAGTCAGTATCTGCTAGTAGCAGTGCAAGTATTTAAATCAACCCTATAGATTAAAGAACACGTATGTTATAACGGAACAGAGAATTCTAGTTATGGAGATGGTTGAGTGTGCAGGGGCTTCTTGTGCACCGGTGCGCGCAGTCAGATCCGGGTTGAGTGTTGATATCTTTCAAAGCTCTTAGAGCAACTCTAGCAGACCCCGCATTTTGCCGACCCGTAAAATGTGTTTGCAGGTCGCACGAGGGCGGTTATGCAGGCCAAATTTTACGGCGACAGACTAGAAACCGCAATCAAACCCCTATTTTTCTTTAAAGTTGTTTCGCGCGAGAAATTTAAGCAGCAGCTCGCTCGCATAGATGGTTCTTCTTCGCATAATAAGTTCATATACATGGCACATACATACATAAAGGTTAGATATGCTAGACAGGGCCTACGCTACCGCACCACTACAACAAAATTGAGCTCACCGGAGATTCTGTGGTAGCTGCCCACCAGCGGCGATCAGTCGGAGTCGGAGTCGACCTCGATGTAGAGCTTCGCCTGCTTCGCCTTCATCACGCGCAGGTCGGCCTCCTTCGAGGCGTGCGCCTGCGATGCCGTGAGGCCCGTCTCGAGGAAGAGCCGCTCGTACTCGAGCTTGCTCCGGATGCACTCTTCCATCTCCTCCTGATCCCTCACCGACCGCTCGAGGACAACGCGCTCGAGGAGCTCCTCCTGCCCCGGTGGGAGGTAGTCCTCGGGTCCGATGACGCCTCGGCGCGGCGACGCATCGGGCACGGCCTCCTCCGGCTCCCTCTTCACCGGAACGAGCCGCGAGCTCGATGCGCGCGCGGATGAGCACCCCGCGGACCCGTGGCCGGATGAGCTCCCCACGGACCAGTTGCCGGAGGAGGCGCGGCGGCGACGGGCGCGCTCGAGCTCGAACTCGTCGAGCTCGCACCGGTTGAATGTCGACGGCGGCCGGGCACCCTGGTTGGGCCACCGATGCGCCCCCCGCTTGCGCGCGGCGTCAGATCTGGCGCGGCGGCGACGGGCGCGCTCGAGCTCGAACTCGTCGAGCTCGCGCCGGTTGAATGCCGGCGGCGGCCGGGCACCCTGGTTGAGCCACCCACGCGCCCCCCGCTTGCGCGCGGCGTCAGATCTGGCGCGGCGGCGACGGGCGCGCTCGAGCTCGAACTCGTCGAGCTCGCGCCAGTTGAATGCCGGCAGCGGCCGGGCACCCTGGTTGAGCCACCGAAGCGCCCCCCACTTGTGCGCGGCGTCAGATCTGGCGCGGCGCGGCGCTCCGCCTCATCCCCCGAGTCAGCCATGGTGGTTCAAGGCTCGCCGGCGGCGAGAAATCGAGCGGCATGGTGGGGAATTGGAGGGGAACGCGGCTGCGGGAGGATAGGGTTTCGACCCGCATCTGCCCAGCAAACCCGCAGTTATAGTGGCTCGGGGGTTGCGTTTGCAGGTTGCGGCAAAAAAAATTACGGGCCGAACACCGATGCGGGCTCTGATCTAGCCAGAAAAATGGGCCTAGCCCGTATAGTCGCCGGAATTATGCGGGTTTGCGCCGGATGCGGGGTCTGCTAGAGTTGCTCTTACAAAATCTGGAGAAAAATATGACATAGATAATTTGTCATGTAACAAGACCACATTTTTTCCGAGTTATTTTTTATTTATATTTGAATCATTATGACATCATAGTTTTATGCTGCGTCATGTACTATGTTTTTCCAGATTTGCTTTCCCCATTCCATCCCACAACTATTTTTCAAGATTAATATGTTTGAGAGATGTCTTTCCATTACTGAAATTCTGTGACGAGTAGGCCGCATGGTTTTTTTTAACACAGCACAGACGTAAGCGCTTATACATACGCGCATACACTCACCCTACTCCTATGAGCATCTTCGAGAGACTGGGCCGGCATATCATCTCAAGATTTACGAAGTCATTGTAGGCGCCTCGTCGTCAACGGGAACATCTCCTCTCACTGAAAGCGCATCACCGGAAATCATAAAATAAATTCAGTAATAAAGCATGCACCAGGACTTGAACCCTATTGGGCTGGAGATACCACTGTCTCTCTAACCATCCAACCATAGGTTGGTTCTCACGGAATTTGCTGAAACAAGAATACCACTCCGAATTCCGAACTTTCTACCTTAAGAAGCTATATGTAACACCCCGGATGTAACTTTCCATCTTTATAACTCCAACTCTTGCCATTTTCGGCTATGTGTTATGATATTCCCTCCGTGGTTGGGTTTTGTCTTTTGTTTTGCATTTTATCTTGTCATGCATCTCATATCATGTCATCATGTGCATCTCATTTGCATACGTGTTTGTCTCATGCATCCGAGCATTTTCCCCGTTGTCCATTTTGCAATCCGACACTCCCACTTGCACCGGCGCACCCCTCTTGTCTCTTTTCGTGTGCGGGTGTTAAACGTTCTCGAAATGGACCGAGTCTTGCCAAGTGGCCTTGGTATAGCACCGGTAGACCGCCTGTCAAGTTTCGTGCCATTTGAAGGTCGTTTGATACTCCAACGGTTAACCGCATAACCGCATAGGCCTCTTTTGGGTTGCAGCCCAACTCCCCTCCAAAACAGTCCAATAACCCATCTAAGTCACTTCCATGCTCTCCGTCGTCGGATCACGATCGTGTGCGCGAAAACCGCACCTCATTTGGAGCTTCCTAGCTCCTTCTACCTATAAATATAGCCTCCCCCCGAAAATTCCGGATCAAATCCACCCTAACCCTAGCCCCGCTCCTCTCCCCACCGCCGGACGTGTCCGATTTGGGCCGGACACGCCCGCCCGCCGCCCCGGACCAACCGGGAGCCGCCACGTGGCGCGTCCGCCGCCCCCACGCCGCCG
>NC_041383.1:773356499-773374178 GCF_002162155.2 Triticum dicoccoides
CGCGCCCGAGCGCGCCGCCCGCCGCCGCGCTCCTCCGCCTGCCGCCGCGCTCCTCCAACTGTCCCGCCGGCCACCGCTCGCCGTCTCGTCGGGCGCCACCGCCGCCGCGCGCCCCGGCCGCCGCTGCCGCGCGCTCCGGCGACCGCGCCCTCCGCCCTCGGCCCCGAGCTCTCCTCCTCCAGCCGTCCTCATCTCCCTCCTCTCCAACTCTTGCGGCTGCTCCGGCCATCATCGGGAAGCATGCCAGATCGGATCTGAGAACCAGGGTTGACCTCGTTTTCCCTCTAAGTCTGCATATTTTCATGCCATATTCATCGTGGCATAACCTTGCACTCGTGGCTTCGTTTTGGGCGTGTAGCATACCGAATTGTTCACCTCGACGAGTACATCATTTCATCTCATTGCATCATTTTCCTTTGAGCTCATCTTGAAGCCCGAAATGCTGTTGGAAGAGGGCTATGTGATGTTAGTTTCAGATTCTTATCAGAACATGCACTTTTGTCATTTTTGCCATGATTGATGTGTGCATCTTATGAACTTGAGCCCTACATGTGATTTGAACTATGCCATGCCATCTTTACAGAGGTGCTTACCATGTATTTTTGTGATCAATATGGTGACTAGCACAAGCATGCAAACTAGGCTTCATGATGTTGCTGATTTTAGTCCCTGTTCTGCTGTTATTTTGATGCCATGTAAACATGATGCTACAGAGAGATCCATGCATATTTTGAGATACTTCAGTAAGGATGTTTTGAACATATGATTATGCTCTATCCATCCATGCCCCTGGTTGCAATTATGGAGTAGTCTAGCATGCCATTTTCGTGCTCTACTTTTGCTACAAAATATTTCCTGGCAGATTGTTTACATGTTCAATTTTGCCAAGGTTGTTGTAGTTGATCCTTGCATGGTATGAACTTGTTCTTGCCATGTTTAGCTTCATAAACATGTCTTCTTGCTGATGCTATGCTTATCTTGTCATGCAATGACTTGTGGTGAGTGAATCGAGCTCGCGAAGGTGCCTTCGTAATTCTGTCAATGCCATGCTCTATTTGCTGAATCTGTTAACGAAACTTGCTATGTTTACATGGGTGCCATCATATCTTCTGGCCCTTTTGGCTCATGGTCACTAAGGGACTTTTGATATATGCTTTGAGTAGAATCATGCCTTGTCTTGTTTTGCTATTATAAGCTCCTGTAGCATGTTGATAACTTGCTCTGAACATTGCTTCCTGATGCTGTTTATGCCATGTCCTAGCTGATAACTTTTGCTCTTTTGCCATGCTTGTTTGAACCTGTTATGGTGTGTTTTAGCCGTAGCTCAGTGTTCCTCTTTTGTTAAGCATCTCCTGTAGATCACTGCCATATGCTTTGTTTGTATGTTGGGGTGCTATAGCATAGTTTCTTGTTGCATGCTAAGTAGCATCGTGCTGTTAATCGCAGATTTGTGTCATTCTTGTTTTGCTTGCCATTTGCAAACCGTGCATCCGTTTCCGGTGATCTTCATATCGATTTCAACCGAAATCACCTCATCTTTCCAGCGGCATACTTGGTTTGCCAAGTTGATGCCTTGTTCATCCTTTTCCTCCCGAAGCACACATACGCATTGCATATCACATCTCGCATATCATGACATGTATTGCATCATGTTGCTTGTGCATTGCACCGTGATTTATTGTGGTTCCTTTGCTTGTGTTCTTGCTTTGGGTAGAGCCGAGAGACGAGTACGTGCACGAGGAACCTGTTGAGTACGCTAACGAGGATCAAGCCTTCGACAACTCTGAGAACCTTGTAGGCAAGATGACCATACCTTCGATATCACTTCTATCTTTGCTTTGCTAGATGCTCGCTCTATCGCTATGTTAGCTCTACCTGCCACTGTTTATCATGCCTCCCTATTGCCATGTCAAACCTCTAACCATCCTGTCCTAGCAAACCATTGTTTGGCTATGTCACCGCTTTTGCTCAGCCCCTCTTATAGCGTTGTTAGTTGCAGGTGAAGATAAAGTTTGTTCCTGGTCGAAACATGGATATTTTTGGGATATCACAATATCTCCTGTTTAATTAATGCACCTTATATACTTGGTAAAGGGTGGAAGGCTCGGCCTTATGCCTGGTGACTTGTTCCACTCTTGCCGCCCTAGTTTCCGTCATACCGGTGTTATGTTCCTTGATTTTGCGTTCCTTACACGGTTGGGTGATTTATGGGACCCCATTGACAGTTCGCTTTGAATAAAACTCCTCCAGCAAGGCCCAACCTTGGTTTTACCATTTGCCACCTAAGCCTTTTTCCCTTGGGTTTTCGCGAGCCCGAGGGTCATCTTTATTTACCCCCCCCCCCCGGGCCAGTGCTCCTTCGAGTGTTGGTCCAACCTGGGCGATGTCCGGCGTCCCCTGGGCAACCAGGGTCTATACCAACCCGACGTCTTGCCCATCTGGTGTGCCCTAAGAACGAGATACGTGCGACTCCTATCGGGATTTGTCAGCACATCGGGTGGCTTTGCTGGTCTTGTTTTACCATTGTCGAAATGTCTTGCGAACCGGGATTCCAAGGCTGATCGGGTCTTCCCGGGAGAAGGTATATCCTTCGTTGACCGTGAGAGCTTGTGATGGGCTAAGTTGGGACACCCCTGCAGGGTATATTATCTTTCGAAAGTCGTGCCCGCGGTTATGAGGCAGATGGGAATTTGTTAATGTCTGGTTGTAGATAACTTGACACTTGACTTCATTAAAATACATCAACAGCGTGTGTAGCCGTGATGGTCTCTTCTCGGCGGAGTCCGGGAAGTGAACACGGTTTGGGTTATGTATGCACGTAAGTAGTTTCAGGATCACTTCTTGATCGCTTCTAGCTTCTCGATCGATGCGTTGCTTCTCTTCTCGCTCTCACTTGCGTATGTTAGCCACCATATATGCTTAGTGCTTGCCGCAGCTCCACCATATTACCCCTTTTCCTGCCTATGAGCTTAAATAGTCTTGATCTCGCGGGTGTGAGATTGCTGAGTCCTCGTGACTCACAGATTCTACCAAAATAGATGCAGGTGCCGAGAATACCAGCGCAGATGGCGCAACCGAGCTCATGTGGGAGTTTGATGAGGACCTTGGTCGTTACTATGTTTCGTTTCCAGATGATCAGTAGTGGAGCCCAGTCGGGACGATCGGGGATCTAGCATTTGGGGTTGTCTTCTTTTCATTTGGATTTGACCGTAGTCGGTCTATGAGTGTATTTTGAATGATGTATGATCTTAATTATGTATTGTGTGAAGTGGCAATTGTAAGCCAACTATCTTTATCCCATTCTTGTTCATTACATGGGATTGTGTGAAGATGACCCTTCTTGCGACAAAACCACCATGCGGTTATGCCTCTAAGTCGTGCTTCGACACATGGGAGATATAGCCGCATCGTGGGTGTTACACTATACTCGATTTGCCAAATTGAGCGTCAGATGTCAATGAACAATGATACATGAATCTGCTACTACCAAAAATGAGGCTGGACAGTTAGCTTACTTGTAAGAGCATCTCTAGCAGAGCTGCTATAATCGACCGGCCCGCAAAATAACTGCCGATATACGGTAACGGGCAGGAAAACCAAGTAGCAGTCTCCCCCATGACCGCAAAGTGTTCGGCACTTTGCTCGCAAGGTTCGATGGATAGTGGGGATGAGTATTTTCTCAACAACTTTTTGTTCATCAGATGATTCGTCGCCGGACGATGAGGATCTTGTGGTTGCTACATTGGTCGTCAATGACCACATTGCTAGGCAGCGACCGAGGTTCAGGGGATCAATCTCGGGCCATGTTCCATCGCTGAACCACAATTGAGAGAGCGGTCATTGCCTGCTTTTCACAAATTACTTTTAGAGCAACCTGCTCTTGAAATCCCATCTATTTTGGTGCTGCTTCCAGATGGCGAGACATGTGTTTAATCGTATTCAGGAGGGAGTGGTATCATATGATGATTATTTTGAGTGCAAGGAGGAAGCCCTTGGTAAGGTTGGTTTCTCCTCTTATGAGAAATGCACTACGGCTATTCTTATGCTTGCATACCGAATTCCTAGTGATCTTGTGGATGAGTACATCCGCATGAGTGAGTCCATATGCCTCTCATCAATGTACATGTTCTGCAAGGCCGTGGTGGCAGTGTTTGGCCCTGAGTACCTGAAAGAACCAATGCCGCAGATACAACCCGATTATTAGCGATCAATGCAGATAGAGGCTTTCCGGGAATGCTTGGTTGCATAAATTGTATGCACTGGAAGTGGAAAAAAATGTCCATTTGCTTGGCACGGGCAGTACAAGGGGCATGTGAAAGGTTGCGCCGTAATACTAGAATCAGTGGCTTCACAAGATCTTTGAATTTGGCACTCTTTTTCGGCGTGGCTGGTTCTCACAATGACATCAACGTGCTTCAGCATTCTCCAGTGTTCGCAAGGCTTGCAGAAGGCCACTGCCTAGAGGTCAACTTTGAGATCAATGGCCACCAGTACAACAAGGGATACTACCTAGCTGATGATATTTATTCTCAGTGGTCAACTCTTGTGAAACAATATCCAATCCAAAAGGAGAGAAGGGACATAGTTTTGCCCAATCACAAAAGAGTTCTAGGAAGGATGTGGAGCGTGCTTTTGGTGTGTTTCAATCTCGATGAGCTATCGTTCGACACCATGCACTGACATGGAGCATCGACAAGCTTTGTGAGGCGATGACCGCTTGTGTGATAATGTACAACATGATAATATAGGATAAGCGTGATTACATCATCTACGACCAAGGGTTCCAATTTCAGGGTGAAATGTTGTGCCTGAGCACGAAGAACCGTCAACGTTTGAACAATTCACCCAGTTTTATCATGAAATGCGTGATTGGCAAACTCATATGCAACTCCAAAATAACTTGGTTGAGCACATGCGAAATCACATTGACAACCAGTAGATATATCCGCTCATTTTTTTTATTTTCTTTTGATGTATCGTGACAATTTAAATTTGGCTATAAACTTTGTGTATTTTATTGTGCACCGGCAACGCATCCAAAAAAAGACCCGACGCCATCATTTTGCCTGACCAAAGGAATAAAATCTAGACAAAACGGATGTCAGTCTGGATGACATGTTGGAGTTGGCCTTGCAGCTGCGGCGGCAAGGGATGGTCAGATTCAACTGCAGTCTGTGACAGCATGGATCAGAAACAAAGGCTCGAAACGCACATGGACATTTCTGCTCCCTCTCCACTATTCAAAGAGGTCTCCTCCATTTCTCCAGCATGCTCGCAAGATTTGACTTTTGCCTACATCAGGCATTGATGATCTAGTTGGACAATCCATTTTTTTTAATTTCGAGTGATACGAATGTGTGGTCATCAGCAACGTTGCTCTTCTCTTCTCACGCAGGGGACGCGCTACATAAACTAACTACAGGGAGTCGCCACTTACACTCCCTGCCTTTTCCCTCATCGATTCCCATTCCCTCTTCTCCGCCCGCCATTGAATTTCTCACCTCGCAGGAGCAGGAGCACAATCGAGCCACTCGTCTTCCTCCCCCGCGGTCCGCAGTGGTCGCCTACTTCCTTCCTTAGTCTTGCTCCTGTCCAGGCTCGTTCGTGGTTAGCCAGATCTGGTGAGGCCAACGCCATCCAGATGCAGGTGCTTGCGGCCGTCCCCTCGTCGTAGCTCCGCCATCCCCTCACCGGAGCCACCACCGCGCCGTCCGACGAATCACCATTCGTCTTTGAGTAGGAACATCAGGTAAGGTACGTATTGGTCGGCTACTAGTATCTCAATCCAAAGGTTCGGGTGTACTCGGCTGATTTGGCAGATGCCAATGGGTTTTGCAGCTACTAGCTAGAAATGAGGGCTGAACGCCGACCGCTCTGTCTATGCACTCGGTTGCCCTTCTCTGACTGACTCTGCAATCCTACCTCTCTGCAAGAGCTCAAGTGTCAACACCTACTGCTGGCTAGTGTAAGTGAACCTTTTCCCTTTTTGGGGGAAAAGTAGGATTGCTATTTGCTATAGTAACTAACTGCGAGCGCATTCCTCTTCCCGTGTTCAGCGGGATCTCAAACACATTTGTCAGCAGGGGGTGTGAGGATGAATGCGGCCATCAGTGCGGCCTTGTCGGTGGTAGGCAAGGCGCTGGCCCCTGTTTCGGATGGCTTGTTGGAGAACTGGGCGGCCAGCAACAGTCTTGGCCCCAACATCAGCGCCCTCAAGGGGGAGCTGCTGCGTGCGCAGGGGATACTCTACACCGCGCACGACAGGGACATCACCAACCCAGCACTCAAGGAGTTGTTGCAAATGCTGCAGCAGCTGGCGGACGCGGCAGACGACGTGCTTGATGAGCTGGACTACTTCCACATCCAAGACAAGCTCAACGGCACCTACAATGCCGTTGATAACCATCCCAGGGGCTCCATCCATAACCTCGGTCTCAATGTGCGGCACACCGCTAGAGCGGTTGCCAACAAATTCAGGCTCCCCTCATGCTTGCGTGATGCTAGTGGGAGTGAGCTTGACGACCAAGAAGATGATGAGGCACAAAACCTGCAGTTTAATCGTGTGGAAATGTCTAAACAGATGGCACACATTGTACAACAGCTAGATCCCATTTGTGCTAAGGTGAAGGAAATTCTTGATCTAGAGCTCCGCAAACCTACCCAAGGCAGCATTGCTAGAAACAGACTGAAAACTACCCCAGCAATAATAGAGCCAGAGTTGTGTGGGAGGGATACCGAGAAAAAGAATATTGTAGAGGGCATTACCCATGGAAAATATTGTGCCGATGGACTCACCATGCTTCATATTGTTGGCCCAGGAGGTATTGGGAAGACGACTTTGGCACAACATGTATATCAAGAAGTGAAGAGCTCTTTTGATGTTATGATTTGGGTATGTGTGTCTCTGAGTTTCGATGCAAATAAGTTGGCACAAGAGATTGTGAAACAAATCCCAAAGGTCCATGGTGAGATGAAAAATACTATTGAGGAAGAGCTCATCGAACAAAGGTTAAAGCATAAGCGGTTCTTGCTGGTCTTGGATGATGTGTGGACATATCACGAAGATGAGTGGAAAAAACTGTTAGCTCCCTTCAGAAAAGGAGAGGCAAGAGGTAATATGGTTATAGTCACTACTCGCATTCTAGAGACCACAACAATGATAAAAACAGTTGATTACTCGATAAACCTGGGTCAGTTAGAAACTGAAGATTTTATGCATCTATTTGAAGCATATGTATTTGGTCACCAACAGTCATGGAAAAACCATCCTGGATTGCTTGATGTTGGCAGAGAAATAGTGGTCAAGTTGAAGGGTTTTCCTCTTGCAGCAAAAACTGTAGGTAGATTACTAAGAAACCAGCTTACATTGGACCATTGGACAAGAGTTCTGGAAAGCAAAGAATGGGAGTTTCAAACCAGCAACTATGACATTATGCCAGCTCTAAAGCTTAGCTATGATTATCTCCCTTTCCATCTACAAAAGTGTTTTTCCTATTGTGGTTTGTTTCCTGAAGATTATGAGTTTGGTAGCAAAGAGTTGGTTCACTTATGGATAGGGTTTGATATTCTGGATACATGTGATCAAAGGAAAACACTTGAAGATGTTGGGCTGTGTTATTTAAATGACTTGGTTAATTGTGGTTTTTTCAAGAAGAATGGAAAAGATGATGGCAGCCCTTGTTATGTTGTGCATGACCTATTGCATGAGTTGGCAGTGAAGGTTTCATCATCAGATTGTCTTACCATATCTAGTTCTAATGTGAGATATGCACAATCTTCCCCGTCTGTTCGTCATTTGTCTGTCATTATAGATGAGAGAGATGTCAATGATAAAATGACCTTTGAGGATTTTAAGAGGGACTTGAGTACATTACATGAAAAGCTGAAAGTTGAAAATCTACAAACTGTGATGTTATTTGGAAAATTCCATGGAAGCTAAAGACTTTCGGTGATTTGTTTGCAGAAGCAAAATCCATTCGTGTTATTCTTTTGTCTGAGGCATCTTATAATTATAGTCTGGAGGATGTGTTCCGCGGCCTTCCGAGATTTGTCCATCTTCGCTACCTAAGGATAACGGGATATCTTGCACAATTATGTTTGGACAACAAAATACCAAGATTTTATCACCTGAGGATCCTAGATGTTCAACGCTGCAATGTCCACATTGGTGTTCTCAGAGCAATGAGCAACCTTGTAAAATTACGCCATTTTCTTGTCCAAGGCACCGGTTTTGAATTAAGGCAGATAGGACAATTGATAGAGCTCGGTGGGTTAATGAGAATACATAACATTGAGAATGTTGAACGGAAGGAAGAAGCAAATGAAGCAAAACTGATACGCAGAATCCACTTAGAGAAGCTAGTATTACAGTGGGGTACTTATGGACATGATATACATTCTGTGCAAGAACATATTCTTGAAAGTCTCAAACCTCATTGCGATCTCCTAGATCTGCACATTGGAGGGCATAGAGGCACAACTTGCCCGTCATGGCTTGGTGGGAAACTCTCGGTTAAAAATTTGGAATCTCTTCGTCTGCATGATGTAGGTTGGACAATTCTTCCACCTCTAGGAGAGTTGTGGTCTGTTGGTGAGCATGGTGAAGAGCATCAAAGTTTTATCCCAAGTCAAAGCTTTCAAAATCTGAGAAGGCTAGAATTAGTTAAGATACCAAGGTTGAGAAAATGGGTTGAAAATAACACTTGTCGTTTGTTCCCTCAGCTAGAAGTTCTCATTGTTAAAGATTGCTCTGAACTAGTGGAGCTGCCACTTTCATGCTGTCAATCAGAGCAAGAGGCGAACATGACCTGGTTTCCTAGATTACAGGAACTTGAGATTACAGAATGCCCAAAATTATTGTCGTTGCCTCCTGTCCCTTGGAACCCTGCCGCATGCTCTGCCAAGATAGAGCAGGTAGGATCTGGTTTAAAACAGCTGAATTACTCAAAGGGCTACAGTTCGGGGGCAAGTTTAACAATTACGGGTAAGGATGGTGAAGATGGCATGTTCTGGAATGTGTTGGCATTCTCTAAGCTAGCTGATATAAAAGTGCTGAAGATTAGGAATTGTCCTCCTCTGCCACTGGATCACCTCCAGAAGTTAAAATCTCTGAAGTCGCTCGAAATAGATTACTCGGGTAATAGCAATGTCTTGTTGCAGACTGACAGTGAGAGTGATATCATATATGAGTTACCAATTGAACGCCTCAGGATTAGTTCTTGTGGCGCTCGTGAGAAGGAATTGACACAGTTGCTTTCTCATTTCCAATATCTCAGCGAGCTGGGAATAACTGATTGTGAAAAGATAACAAGTGTTGGTGTGGTGGAGCAGCAGCAGAGGATAAGAGTAGGGGAGGAAATAGCAGTGGGAGGAGAAGCTGGACTTTTGCTCCCGTCTTCTCATCTACAGAAATTGGACATCTATCCATAAGTTCGCTTCAAGACCTCCGTTCCCTCCACATACGTGGTTGCCCCAAGTTCCTCTCATCATGCACATGGCTTCTCCTTACCCATCGCTGCCTCACAGAACTATACATTCATGACACCCACAAATTATCCGCCAGTTTGGAGCCCACACGGATGCACACATACTGCAAACTTCAGAAGCTAGACACAGATGACCTCACAGGCTTCCTTGTTGTGCCCATCTGCAGCCTCCTCTCCTCCTCCATCACCTGTTTGTACCTTGCTCGCGATCATGAGATGGAGCGCTTCACTAAGGAGCAAGAGGATGCCCTTCAGCTCCTCACCTCACTTCAGGTGCTTAATTTTGTCGAGTTCGACAAGCTGCAGTGCCTCCCAGCAGGACTACATAGACTTTCCAGTCTCATGACATTAAGGATTTACAGCTGTCAGGCCTTCCAGTCGCTGCCGGAGGACCTCCCAACTTCTCTGCAAAATTTGGTAATCCACTTCTGCAATTCCTTCAAATTGCTGCCCAATGTCAGCCTCCCAAATTCTCTGCAAAATTTAAGGATCTGGGGCTGCCATTCCTTGGAGTCGCTGCCCAAGGATAGTCTCCCAAGTTCACTGCAAGACTTAACGATCGGTCTTTGTGACGCCTGGAAGTTTCTGCCTGAGGATGGCCTCCCATGTTCTCTGAAAAAATTACATATTCAAGCCTGTTGCCTGGAATCGGTGCCCAAAGATATTCTCCCAAGTTCACTGCAAGAATTAAGGATCCGTTTTTGTCCCGCTCTGAGATCACTGCCAGATAGCCTCCCAAATTCCCTGCGAGTTTTAGATGTCGACGGTGGCAACAGTGAGGAGCTAATGAGGCAATGCCGCAAGTTGAAAGGAGTCATTCCAATAATCAAAGACTAATACAAGGTAACATACACTTTTGTACCCATCATTTCCCTTGCATTTCCTAACCTCCTAAGAAGTCAAAGCAATTATTTCCTTTTTGTCTGTCTGATCGGCAGTCGATCTGTGTATTCCATCCTGTACAAAACAAATTGGTTAGTGCATGCAGAATCATCCCAATTCTCTAGTTCCGTACACATTAGTAGAAGTGTAGTCCACAATATGTTCCGTACACTGTTCTGTTAAGATTAGTGAAAGGAAATCAAGCTCGCCGGTAATTAGATTAGGAAAGCAAAGTTGTTCTAGGTGTCATGTACGAGTACTAGTCCTAGTTCGGGTAGGTATGCTAGGTTAGCTTTGGTTGTGTCCGTGTAGGACTAGGGGTCATACACGTATAGGGTCAGGTTGTCTGGTCGGTCATGGCCTCGTGAAAGTGGTATATATATAGACAGCCCGGCCGTGCATTTTGTAACACGGTGAGAAAATGAGAAAATAAAGAGAAAGAAGGCATGACAAGGGCCCTTGGCTATCAGTTTTTCGTGTGCGTATTTGTCATGTGTTTTGATGTGATCGATCCTGTAGGGTAAATATCCAACAGATTTGCACCGTGTTTCTTCTACCTGGCACTGTACTGTGTGCATATTTTTAGTTGTTCTGGACTGCGAGCATCGGAGTTGAAGAAGCTATTACAGAACCAACTTTCTCAAATTCTTATTTTTATCAATGGTCCTGCAAGACTTGGTCCTTGATTAAAAGTGTCATGTCTTTATTTGCTTGTTTAGTTCTGCAAAGTAGTGACAAAGCAGTTGGACCTTATTCTCAGAAAAATGGAAGTCTACTCCCAGATAATGCATTTGTAGTACAAAGTTGAGTCACTTATTTTGGGACGGAGGGAGTACTATACAATTGGATAACATGGTTATTGTTGGAACCGTCTGTGTCACCTTCTTAAGTTTTATAAACTGGAATCACATTGTCGCGTGAGTGCTGCATGTAATCTGTCCTTTCTTATTTCAGCTCCATGTGTACTTTGGTTGGGGTACCATCTCTGCGAAATTGGCAATTCTAACCTTGTTATTCCTTTGTTGTAGTGAATTCATGTTGTCATTTGGTGAAACGTCTGGTGTGGAATCAGAAGGTGACACGTGTGTTATTGAGTTCTGTCTGCCCAACATTGTGTGTACTGGAGCAGGGAATGAACGGGACAGGTATGTTTATCTGGCCGTGCATGCCACTTCTTTTTCTGGCACTATAATTTCTGTCATAGGGACAGGTATGTTTATCTGCCCAACATTTATGTCATAGTGACACAAATGTGTTTTGTATTGCAATCGGAAACAAATGAATATACAAGGTGCTAATGATAATGCTAAATCATCTCCTACACGACCTTTTCTGTGTGTGATTACAATACTCGAACCAACCTATGAATGTGACTCGGATGCTACTGTTATGATTGGTTAATTTGTAAATACTTCATTTCCCATTTGGCAGCCACAAATTATATGGGAAGGTTTTAGTAAGTCGGCCTTAGGGTGCGCACCGACCACGCTCCTTGGGCTGGTTGGGCCGGCAAGGCCCGCTAGTCCCGCAAGCTTCCCCTGTGGTCCAAACTCCTCATGCCTTTCTAATCTGAGTTCATTGTTATTTGCTCGGATCATAGCACTTGTAGCATAGAATCTAAACTCTTAATTATAAATGTGGAAATGAATAATACAATATTATTTCTAGCACTTGTAGCATATTTCAACAGGGCCATGGCTATCCCCTCCTCCGGTGACGAGGTCACCTCTCCTGCTTCGATTTGGGTGTGCACTCGCCGCCCCCCATTCTGGACGACACTCTCGACGACTACGACATCGAGAGCATGGAGGGGAAGGAGGAGCACACCACCGGGACGGAGTTGGAGTATCCCAGGATGGAGGAGCATGACGCCGCTGCCGCCGCCGACGATGACGAGTAGTCCGCCGCCACCGATGAGTAGTGGTTTTGCATTTTTTATACTTCAATGTATTAATTTCTATCGTCATATTTGTAGACACATCAGATCAACCAGAGGTGCCCACTGAAGTAAAGGGTTTTTGGAAGGATCTTTATCCAAACATTGATTCAAACAGGGAAGTAGTATATTTGGAATCCAACCATCTTAAACAACCATGTGGTTTGAAGACAAGTGCACTAACAAATTTCATTGGTAGCTTTGGTGAAAGGAAAGGAAATTTCCGTAGCACGCATGGGCTTCTCGTCATGGATGGTAGTACATTATGTTTAGTGTGGGCGTTTAACCTGGTGTGCTGCAAGCCTGCAAAACATTGTCAGATCGTGTGTATCCCTGGACTTCACACTCCTGATCTTTGGTACACTACATATATATAGGGGGGACACCTGAGTACGTAGATGCTAAAAAAAGAGCAATGCTAGACGTACAGGAAGTTACAGGGGGTTTACGGGGCTGTTGGGGTGTGATTGGCAGAGATCTAATTAGAAGGGCAGGCCCACCAGTGAAAATCAGGGGGGCGCCAGTTAGATGAAGCCACGTTCTCTCCCTGTAAAGTTTTGTATCAATCACCCTGTATGTCTAGTATTATTGCTAAAAAAATCCCCTCTCCACACAATTCCAGGACCCAAGTTACATGAGGAAAAACCAGACTGAAAGCTTGCTTAGATAGATTACAAGACGACGGAGATAGACCTCCTATAGCACGGGCGGCCGGCCTTCTTCGCGGGCCTGCTCTCCTCCTTCCAGAGCTGGCAGAGGTCCTTGGCGATGCGCACGGCATCGGCGGAGGCGCCGGAGAGGCCGCGGCGTGCGAAGCCCACGGAGTAGAGGCCAAACTGGCCCTTCCAGCCGTTGGGGAACTCCGTCTTTGGGTAGCCGTCCTTGCCGAAGAAGTCCGTTGCCCGGAGCCACTGTGGCACATTGCTTCTGTAGCCGGTGGCGAGGATGACAGCGTCGACATGGACGACGGTGCCATCGGAGAGCACGGCGTCGGAGTTGGTGAAGCGGGTGATGCCGGGGACGACGGTGATTTGGCCGCACCTGATCCTGGCGAGCGCGCCGGTGTCGAGCACCGGGGCGCGGCCTTGCGTGTGCTTGAGCGTGAGCGGGCCAACAGCCGGGCGGTGGATGCCGAGCTTGTCGAGGTCGCCGAGGACGAGCCAGGCGAGGAAGATCATGATCTTGTCCACGATCCAGAGCGGGAGCCACGCCATGAGCAGCATGGCCAGCTCGAAAGTGGACTTGCCGAGCACCTCGCGCGGAATGACGTGCATGGCGTCGCGCACCACCATGAAAGGGTGGGCGCCGTGGTCGCAGAGGTCGAGGGAGACCTCCATGCCGGAGTTCCCGCAGCCGACCACGAGCACGCGCTTCCCGCTGTAGGGCTCGCCGGACTTGTAGTGGCTGACGTGGGTGACCTCGCCGCAGAAGCCGCCGAGGCCCGGGATGTCCGGGACGACGTTGACGGCGTTCTCGCCGGTGGCGACCACGAGCCAGCGGCCGATGTACTCCATCTGGGCACCGCCCGCGCGGGTGGCCTGCGCGTGCCAGAGTCCGGAGGTGTTGTCGTAGTGGGCGGAGAGCACGGTGGTGTTGAACTCGGGCTTAATGTCGAACCTGGCGGCGTAGCTCTCGAGGTAGTCGATGAACTGGCGGCGGGTGGGGTACTCCGGGTAGCTCTCCGGGAAGGGCATGCGAGGGAGCTCGCAGAAGTGCTTGGGGATGTGGAGCTTGACGCGGTCATAGGTGCGCTTCTGCCAGAGCGAGGCGATGCAGTCCTCGCGCTCCAGCATGAGGAACGGCATGCCCTCCTCGCCGAGGCTGGCAGCCACGGCGAGCCCGGAGGGACCGGCGCCGACGATGATTGGGCCGTCCACCGACACCCGACGAGGGGGGCACAGGCTTTGCATGCGAAGCATCATGGGTGCTATGGCTGCTTCCTCGCTTCCTGGGTTGCCAAGTGATCACTAGAGTGAGCTTTGCTGGGTTTGCTCAAGCAGCTTGCTGAATGCTGATGCTGCTATGTTTTGCGGAGGCTTTTAAATATAGAAGAAGAGGGCTGAGTGGAAGTATTGTAAAGAGATGCGATTAGCGCTTTGCTATTCTAGAGCAACTCTACCACAGGGGCTATATCCGCCCGGCCCGTAAAATAACCGTCAACATATAGCACTCGGGCTATATCCGCCCGGCCCGCAAAATAACTGTCAACATATAGCACTGGGGCGACGAACTGTCCCAAACAAGTACCGCATGTCCGGTTGGCCTGCAACTTTTTTTGCTCGGAGTCGCCTCATGACTCTCTATCTTCAGTTTTCCCTCTCCTCTTTTGTGGTTTCCTCTATCCCATGCATGTTTTGACGGGAAGGAGATTTTCACGCGTGCCCGCCCTTCCACCGTTGCCATCGCCACCGCACCTCCAGAAATCTACGACGATTTTTGCTTCCTCATGCCAGCACGGCCGTGGAGAGCTTCGGCTGTCCTCGCCCTCATCTCCTCGACCAAGATTAGAGCTCAGGGGGGCGCCATTTCTTGCCACGGATGGGCTGCAGCAGCCGTGGGAGCTTTGATGGGTGCCGCGTTGCGGGTGGATATGGCTACTCTGGGAACGATGGAGCAGCCGCCGTCCATACGAGCCGTAGGAAGGCGAGGGGAATTGGGGAGGCGGCGACTGTGGTGGAGAAGAATGGGGAGGCGACGGCGGTCGTGCTTTCGGCCGACAGTGGGAGAGAAGGAGGCTGTAGCTGCTTTGGCTTTGCTTGTGCCGGATTTGATTCCGGTGAAAGGTAAGATTTGCATCTTTTCTTTAGTTTTACAATTTGGTCGACGGGCGAATTTTGATGTAGTCGCGAGTTTATTTTCGTAGATGAATGATACTTGGAGTTCAGCCTCGTTGTCGGAGTCGGATGATTCCGACATAGAAGATATGTTTTTCGACAAATGCCAAGCACCTCCTTTTGTTGCATGTCATTGACAAATTTGAAGCCAGCAAGCAGAAGAAGCGCCACAGATCGACGGTCGGCCGGCTTTGCATTCCACACAACCGAGCTCTTGATGACAAGTTGTTTATGAAAGATTATTTTGCCGAGGTACCATCCTATCTGGCTCATCTCTTTCGTAGGCATTATAGAATGCGTAGGCCGCTTTTTGTTCGCATTGTGGAAGTTTGTGAGCAAAATTGTCGTTTCTTCACTCGCCCGAAAAAAAATGCCACCGGTTTGCTAGGATTTAATGCATGCCAAAAAATATCGGCACCAATGCGAGTGATAGCATGTGACATTCCGGGCGATTACACAAATGAGTATCTTCGCATTGGAGAAGACACCATGCTCATGTGTGTGCGGGTGTTTGCAAAGACATTGATTTGGGTATTTGGTCCCGAGTACCTCCGAGCTCCCAATGGGGAGGACACAAAAAAAATTGATGGTGATGAACGAAGGAAAAGGATGGCCGAGCATGCTTAGGAGTGTGGATTGCATGCATTGCAACCAAAAAAGACTGTCCAAAGGCTTGGGCCGTGCAGTACACCGGTCATCAACATAAGACCACTACTGTGCTCGAAGCCATGGATTTGGCATTGCTTCTTTTAATTGCATGGGCTCTCAATGCAATGTATTGCATATGTCACATCTTTTTGTGCTAGCTGGGAAAATGCTCCGGCTTGCAACTACCCCATCAATGGGCATGATTATACGAGGGGGTATAATCTTGCCGACGGTATTTATCCTTTGTGTGCAACATTTTTTAAGACAATTACTAAGCTGATAGGTGAAAAAAAAACTATATTTGCCCAAGAACAGGAAGCATGCCGAGAAGATACTGAGAGGGCATTTGGTGTGTTGCAAGCTCAGTTTGTCATTGTTCGAGGTCCAGCTCGCTTCTGGGATAAGAAATCCCTCTCAAATATCATGACTGCATGTACACAATATGATTATCGAGGATGAGATAAATTTAAACCTGGAGTTTTTCTATGACAATATTGGTAGCCGTGTCAAGCCTACCATAAACCGAGATGAGATCACTGCATTTCTTGAGACCTACTGACAGATTGAAGACCGTGACACACACCAGCTCTGCAATGATCTCATTGAGTATCGGTGGCAATTGTATGGGGAATAGACTCTCATTTAATCAAATTGATATATTTGTTTTCATGTGTGATTTGAACAATTGTTTTAATTCCGGACCATTTGTTATTATAATAATTCTGGACCATTTGTTATTCGGATTTGAACACTTGTTGTATTTAAGAGAATTATTGTATTGTATGATGTTAAAACATTTAAGTTTCGTATTTATTGTTATTTTTTATTTAAGTTGTATTGCCTAAAATGATGGTTATTTGTGCTACAAATTTGCAGTACTGCGTAGCGTCTGGCGGAACGCAAACTCGTATTGTAGATTTTTGTGGTACGGTTTTGTGGCATCTGTTCCGTCCGACGCCGGGTGGTACTGCAAGTCCATTGCATGGGAGCTGCAAACCGTTTTTAGATGCTCTTAACTAGAGGTCTATCGCGGGCGGCACTTCAACTTTAAAATGCTTCCAAGCACTAATATTAATTCATATAGCCCATGCAAAGCTGCTGCTAGTTTAATAGTAAAGTGGATCTGATAATTAGCGCCTAAGGCTTCTGTCCATCTTCGTTCCAACTCAATGTGTCAAGAAAGCTGGTACTAGAAGGAAAGGACGAGGCGCCTAATGCATGATAATGGCCTTTTCCATTGTCTAACAGAGTGTCAACCCTCCTTGTGCCCTACACTGAAATTCCACTTGCTCTTACTTTTTTTATTATACATAAATTGAGCTTTCTGTCTTTCTGCAGCAATCATGCATCAAAATACAAAAGGTGGAACAGAAAGAGAGATATCGCTGTAGACCCCTCATTGATTTGGTCCCATCTTTCATTGATGCTACATCAATCTTAAAAAATATTATTGATTAAAACTTTGGTTATGCAAATGGTGCTACCTACATAAAGATAGGGCAAAAACAACTGACAAGTAGTGTCCAATTAAGCAAAACTGCTGAATTAGATGTAAGCACTAGTACGCAAAAGCCGTCGTTGCCACGGTCCTCGAAATTGGTCTGCAAGAAAAGTTCAAACTACGAGGGGCTGAAGACCAACTCCTTTTTTAGCTCCACTAGGTATGTGCCCATGCGTTGCCATGTGGGCAAAATAATTTCTTTCTCAATAATTTGGAAGCCTGGGTCATGCATGGTAACTAAATTAATATGATTGAGCGGCATACTGGAAGATGCGGTGAAATATGGTGTGAAATCGAATGACGTAATTTCATGTTATTGGAAAAGATAAGTTAATTACGGTGGAGTGCATGTAGTGCTGCAAAAAGTAAGTAAATTAACATGATTGAGTGGCG
>NC_041383.1:773374634-773378366 GCF_002162155.2 Triticum dicoccoides
TTATTTTTAAGTAGTAGATATTCAAGATCGGCTAAAAAAAGAGTTCCCTAGGATGTTGTATATAGCTCGACTGAAAAATGAGTTGATCTTAGTTGAGCCAACACTAACTCGCTCGATTTTTAGCCTAATAACTCAAAATAATATAATCATGTATCTTGACTATTATTAATTAAGATAAAATAATAATAATTTGTTACTTTATATATTATGTATAGGAGATATCTCCTAAGAGCAAAGCATCAACATCATACGTGATGAGTCCCTAAGCTACATAGTACTTGAATCATACCATTTCCGGCCAAAGCACATGCACCTTTGTTTTCTTTCTTCCACATTGAAGAAATTAATATTTATCGTGATTTTGATTGGAATAATATTGGATAGGGTTTTCTTATGATGATATTGTGGTCTAATGTAAGGATCCCCGAATTAATAAAACCTACTTAGTATTGATTCCGCATAATTTTCTTGCCATATGATCATATTTGCACTAAAGAACTGCTTGGAAATGAAAAAATATGTGCATTTACATTATTACTATAAGATAATTAGAGCTTACACATAGCAATCCTGTGTTGTGTGTATCCAATTGTCTTGAACATTTATGGTGATTAATTATAGTGCTAATACACACCCTTGGATATTTCCATAAATTTCTTATAATTATTTGGATTCCATTTGGATTTAAAATGGTTTTAAATACCATTTATAAATTAATGGATGAAGCAAAGTTCTTCCAAAAATGATGGAACTTATTTTACTGATTCAATATTTCATGTTTCACCTCTCTGAATTTATGTAGAATATTTTGATAACTATTTAATGTCCTTTTGGAAATTATGAGTTTAGGGATATGATTAATCTACAAATTACAATGACATGTTTGATGTACTTCCAGAATTAGTACCCTTATAGTTCAAAGTACAGAGGCTTACACTTCTAGTCGTGTCTACTTCCAAAACAAATATAGTTGTATTTGGAAGTACGTGTGTCGCACTTTTAAAATACATATACACTCTACTCAATAAATAAATAAATAAATATGTACTGTACTTCTAAAACTAATATGATTGTACTTAGAGGTACTTGTACTTGGAAGTACATGACCTCTGCTTTTTCAAAAAAAATTTACCTAATAACAAAACAAATTGGATTTCTTTCGTCCGTCATGGCATTTTTTCAGAAAAGTCCCTCTATTTTAGAGAATTCAACCCGCAATACTGTTTTAAGTTTAAACGAAGCGTTATTTTTATATTTTACACAAAAGTCCCTGTCTTTTCTTGAAATCAACCCGCCATCCGGATTTAAGTCACATCCGAACCATTATTTTACATTTTTCGAAACCCCCCTGGTGTTTTAGGTAATTCATCCGCGGATCATATTTAAGTCAAACAAATGCTTTTTAAAATCATCCATATCTTTTAAACCGTAACTCCGATTTAAACATGTTATATATGAAATTTGATTAGAAAAATATGTAGAATATGAATATGAGATTATTGTTACCTGTTAAGTATTTTTAAATATTATTTTGGAATACGTTTGAGTCAAGCCAAATGATTTTCTAAATTATCTGTATCTTTTAAACCCTAACTTCGATTTTAACATATTATATATGAAATTTTATTAGAAAAATGTGTGGAATCTAAATATGATGTTAATTTTACCTGTTAAATATTTTTAAAATATTGTTATGGAAGCAAACTTATAATTTATAGCGCAAGATCCATTTTTTTCATACCGGCGGCGATCCGGATTGCAAATAAATACCCCACTATAACCATATACGGAAAAGAAAACATCGATAACTACACATGCATACCTCTGAAAAATGTCGCAAGGGAAAACAACAGATTTCTCATCGCGAGAGTGAGAGAAAGCGAGCGAGAGAGATAGAGAGAGGGAGAGGGACGAGAGAGGGAGAGAGAGACACCTTAGGATTAACCATATTCAACACACGCTTTTTGTTGTTTTGTGTGAACACCGAGGCCATCGCCGGCGAGGGTGAGAAGGAGGATATGCGGCAACACAAATATGATGCCTCGCAAAGATAAAGGAGATGGACCTATTGTGGTCTTGAGTGATGGTTGTTGAGTTAGGAGTGTGTGTTATGTTTTCTCTCCCGTTGTAACGCACGGGCACTTTTGCTAGTATATATTATATGTGGAAGAAAGTATAGTTTCCCCCCTCAAATCTCTCTAATTGGATCAAATTCCCCCAAAGTCTAAAACCGGTTAAATTACCCCCTCAACTCTGCAATACCGGAGCAATTAGCCCCTTGAGTGGTTTTGCAAAGGATTGTAGGTGGTTTTGACATGGCAATGAACGAGCAAGACGCCGCCGTGCTGCCCGTACTGCCCCGTCGTGAACAGAGAGTAACAGCCGCCGCCCCGTCCAGTAGCAGTACATGGATGCCATGGCTGGGCTTAGCCAGCGCCCTCGTGTACCACGCAGACGCAGCTCTCCTCGTGCTCGACTCGCTCGCCTCGCTGACCTATGCCACCCATGGCCGAGGCCATAGCCCAGAGCTTGGCCGGCCACGGCCTGAGACCACCCTGCAACCGTGTCCCGCACCGCGAGCACGCCCCCAGTTGTAGCCATGCTGCCGCACTATAACGCACACACACGCGCGTGTGTCTGCACTCTGCCGATGCCCAGCCGCCCGCGCTTGTGCCCTACGAGCTCCCTTGGCCCGCCATGGCCAAAAGGGCCAAGCTCCGACGCCATGTTTGCATTTTTGGGCTGAACCCCTTGCCTCACATGAACATCCAGCCACCCCGTCGCCATGTTTGCCAAGCACAGCACAGCACAACACAAGCACGAATGCCAACCATGCACGCGTAGCACACTCAAGGTCTGACCACATTCGACCAACGGCTCACTGGCCTCGGCGCGGCAGGCTCAGCGACCCGCGTCGACGTCGCCGGCGATCTTGACTTCTTTTTTGCGTCGCGGCCCCGCGCCCTCCGGCCTCGTGGCCCTCATCTTCTCCCTCGCGCCGGTGCATGTGGCGGATGCGGCGAGGCAGCTCGAGGCGTCCGTCTGAGCTGGGCAGGAGCGACACCATCATCATCGTAAGGACGCACCTTGGGCACCTCCTGAGCCCTGGCGACCACACGCTCCGCTACAATCTCCGCGGCGCCAAAGCCAACAACCTCAGCCTGGATGAATGGTCAGAGCCACTACTTGCCCGGCGCGATGCTCGCTCGTCAAGAGCATTGCGTTGTGGGGTACAAGTTAAATGACAAGTCAACAACCTATAGTCAAAACCGGTTGCAATCCTTTCCAAAACCACTCGAGGAGCTTATTTATCTGGAATTGCAGAGATTGGGGGGTAATTTAACTGGTTTTAGACTTTGGGGGGAATTTGATCCACCTAGATGGATTTGAGGGGCAAAACTATACTAACTTCATTATATGTGTGTACTTTCTATGAAGTTGGAGTCGCCCGTTCGGAGGTAACCGGTGATGACGATGACCCTTGTGACACCTCCACGGATGTCTTTCTTCTTTGCAGCTCTGTGTTCCGTATCGGTGGCTAGGTTAGCTGATGGTGCCCATGCTATCATTAAATTGGATTGTATTGCTTTTACCCTGATTTTCCGTCAATTAACCGGGCAATTCTAACTTCTTCTTAATCAATGAAAATAGTGACTCTTTTGCCTCGTTTAAAAAAATAAAAAAGGCCTACTCCTCTCTAAGGCAAAATCATCTCTAGAATATTCTAGATAA
>NC_041383.1:773378692-773387215 GCF_002162155.2 Triticum dicoccoides
CACCCCCGGCCTGTAGAAGTCTGGCTGACATGCGGTTTTAGGCCATTTTTTTCCAAGACAGAAAGCCTGGCCCTAACAAAATAATTGGGCGCACACTGAATCGGTTCACCCCACCGCTATATCAACATGGGTTCTCACGCACACAAAAAAACATCGGTTCTACTCCATTCGTCCCATATTAGTGGACGACAAACGGATGTATGTAGATGTATTTAAGTGCTAGATACATTCGTTTGAGCGTCAATTAATATGGAGCAGAGGAAGTAGTTTCAAAGATCTGAATGCGAAAAACCCAACAGTGAAACTGGTTAGCAATTTGGACGCATTGTTCAGAAGATGAATGAACTAAAAAACGAATCTACGAAAAAAGCACAAAACTCCTAGGTTGCAACAAGTGTTGCACACATACGGTGCTTCACTTGTCACCATCAGAGAAAGTGGGAGTGACCTTTGCAAGGGTTACCGCTTAAGTAGTGATTTCACTATGTCACGCCTGATGTGACACAAGTCGCCCAAACATGCTCGTCTGCTCCTGTTTTTGGGCCGGCCCATGTGTGGGCGGCTTGCTCCTTTTTTCCTTCTTTTGTATACTTTTTGATTTTGTTTTCTATTTTATCTCTTTTGCTTCTTGAAAAAAGTTTCCGACTTCAAAATATGTCCATGAATTTCAAAGAATTTTCATAATTGTTTTCAAAAGTAATATTCCTCGACTTCAAGAAATGTTTCCAAATTTAAGAATTGTTCCAAATTCAAAGATTCAAGATTCCAAAAAGGTCCGTATTTAAAAGAACATTCATGGATTCAAAACATATCTGCAAGCATAAAAAAATTATTCCAAACAAGGTCTGTATTTATGATCGACAATTTCATAAATTGTTCGTGACCAAAAACAATATTCTCAAAAATATTAAATTCATGAATTCAAAAATCTTTGTGAGTTTTAAGAACTATTTCGAAATTTTAGAAAATGTTCCAAACTTTGAAATAAAAAATGATAAATAAAGTATATAAAAGAGAAAAGAAAAAAAAACTAAAAACACACAAAAGAAGAAGAAAAGAAACCCCAAAAACTGAAAGGAAAAAATACACACAAAAAAGAAGAAAACACCGGTTCCAAAACCAGTGAGAAATAAAAAAACCTAGACAATCTTACTACACCAACCCAACAGCGTGCTAGCGCTGAAGCGTGGTGAGTGATTGCCCGCTACCTGCCAACCTATGCGGTAAACAGGATTCCCGAACAGAGACGAAAGTCGGCTATAGTGGTCCGCAAGTTCCGTGTGGAAGGGCTCTCACTCAATGGATCAAAAGCATGCCGGGGATAACAGGCTGATGACTCCAGCTCTCACTCAATGGATCAAAAGCATGTCGGGGATAACAGGCTGATGACTCCAGCTCTCACTCAATGGATCAAAGGCATGCCAGGGCTAACAGGCTGATGACTCCCAAGAGCTCTTATCGACACAGACAGTGGGCAGGCCCAATGGGGGGCACATGCGCCTGTTTTTTCTCTTTTTTTATTTATTTATTTGCTTATAACTAAAATGATTGGGATTTAAAGAAAACTTCGAGTTTCAAAAAATGTACATAAGTTTGGGAGAACTCTTAAATTTTAAAAAATGATGATGAATTTAAAAATTGTTCTTGAATTTTAAAGAAATTCAAATGTCAGAAAATGTCCACAATTTTGAAAAATTTCTTACATATAAAAACATGATCATGAATTTGAAAAAAATCCTGGATTTTAAATAAATTCTGAAAATAAAAAATGTGCCAAAAATTTTAAAAATGTTCATGAATCTCAAAATTATTCTTGAATCTTAATAAAATTCCAAAATTGTATAATTTTTTCATAGATTTGAAAAGGTTCCCACTTTTCAAAAAATATCAGGAAACCAATAAATGAAAAACCAAAGAACACGAAAAAAGGAAATGAAAGAAAAAACACATGAAAAACAAAAAAATGAAATAAAAAGGATTAATAACGAAGCAAAAATATATATGATAAGAACCTAAAAAACTAGAGAAAATTGGCACAAAGAAACATGGAAAAAATGAAAAACAGGTTCGGGAAGGTTCTATAACCTTCCTACAACATGTGGGAAATAGCTTCTAAGAAACCTAAATAGGCCTGCCGAAAAGTACCTACATCAGTAACCAAGGTGCGTGTTGGATCGCTATTCCTGGTCCTACTTGGGGAATAGGATATGTTGTTGTCCTTGGAGAGGCCCGCCATGCGCTCTTTTTGATGATGTTGTGCGGTGATGTCGAACTTCCCGCTCTGAAGAGCGTAGTGTTCTCTGTTGGAAGAACTCCCGCGAACGACAAGATGCGAATCAGGGAACCACTTTACTATGTTGAAGCTCCCAAAATGCTACTGATGTTGCTCTCTGTCATGCCCCGAAACCTCCGGGTTTCCTTGGAGACGCTGGGGTTGCAGACCCTCCGTGTTGAGATATGTATCTAGACATGTATTTTTGTACTCCAAGTCTCTTTCTTGTGTATAGTTGAGGATATGACTTGCCCTATGTACTATATATACTAGTAATTTGTACGTGCTTTGCACGTTAGATTATTATGTGTGATCACAGTACTTAATCATTTTAAAGTAAAAGTAAATATTCTGCAGTATGTTATAATGAAATTATAATGTAATTTTCAATAATATATTTGTGTTTTGTGGTAGGAACTCATGGATTTTTTTACTGTTCGTATCAAATCACAGTAGCACAACAAATTTCTATATGAAGAATGCATCAGAAAAAACATATACTTTTATTTTAAAAGTAATATAATATTGATGTGTTTGTTAAATATTTTAGTTTCTTCAAATTCAAACTTGAAATACATATAAAATTAGTGTGATGTTATAATTTTCACCTTTCCAAACCTTCAAGTCAGCATTTTCTTATTAATTCTATTTCATCTTTGTGTTCTCCACCGAACAACATTATAAATAACTTAACACCCGTTAGGAAAAAGAAAAGAAAATCCAAATCTAAATTTTCTACTTGTCGTTTGCATATTTCTCAATGTACAACAATATTACTACTCCCTCCGTTCGGAAATACTTGTCATCAAAATTGATAAACGGAGATATATATAGACGTATTTTAATTGTAGATACATCTATTTTTATCCATTTTGATGACAAGTATTTTTAGACGGAGGGAATAATTCTTTGAGAAAAATAAAATATGCTTCCGTGCATGCATTCCACTGTACTCATGTGAGGAGCAAATTTCTACTACAGTCTACAGTAACATAGGCTGCCAGCCTCTACGTACACACTTGTTTAGATGTTTCTAGTCTACACTGGAGTATGTCCTTATCTAACAGAGCCAGTTCACTACAATAAAGCTAGGTCCTCAGTCCTCACGTGAAAGTTCTCCACCAAGCTGAGTCTGGTCAGATGCCAAGTGCGGTTAACTCTAGAAAGATCTACCCAACCTCGTTTTGGCGCGCGAATGTATGAAGCGAATCCAACGAACCATGACCGTTGGATCACTTGGGGCCAACATTGATAAATGGCAGCGATTCACCCGGTGGAAGAGATCAACGGCTAACAGCATCACTGTGGGTGGCTTATCCAAGTTTGAAAATTTGTGTACTATAGTAGTAGAGACTTGTGCATATGCACCCATCAATACATTATGGTTTGCATTCTACTTCTCTACATGGTATCAGCCTAAACCCCGATCCTCTCCCAGTCGCGCCGCCGTTGCCTCCTGGCCGCCGCCGCTACTCCCGCCTCGCGCTGCCGCACCCTTGCAGCCGCGCCCCGCCACCGCACCCTTGCCGCCACGCCCCTCCGCTCCTTCCCCCACCAGCCGCCGCACCCCCCAAAACCCTAACAACCCGTGCCCCCCCCCAAACCCTAACCCTACACCGCGCCACCACCGCTCCACCTCGCTGCCATGTCGAACCGCTCCACATCCACCGGCCCCAGCAACCCCTTCGACTCCTCCTACGGCACCGCACCCGATGAGCCGCTAGCCGCCGACATCCGCAACATCTCCCTCTCCGAGCATGTCCCCATCATCCTCTCCCACACCTCCGCCAACTACTACGCCTGGAAAACCTATTTCAATCTCCTTTTCCGTGAGTTCAATCTCCGTGATCACGTGGACGGTCTCGCCAACTTCTTCGCCGGCAACCGCGACGCCAACTGGATGGCCATCGATGCCACCCTCATCCGGTGGTTCTTTCTCGCCGTCTCTCCGGACATCTTCCACACCGTCGTTCGCGATGGGGACGATGCCTACACGGTGTGGAGTAAGATCAATGGCCTCTTCACCGACAATATGCTCCAACCGATTGTTTTTTTGCAGCAGGAATTTTTTGGGTGTCACCAGAATGACTCCACCATCGACGCCTACTGTCTCCGGCTCAAGACCCTCTCCGACGAGCTCAACGACGTCGGGTTCAAGGTGGGCGACGAGCTCCTTCTCTCAACGCTCACCGCCGGTCTCAACGAGGACTTCGGCAACGCCGCCTCCAACCTCACTCTTATGGCCAACCCCACCTCTGAGCGGGCGGTGGCCTATCTTCGCCTTAAGGAGTGGCGGATGAAGCATCTCCGCACCCGTGCTGCCCACACCGCCGTCGCCGCTGGTCTCTCCAACGGCGCCCCTACACCAACATCGGCGCCCCGTCCTCAGTCTGCCGCGCCTCACCCGCTGCTCCCTCGGCCCCACAGCCGCCCCAACCGCGGCGCACCGACGGGAACGGTGGGAATCGGAGCCGCGGTCGCGGCCGTCAACGACAAGGTGGCGGCGGTCAGCGCCAAGGCGGTGGCGGTGGTGGCCAGCCCCGCGGACAGCAGCAGCCCCCGCCCCCATGGACCGGCGGTTACAACCCCTGGACGGGGGTCGTGCATGCGTACAGCATGCCCATGCCGCGACCCCCTGTCCCAGGGATCCTTAGCCCTCGCCCCGCCTCTCACCAGGCCCTTCTGGCCGCGCCCCAGCCGGGCGTTCTTGGCGCCTACGGCGGGCCACCCGCCCCACCGGCTGCATATCCCTACGGCGCATATGGCGCTGCATACAGCGCCCCTGGCTACGACATGTACAGCGCCCCGCAGCCCGCTCCTGGCGCGTGGGACCCGGCGCTCTTAGCCGCACTGCAGCAGCCGCCACCCTACTCCGGCGGTGGCGGCGATTGGTTCATGGACTCCGGCGCCACAGCTCATATGTCCGCTCACCCGGGTAACCTCTCCTCTGTCTTTCCTACTTCCACTTCCTCCCGCATCATCATCGGCAACGGTGTTGGTCTTCCTATATCACATGTCGGCTCTGCTAGTTTTTCCTCTACCTCTCGACCTCTTTCTATTAACAATGTCATTGTCTTTCCTCATTTAATTCAGAACTTAGTTTCTGTTCGTAATCTCTCTCGTGATAACTCTGTAACTATGGAATTTGACGAAGTTGGCTTTTCTGTTAAGGACGCTCGCACCAGGATGATTCTTCACCGATGCGACAGTCTCGGCGATCTCTATCCAGTTCAGTCGCCATCATCTCCGGGTGGTCCTCGAGCTCTCTCCGCCGGCATCGACCTTTGGCATGCTCGTCATGGGCATCCTAGCACTTCTTCACTTCGTCAAATAATGCGAGGATTTTCTTTTTCATGTAATAAAACGGCCGCTCACTCATGTGAAGCCTGTCGGTTAGGCAAACATGTTCGACTTTCTTTTAGTGCATCCTCCACAGTTGCTTCTTTCCCGTTTGAGTTAATTCACAGCGATGTATGGACCTCTCCAGTTCCCAGTAATTCTGGCTATCTTTACTATCTCGTTATACTGGATGATTAATCTCACTTTGTGTGGACGTTTCCTCTTCGTAGGAAATCTGATGTTGCTGCCACCCTCATTGCATTTTATGCTTATGTCTCCACACAGTTTGGGCGGCCCATACTCGCACTTCAGACCGACAACGGCAAAGAATTTGACAACCTCACCATTAGCCATCTTCTTTCCTCGCATGGCACCGTGTTCCGCCTAACGTGTCCATACACCTCTCAGCAGAATGGCCGTGCTGAGCGCATCCTATGCACCCTCAATGAGTGTGTGCGTACCCTCCTTTTCCATGCCTATATGCCCTCTTAGTTCTGGCCTGATGCCCTCGCCACCGCCACCCTCCTCATCAACCTCCGACCATGTCAGCCACGCTGGAACTATGCGCCACACCATCTTCTTTGTGGCAATCCTCCTTCGTATGATGGCCTCCGTATTTTCGGTTGTCATTGCTCCCTAACTCCACCGCCACCACCCTTCATAAACTCGCTCCTCGCTCCGTTCCATGTGTCTTTCTTGGTTACCCAGCCAACACTAAGGGTTATCGCTGCTATGACCCCGTGTCTCACCGTGTCATCACCTCCCGACATGTGTACTTTGATGAGCTCGTTTTTCCATTTGCACAGGAACAGGTGGCGCCCTCTCCATCACCCGCGGCGGGCCACCCTCCACGCTGCCGCCGGCTGCCAGCCTTGGGTGCTCTGGCGACCCCACCCGCGGTGCCACCCTCGGGATCGGAGACGTCCGCGGCTTCCTCTGGCTTGACGCCCCCATCGCCTCTGCCTGATGGGTCGGCCTCGCCCGGAGCCGCGTCGACGCCCCCTCGGTCCTCCTCTCCGCATGCTGGGCCGCATGCAGGGCCCCATGCTAGGCCTCCTGCCAGGCCGCATGCTGCGCCGGCTTCTTCTAGCGTTGCACCGACGCCGCCTCGGTCCCCCGATGCTGCGGCCTCGTCTGGCGCTACACCGACACAGCCTCGGTGTCCCGATGCCGCGGCCTTGCCTGGCGCCGCACTGACGCCGCCTCGGTCTCCCGCTACCGCGTCCTTGCCTGGCGTTGCACGGATGCCGCCTCGGTCTCCCGACGCCACGACTTCGCCGCCACCTCCGGTCGGTCCCGTTACGCGCTCGCGTGCCGGCGTTTTCCGCCCAAGCTCGCGTTACCCTGCGGACGACTACGCCTTCACCGCCTCGACGACCGCTCCTTCTCCGTTGTCGTCCTCCTTTCGGGCCGCTCTTCGTGATCCCCTATGGCTGGCCGCGATGTAGGAGGAGTTCGATGCTTTGCAGCGGAACCGGACTTGGCAGCTTGTTCCCCGACCTCGGCGTGCTAACGTGATCACCGAGAAGTGGGTCTTCAAGCACAAGTTTCGTCCCAATGGCACCCTTGACCGCTATAAGGCGCGTTGGGTTGTTCGTGGTTTCCGGTAACGCGCCGGTGTGGACTTCACCGACACCTTCGCTCCGGTTGTTAAGCCCGGGACGATCCGCACTGTTTTACAGTTGGCGGTCTCTCGTGCCTGGCCGGTTCATCAGATGGACGTCTCCAACGCGTTTCTCCATGGTCATCTTGAGGAGCAAGTCTTCTGTCAGCAGCCCACGGGGTTTGTTGACCCGGCGTGTCCTGATCATGTGTGCCTGCTCTCACGCTCATTATATGGGCTCAAGCAGGCTCCTCGTGCCTGGTACCAGCGCATCGCAGCGTTTCTTCACCAACTCGGCTTCCGCTCCACACGCTCCGATGCTTCACTATTTGTTTATCACCAGAGCACCGACACGGCGTACTTGCTGCTCTATGTTGACGACATCATCCTGACAGCATGCACTTCTGAGCTCCTTCGCCGGCTTACTGATCGTCTCCGTGCTGAGTTTGCCATCAAGAACTTGGGTCCTTTGCACTACTTCCTCGGTGTTGAGGTGGTTCGTCGTCCTGATGGTTTCTTTCTTCATCAACGGAAGTATGCTCATGAGCTCCTCGATCGTGCCGGCATGCTTAACTGCAAACCGGTCGCCACTCCTGTCGACACGAAGTCCAAGCTCTCTGCTACTGATGGTACTCCTGCTCCCGATGGTGGCTTTTACCGGTCTATTGTTGGTGCTCTCCAGTACCTCACTCTCACCCGACCGGAGCTTTAGTATGCGGTTCAGCAGGTCTGCTTGCATATGCATGCTCCTCGAGATGTTCACTGGACTGCCATTAAGCGGATTCTCCGCTACATCCGCGGTGCTATGGATCTTGGTCTGACTCTGCGCGCCTCCACTGCCACTGATTTGGTCGCCTACTCCGACGCCGACTGGGCTGGCTGCCCGGACACCCGTCGCTCTACTTCGGGTTACTGCATCTTCCTTGGACCGTCCCTGGTGTCGTGGTCGTCCAAGAGGCAGCCCACCGTCTCGCGGTCTAGCGCCGAGGCTGAGTACCGCGCTGTGGCTAACGTTGTTGCTGAGTGCTCCTAGCTTCGCCAGCTCCTCCATGAGCTCCCGTGTCCTGTTGAGAAGGCCACGGTCGTCTACTGCGACAACGTCTCCGCCGTCTACCTCTCCGCCAACCCGGTTCATCATCGTCGCACCAAGCACATTGAGCTTGATGTCCATTTTGTTCGGGACCAGGTGGCTCTTGGCCATGTGCGTGTTCTGCACGTTCCCACCTTCCAACAATTTGCTGACATCATGACCAGAGGCTTGCCTACGACGTCTTTCGAGGAATTCTGTTCCAGTCTCTGCGTCAGCAAC
>NC_041383.1:773387379-773390232 GCF_002162155.2 Triticum dicoccoides
AGATATGTACCTAGCACATGTATTCTTGTACTCCAAGTCTCCTCCTTGTGTATAGTTGAGGATATGACTTGCCCTATGTACTATATATACTTGTGCATATGCACCCATCAATACATTGTGGTTTGCATCCTATTCCTCTACACTCCGGACATCCTCTGGTATGGTTTGGGCTCAGTCTTTGAGGTCGTCCATCGTCGACCTGCTGGCACAGTCCAGTGTCGTATCTCATTGGCACCCGTTTATGGCGTCCTTCACCTCTCGCGCAGACAGCGACGCCTGGACAATGCTGAACCCATCGACACAATGATGGCGCCTCGAGGTCACAGAGACCAAACAACCTGCACTTCCCGTAGTCGTCGCACGGATCACTCGGCCCCTGGAATATACGAGTTCCACGTCGAGCTGCTCGCATCCCACTCCAGCGAGTTAATTGTATAGAAGTACCACAATTGAGTTATTACATGTGGATTGGTATCAAGTTTGATAATTTTTGCATGTCAGTACCAAGTCTGAGACTAGACGTTGCAGAACAGTCTAAACTCCACTTAAACACCTACTGACGTGAAACTGACAGCTGGGACCCGCAAGTCAGGTGCTGCGTGGCATGTTCTTTTGCAAAAAAGGCCATGGCTTTGTGTGGAATCACATATAAGCCCTTGTATGCAAAAATTAGGCTAGTATTTTTACCTCCCGCGAAAAAGTAAACTAGCGGTCCAAGCCGGGCCAGAATTCGAACCTGGGACGCGCGAGGTTCGCTGCGCACTAGCAGACCACTACATCACTTGAAAGCTTGCGTCCAAAAACAGGCTGGCACCTTTTTGTAATAACTGTGTATGTTTTTTCCAGCTCTTGGGTATTCTACGGCTTTTTCTTGTTTAATTTAGAAAAAAATTATGATGTCAGATTTTTTTTAATACGAACTGGACGTTATTATTGTATAATATACGATGAGATGTTTTGTTATATACGGCAAACATTTCTTAATATACGATGAAGGTTTTCAAATATATACTGAACTTTTCTTGTATTATGTGATATTTTTGAAAATACACACTGAACATTACTGTATAATTACGCACTGAATATTACTGTATACATACACACTAAAAATTATAGTATAATATATGATGAACAATTTTATGATATACATTGAACATTTCTTAGTATACAATGATCTTTTTTAATTATACAATTAAGTTCTTAAAAATATACAATGAAGTGTTTCTAATATATATTGAACCTTTTATATTATGCTATTTTTTTTAAATACACACCAAACATTATTGTATAATAGATTATGAACAGTTTTGTTATATACATTGAACATTTTTCTAATATACAATGACCTTTTTTAATTATGCCATGTATTTTTTTAATACGGTAAAGTATATATATATATATATATTGATTTTTTTATATTATGTGATATTGTTTGTAAATACACACCGAACATTATTGTATAAATATATGATTAACATTTTCGTTAGAAATATTTTAAAAATCAATATACAATTATCTGAATAAATAATACGTAATGGAGGATAAAAGAAATCCGGAAAAAACACATTAAAAACAAACGGCCCACAGCTACAAAGACCAAGACGTGCCTAAAGGTTCAGTTAGAAAAGAATACCAGACTTTGTCAGAATCAGTCGATGAGCGTAGTGGTCTGCGGCTCAGAGCTCGCGCGCGAAATGTGGCGCGTCGCAGGTTCGAATCCTGGTGACGTGTTTACACAGAGTTTAGACCATTCTGCAACGGCTAGCCCCAGACTTGATACTGACATATCAAAATTACCAAAGTTGGTATCAATCTATATATAATGCCCCAATTATAATACTTCCATGCAATTAACTTCACTCCAGCCGCTCTGCTTCGGGGCGAGGCAGTGTACCCGTACGTGATCTCCAACGATGCGGGTCCGTGGCTGCGTCGCAGGTTCGAATCCTGGCGCGGCCGGCTGCGCGTGTTCGTCTTTGCGGAAAAAAAATTGTATTCAGAGTAGCTTTTTTTGCAAGCAAGGGTGTTGCACGATTCCAACGTCAATACGTGTTTACACAGAGTTTAGACCGTTCTGTAACGGCTAGCCCCAGACTTAATACTGATATGCCCAAATTACCACCTGGCACGGCCGGCTGCGCGCGTTCGTCTTTTCGGAAAAAAAATGTATACAGAATAGCTTTTTTTGCAAGCAAGGGTGTTGCGCGATTCCAGCATCAATACGTGTTTACACAAAGTTTAGACCGTTCTGCAACGGCTAGCCCCAGACTTAATACTGACATGCCAAAATTATCAAAGTTGATATCAATCTGCATGTAATGCCTCAATTGTGGTACTTCCATACAATTAACTCTACTCCAGCCGCTCTGCTTCACGGCGAGGCGGTGTACCCGTACGTGATCTCCAAAGATGCGGGTCCGTGGCTGCGTCATGTGGGCAGATGGTATCATTGATCTTTGCTTCGTCGACGACGGGTAGAATCTCTACCCCAGGCTGTCAAAATCAGAATTTGGTATGTACATATTCTCTGAACCCATTAATTGTAGGTGGACCTTCAATCTAAACAATCCAGTGTTGATCCGTTCTTAACGTCATAGAAATTCTGTTTTTTTCTTTTTCAACCGAGAAAACATATAAACTTGAACTTTGCAAATCCACAATATATATATTAAAAACAACATGTAAAATTGTTTATGGATTTTTTGGGGACCATAAATACGTAAGTGACTGAGCTTATTCAAAACGTTCTCATTTTATAGATATTTGTATTTTATATTCTACATACTGTAGTCCTAAACTTCTAATGTGTTTCCAGGTTTATATATATTTCCAACTCAGAAGAACGTTTATATA
>NC_041383.1:773390390-773393638 GCF_002162155.2 Triticum dicoccoides
TATATGGGGTAGCGGATAAACTGAGCTCGGTGAACGGTAAAATTTGGAAAAAAAAGAACACAAATTCAAAAAAAAACTTTTTTTTTTGTGGCAGCATTTGACGAATGTTTTGCATGCTTGCAAAATGTTGTCACAAAATAACATTCATGGAAGTTGTGGCAAAAAAAACCAAATCGATGCTCCAAAAAAGTTATTTTTGGGGTGCTGATTTTTTTTCACGACTTACATGAATGCCATTTCATGATGAAACTTTGCAAGCGTTGAAAATATTTGTCAAATGTTCCCACAAAAATTTAGAATTTTAAGAATTGTTTTATTTTTTTTTAGATTTTACTATTCACTCGAGCTCATATAAGGTCGAGCTGAGCATGGCACTTTCCCAGGTATGGTATCTACTACATCTAAATAGGAGCCCCCCACCATCTAATTTTCCTGCATCCACGTCGCTACAATTATTTTCAGTCGTTTGATTGTCCATGTACGGCTCAGATCTGTAGTTGGTTCCCCGGTGCTCCATTCCCCTTCGGCTGACTCCTCCTTCCTCGACCCGTGGAAGCAGAAGCAAACTTTCCTCCAAGCGAACATGCGACAGAATCCCTCCTCATTAAGTTGGTCGCTCCGTCTCTCCTGTTCCTCATCTCTCTCTCTCCCCAAACGACACCCATGCGGCGACAGAAATTAGCAAATGGCAGCAGTAGATTCGGTGGCTACGGAGGGGATGGTGGGGCAAGTGCAGGAGCACACGGCAATTCATCTAGAGGATGTGTGAAACTTCAAGCAGAAGGGCATCATCTACACGCTTATAAACATCCTTGAGCGCAAGCTGGAGTTGCAATTCAGATCTGTACGTAAGTCCCTCTATCCCCACCTCCCTCTGACTATGCGTAGGCTAGGTCCATTCGTTGCTGGTCTTGGGTTTCCGGCCCTGTTTGTCTCTTTTTGTTGCGTGGCACAAATCGGGAGCCCTCGTCAAGGCCGCCAATATCCACCTATGGGTACGTCTTCCTCCCTTACCAGCTGCTCAATAATCTAGCATGGTGTATTTAATAATCCCCAATGCATGGACTCTTGCTTCCCACCCATTCAATTTGTTCATGTGCCAAATTTGAAGATTTGAATGACTGGCTTGATTTACGTGAAAATTCTTACACTTCACACAATGATGTTCGCTACAGATGCAGCCAAACTATTTTACCATGTATGTTTTGTACATTTTCATTTATAATTGTTTTATGTCGTATGGGGCAACGATTTTCTTATCATATGATATGAATGCTTATGATGACATTGTGTCATTTGTAGATAGGCATCACGAATGGGCATAGTTGAATGGAAGCGAGATATTTACTTTTGATGGGTAAGAATCGACACAGTTCCTATTTCACTTTTGCCAAATGTCTTTGGAATTTCAGTCACTCATGTTAATTAACCCTTTTTTATCTGTCAGCATGCATGTTCAACTTATGAAACCGACAAGCTAACATTCTTCTTTATAAATGAAAAAAAATGTGAAGCCTCTCCAAGACTTTTGAATAAAAAAAAGGTTACTGCACATGTTTCTTAATTTTGAAGAATTGCCAATTTTGAAGAATTGCCGCCGCCCGCAAGTGTATTGGTGGTCATCTCAAGATCTCATCCATGGAGCAGCATCGGCTTTCTATCTCGCTCATCACCTATGCCTTAAGAATTCCAGTGTATGTATTCTCGCTGTATTAGTTCTCACGCTGGACATTCAACTTATGGTCTATCTTCTTTCATGATTAAACTTTGCTGGGCCATATGCGGTAGTTTATACTCCCTCCGTTCCAAAATAGATGACTCAACTTAGTACAAAGTTGGGTCATCTATTTTGGAACGGAGGGAGTACAATCCTATGTTGTTTTGAATTAACTCTGTGTATAGGAGCGTGGAGCATGAAAGAATGCAGCAAAACTGAAAAATAACTAGACGTAGCATACTTACATTTAGTATACACAATCGCTAGGTGCGCCCCAAAATTAGTATACTTGCATTTAGTATACACAATTTAGTATACTTATTACATTTAGTATACTTACATTTAGTATCAAAACTGATTTTGTCTTTTTTGCCGAGAGCTGCTCAGTTGCTCAAATGAGTTCATTTTTGGGGCGCACCTCACGCATCAAATTATCTACCACCACAAAAAAAAATTGGAATTTTTGGAATTTTTCTAGTATTTATTTTGAATTTTTTTCTAAGCATGGGTGCAGATGAGCCCGGGAGCCAAAACTCCGCGTCCTGACTTTGCAGATACTTACGCGTAGCATACTTAACCTTTCCATCTTAAACCCTGAATGTTTAATCATTGTTTGCAGTTTGACGTAGCACATACGTACTATATGCAGTTTAACATGGTTCTCATACTTCATTGGTCGTGAAGGTCACAACTATGTACACCTGGTATATGAACTTGGTGGATAATATAGATCTTCCAATTAATTAATTTTTTGTTGAATTCAAATGGAAATTGAATATATAGTCCATATTTGACATTATTTATTATTATGTGGCTTTCCAGATTTTTTTTAGGTCTAGGTAGTAATGACTTCGCTAAATATTACTCACCATTTTTGTCTTTCTTTTGGTCTCTGCTCACACATGTAATCTTAAAGTACTGGATTGACACCAAGGCATATCTGTCTTACCATATTAGCCTCCCAATGGCTTTCACGTGGAATATATAGTGCAGCAAATCTTTGTTAGATCTTATTGGTGTATGTCATTGCACACCGATGTGAGAACCAAACAACAGTGGCATACTATCGTTGCTATTTATTTTTGCACATTAGGTGGATCTGTATGGTTGCCAATTTTATCTTTGTTGCTGCCATCCACAACCTTGAGCTATCCATTTTGATACTATGTATTCACGTGTTATTTAACTTTTTAATAAAATTCATAGCATAGCTTAAGGCAGCAGCAACGCGCGGGATATTATATAGTGTGGTGTACTACACTGGGGTTTAGCTACTATTTCTCCTTATCCATCTATTGTTGGTTTGTGGTCTTGACATGCATTTTTTCCTGAAATTGACTATATTTATATGTATTAATAAAAATAATCTTTGTTGACCACACTAAAATAAAAGTAGTGGGCATCTCCAACGCTAACCCTCAAACCCCGCAACCGTCTGGACCGTGCGGTTCAGATGTGTTTTGTCATCAAACGCGGTCCTGCATCACATCTGGCGTTCAGGGGTTCAGATGTGTTTTGTCATCAACACCTT
>NC_041383.1:773393875-773415058 GCF_002162155.2 Triticum dicoccoides
GGGGAGGTGTCTGCACCACGCTCACATCTGGCAACCGCGACACACCAAAAGCCCTGCTCCCTCGCTCGCGTGATTTCCCGCCCAACGCTACTTGCCCGCACTCATGCCGCTGTAGAACGGCTGCTCCGCATTGACGCCAGCCTAGAGTGGACGCGACCTCTCACTGTCGACATTGATGCGAGTTCACCGGCATAAAAGCCGGCTGGGAGACTGAAGGAAATATGCCCTCGAGGCAATAATAAAGTTATTATTTATTTCCTTATTTCATGATAAATGTTTATTATTCATGCTAGAATTGTATTAACCGGAAACATGATACATGTGTGAATACATAGACAAACATATAGTCACTAGTATGCCTCTACTTGACTAGCTCATTAATCAAAGATGGTTATGTTTCCTAACCATAGACATGTGTTGTCATTTGATTAACGGGATCACATCATTAGGAGAATGATGTGATTGACATGACCCATTCCGTTAGCCTAGCACTTGATTGTTTAGTATGTTGCTATTGCTTTCTTCATGACTTATACATGTTCCTGTAACTATGAGATTATGCAACTCCCGTTTACCGGAGGAACACTTTGGGTGCTACCAAACGTCACAACGTAACTGGGTGATTATAAAGGAGTACTACAGGTGTCTCCAAAGGTACATGTTGGGTTGGCGTATTTCAAGATTAGGTTCTGTCACTCCGATTGTCGGAGAGGTATCTCTGGGCCCTCTCGGTAATGCACATCACTATAAGCCTTGCAAGCATTGCAACTAATGAGTTAGTTGTGAGATGATGTATTACGTAACGAGTAAAGAGACTTGCCGGTAATGAGATTGAACTAGGTATTGGATACCGACGATCGAATCTCGGGCAAGTAACATACCGATGACAAAGGGAACAAAGTATGTTATTATGCGGTTTGACCGATAAAGATCTTCATAGAATATGTAGGAGCCAATATGGGCATCCAGGTTCCGCTATTGGTTATTGACCAATAATAGTTCTAGGTCATGTCTACATAGTTCTCGAACCCGTAGGATCCGCACGCTTAAGGTTTCGATGGCAGTTATATTATGAGTTTATGAGTTTTGATGTACTGAAGGAGTTCGGAGTCCCAGATGAGATCGGGGACATGACGAGGAGTCTTGAAATGGTCGAGAGGTAAAGATCGATATATTGGACGACTATATTAGGAGTTTGGAAAGGTTCCGAGTGATTCGGGTATTTTTCGGAGTACCGGAGAGTTACGGGAATTCGCCGGGGAGTATATGGGCCTTATTGGCCATACGGAAATAGAGGAGAAAGGCCAAAAGGAAGGAGGCCTGCGCCCCCCCTCTGGTCCGAATTGGACAAGGGGCGCAGCCCCCCTTTCCTTCTTCATCTCCCCCTCTTTCCCCTTCTCCTACTCCAACAAGGGAGGTGGAATCCTAGTAGGACTCCACACTTGGCGCGCCCCCTCCTAGGGCCGGCCTCCTCCCCCCTTGCTCCTTTATATACGGGGGCAGGGGGGCACCCCATGACACACAAGTTGATCTACGGATCGTTCCTTAGCCGTGTGCGGTGCCCCCCTCCACCATATTCCACCTCGGTCATATCGTCGCGGAGTTTAGGCGAAGCCCTGTGCCGGTGGAGCATCATCATCGTCACCACGCCGTTGTGCTGACGGAACTCATCCCCGACACTTTGCTGGATCGGAGTCCGGGGATCGTCATCGAGCTGAACGTGTGCTGAACTCGGAGGTGCCGTACGTTCGGTACTTGGATCGGTCGGATCGTGAAGACGTACGACTACATCAACCGTGTTGTCATAACGCTTCCGCTTACGGTCTACGAGGATACGTGGACAACACTCTCCCCTCTCGTTGCTATGCCATCACCATGATCTTGCGTGTGCGTAGGAATTTTTTTTTTGAAATTACTACGTTCCCCAACATGGTCAACGAGCCCGCCAGATATGAGCCAGGCAACTCACTGCTCCACCTCCCTGGCCGCCCCAGGCCACTGCGGGCTGGCGCACCGAAGATCAAGTGGTCGTTTCAAGCCGACACGTGCTTCAGCAACTCGCGGCTCCAAGCCAGCTCGCGGAGGAGTGACGAGTTGCTCTAGGCTAGCACGCAAGGGAGCACGGCGGCATGGGCACTATGGCTGCCATGGACGAGGCCTGTCGTACCGCTCCTCCCATGCCGGCTTCGCGAAGATCGACGAAGCGGCGGCCCGCACGCCCACGTTCGCATCAACATCAAGGAAAAGTAGAATATGGAAGGCCGCCATCGCTTGAATCCCGTGAAGGCCACCGCCGCGGCATCACCAGTGTGCACATCCGGTGTCTTGCCCACTTCATAGGCCACCGTCGTCCCCCGCCCCAAAAACCAACCCTGATTCGTGCTTCACGGAAGCGGAGGGTATCCTTCCCCTTCGGCTGAAGCATATCCCTCCAGCGCCACTCCGATGAGCGGCACAGCTGGACATGCGAAAGTGGAGGCTACTATTTTCCCTTTCCATTGAAGCGTATACCTTCGGGGCATAGGACATCCGATGAGCGGGCTGCCGGCATGGAGAAGATAATGGAGATCCGCCATGGCTGGCCGTTTACTAGTTTAGCGTATCCATGTCCTGGAAATGAAGATTCACCGCCACCTAGACTAATTTTACCTTAGTCCGGTACTGTTTTTAGTTAAAATATGTTCGAAATGTAAATGTTCGCGTCCGATTTGTATGAATATCATTCAATTTAAATGAAGTTCGTCCAATTTGTTTAAACAATTATTGAAATGTATGTGAATAGCGTTTTTTCATGAATATGTGGATAGCGTTGGATGGTCGACTCCCACATCCGGTTTCTCAGACTGGTCACCAGTCCACGGGCGGATACGATGTCCATTTTACGGGTAAGCGGTGGAGATGCCCTTAGTGTCCCTGGGTTATGGATCCATCAGGAAGGATTTCATGTTGAAAACTATATATTTTCCTCAAAGAAAATATATCTATTCCACGCGTGCTGCAACTTTATGATCCCGAGTGGATAAATATGGATCGATCATTGCCTCGTCGTGCACGTTGCTTTCGCCTCATCTCTTTATCTTGCTACACGATATGCCTATGCCTCGCTGATAGTGCTAGCCCAAGTAGCCAGGTCCGTGAAACACACACGGAGAAAAAGTAGCTAGCCACACATGACAGGCACCAACGGTCCAACGCACACGCATAACCTTGATTGCTTTCTTCTCCAAATTAAAATCACACTGGATTCATTGGTCATCTGTCAACCAACCAAAAGAGAAGAAAGAAGGCAAGAATCGTTGCCTAATTTGTCCTGTTTGCTTCAGAAAGACACTACGACGAGAAGCTTGACTTGGTTATCCATTTCTTCTTCTTTTTTCTCTACAATATCCTATCATAATAAATTGTTTGTTACTTGCATTCAAAGAAAGATAATTAATTCACGAGAAACTCGACCTAGTACCTGATAAAACATTGATCTGTTTCTCTTAGGTCCAACTAATTAAAATTTTGATCAGTTTCTCTTAAGACGTGTCATGTGTACAGTGTATATATCTGTCTACTTATAGTAGAGCTTAATCAGTCAAGCTAGCAGAGGAGGAGCAGAGGAGTGACGGTGACGAGCAAGAGCAGGAGGGCCGCATGCGTCGCCGTCTTCCCGGGCGACCTGATTGTGGTGGCCACCGCCGGGGCGGCTGAGGACGTGTCGGGCTCAGAGAGGGAGCTGAGGCTGAAGCGCGGGTTGGAGCCGTAGAGCGCCTGCACGCCGCGGACGTCGTCCAGGGTGAGGTCCGCCTTGCGGGTGCGCGGCTTCAGGCTCGGGTACATGACGGCGTCCGGCACGGACGAGTGCGCCAGCCCCAGCACGTGGCCGATCTCGTGCGTGGCCACCGACTCCAGGTCCACGGCGCCGGAGCCGGGGTCGTCGCCGCCGTGGCCGAGGACGGCCCACCGCTCGGCGGCATCGAGGTGGAGCTGGCCGCTGGGCGGGGAGAAGGCGTGGCCGAGCACGCCGAGCGGGCCGTCGAAGGGCTCGCCGTCGCCGTGGTCGCCCGCGAGGAAGCCCACGCGCACGTCCGCCGTGTTGTAGTCGCGCGTCTCGCGGAACCGCACCGGGATGACGCGCGCCCAGCGCGCGAACGCGCGGCGGAAGGCGGCGCGCACGGCCCCGCGCGGGAGATGTTCAGGGAGGGGCTGGTAGGGAGGGTCGGAGAGCACGGCGTAGGTGAGCAGGAAGTGGCCCGGCGCGCGCGCCCAGCGCGGCTGGCCGGCGAAGAAGGCGAAGCGGGCGGTGGTGTTCGCCTGGAGGTCCGGGACGCCGCAGCGCGGGGTGGCGAGGAGGTCGAGCGTGCGGGCGTCGAGGCGGCCCGTGACGGGGAGGCCGAGGGTGGATTGGTAGAGGCTCACCACGAGCCGCCCGTCGGCGTCGGCGGGCGTGGACGCGTAGCCGAAGCGCGCCAGGTAGCGCCTGAGGCCGTCGGTGACGTTGCCGTCGCGTGCCTGGAGCGTGTCCGCGAGCGAGGAGGGGGCGTTGGCGTCGCCGTGGAGAAGAAGGTGCCTGGAGCAGCAGGTGCAGCATGGTGGAAGCAGGAGGAGGGGGTGCAAGAAGAGGAGGAGGAAGGGGAGAGAAGAGTGGGAGGTGGACATGGGCGCGCGCGCGCGCATATGGCTCGTGTACTTGGAAACAGGGGAGGTGCAAGAAGAAGAAAGAATGTCGAGGGGCTCGTGTACTTTAGCTCGGGCCACACTGACCGCAGTCCGCAGGACGAAGCTTTGTTGTCTCTGTCTTAATTTGGAGCTCAGCTCTTGTGCTTCCGAAAAGGAGGGGAAGAAGAAAATGGGGCGTTTGTTGTTTGGAACTTGATCCCGTGTCGTGTCTTGCTCAGAGACACGGAGCATTCAGCTCCAATTCCTCGCCACCTGTGTAGTGGAGCACTATGTTCCTGCTCCCATCTTCATTTCTTTTCTTTTTCTTTCTGATGAAGCTGAGGGATGGACGGTCTCTTTGGAGTACGGACAGCTCTCTTATGCTGCTGCTGATTTTGTGGGGATTGTGTTGTGTTGTTTTGCTGGTGGCGCCACGAATAAACAAGTGCCCCACTTTATGTAGCACTACTATGTTCTTTTCAAGGTTGACTCGAAATCTTTAATTCCTCGAACACAATGCCACACCACTTTTATACACATCTAATAGCAAATTTAGCGGAATCGACCTATTCACCGTCTCCATATCGCAGAGTGCATGGAGCGCGCTTCATAATACTACAATGAAGGTTGTCGAGGCGATGTGCAAACTTAGAGACGCTATATTGTGTGTTTCCATATCTTTTCTCTTCTTTTCTATTTTTTTGTTGCATCAACTCAATAGTCACATGCAATTAGAAGGATTAAAACACTAATTTCAACTAATGTTACATTACAAAGTTCTTATATAGAAGGAGAAAAGTTTACTAGCAAAATTTTCATATAGGTTCGAATCTTATCCTTTTTAGCGACTGTAGCATGATTTTGAGCCCTATGACGTCCATGTGTGAATGCTCTGCACGGGCCACATGCATATGGGACGAGTCCACTTGCCCTCTAGGCACGGTGGCGTGCCAGTACGACGACCTTGTCTTCGTCCCATTCCTGTCTCATGCGGTCGTGAGGTCGGAGACGGCTTTCTCAACTCGGAAAGGCTCAATATGGTGCAAGTTGTTTCCTCGAATCTCATCATATTAGCATCGAATTGGCACACTCCACCGGCCACCGTGAAATCCTCTTATACTTCCTCGTAGTGGATCCATACTCAGGCACTCTGCTCTGCGGCCAGTGCCTGCCAAGCGACAGTCTGCTCAAAGATTTTCCTTGGGCGGATTGCCTATGCGCAGGCAGCGTACCACTCATCTCATGCCTCCTCGACAGTGAAGTCAGACACTAGACGTTGCATCAGAGAGACATCTCGGGCGAGTTTGGGATCTTCACATAACTATGCTAGTTATCCCAAATCAGCATGTGCATTTTGGGATCCCAACCCTTCCACTCAGTGAAGATGGTGAGTTCCCCTGTAGGGTCTCCATCATGTCGTAGTGATCCCACTCATCCTCCTCAGCGATGCCAACAGCCTCCTACGCCGCTTCCTCCTTGTTGAGCAGTCATTCCTCCATATCCGAGAGTGAAACCTAGCCTGGCCGAAGGGGAGCCAACATCACGAAAATGGTTATGGAAGTAGAGAAAATGAGGAACTCGATGCGATATAGTGGAACGGGTGGCGCGGAAACGTGGCGGGAAGAGCGCCAGGCATTGGGCGTGTGGCGGTCTCCATCAATTGGCCCACTTTCCGATGTCATAGGCGCCTGGCTATCTGCACCATTGAGAGGAAGAAGAGATGAGCCCCGCGGAAGGTTGGGAAGGTAGGTGAAAGTTCCCTCCCGCGCGAGCAATTGGCAAATGGACCACGCTCCGAACCAACACCCCACAACCTTCAAATATGGAGGATCGTCTTCTTGATATGTTGCGCCCTTCATAAATCATAGTCATCCACTGCCAGATGGCAACTCTACTAGAGCGGATTTTCAATTAAAACCAACATACATGCGATTATTATATGGATTGGATCGATATGACGACATTGCTAGAGTTGCTCTAATATACCAGACCAGACCAGACTAGACCAAGACCCTTTTTTGATAAAGGGCATTATTATTAACTCAAAATATAGCATCAAGTGGATACAAAGTATGATAAGTCACACCGCATCTCTACATAAGCATAACTAAGATGCACACAAACAAGCACCAACAGTCTGACAAATATATTTTTTAAATGACATATGCGCAACAGTAGACGGAAACTGCCAATGGAGGCCGAGCTCCAGGGAGCTCGCTATTTAAATAAAAAAAAATCATATTTCAAAGTTTCAATTTTTTTTTCCAAAAACAATCCATGGAAACTTAGTTCGTGTGGAAAATCATTTGAAACTTTTGTGTTTTGTAGGCTGTACAAAAAGATGGCCCAAGAACAAATAATTGGCCCATTTTAGAAATATGTTTTTGTGTTTTTTCTGTAAGCCACGTGTGGAAGTATATAATTATGAATTTTTGCACATACGTAATACACATGTGTGTTAGTGTTTGCAAAAATAGTTTCAATTCTTTTTACCTTGTGGAATTTCATTTTTTTTTTCAAAACAAGCTCCAAGGACCTCGGCCTCCAAAAGCCTTCACCCCAACAGTAGAGACATGTAGGACTGATAATGTCTATGTTAAAGGAGGAGGTGGAACGATCCATAGATTATGGTGTCAACTATATTCGGTAAAAACCTTCATGTCCACCCGCTCCAACCACATATGCACCGCCTTGAACAACGGTTAGTACTCCGTTTGATGTAGTGTAGACCACATACGAAAGAGTGTGTACATCAAAAAATAACCTGCATAGAAGATGAGTTCTTTCATTAAAAATCAAATGATTTCTACATAGACAAAGCGTCCATAATAAGGTATACGCTCTCACCCTTGTAAGTGTTTTAAACCTATTTGAAATACCATCCAACCGATGACCAAAAATATTCGCAACATTTGTGGGTGGATACAAGTTGGATGCTATTTGGATGTTGACCATGTCAAACCTAAACGTGCACTTAAAAAAGAGGTGTTTGATTGTCTAGTCGTGTGTAAAAAAGCCACACTTCATACTTCCATGTCAATTGCGATTGGCGAGGTTGTCATTGGTAAGTACAACTCCATTCCAAGATATCACATAAGTATTTTGACTTTTAGTGGAATCTTAGACCTCCAAACTTTCATGTTATTATCCACCGTGACTTTTGAATGCGTGAGCGCATGGTACATAGAGTCAAATGTGAATGACTTAGATGTAATAAGGTTACAGCGAAACACACCCCGTCTTTCTGCCAGGTTAATGGAATCCAAACAGGATAGAAGATTTTGCCATGACATAAGACGAGGGTCAATCAAGTCTCGTCTAAAAGAAATATCTGCTGGGAATAAAATGAGCAGCCGCGCAAGAGTATCATTCTTAACACGAACATTGTGGTGCAACGTCGGATATTGTTCTCGGAGGATGGCATCGCCTACCCAGATGTTCTCTCAGAAATGAATTTCTGACCCATCTTTAATCGTGAAAAATCCAAAGAGGAAAACATATTTCTTTCTCGTCGTTAGACTAACACAGAGTGGGAGTCCCAGGTTTTCAATAAGCCTGAGACACAACCTTTTGGTTTGGATATTGTTGCGTAGAAAGGCTTGCCAAACGTCATCCTTAATAAGTAGTTTGAACAGTCATTTTTCAAGTAAGATATCATTTTCTTAACCTGCAAGTCGTGAATGCCAAGCCCACCTTGGTCTTTTGGCCTACAAACCATGCTTTATTTGGCTAATATATACTTTCTTTTTTATTTTGTCTCCTTGCAACAAGAATCTGTATCTGAAATAATCCAGTCTTTGCAAGACCCTTTTGAGGGTTAAAAAAAGCATATAGAAAATCATATTTGTGAGGATGGAATTGATCAAATGCTAACTGTCGAGCAACATGCCTTTCTTACTGCTCAATCATTTCTCTAAGCGCTACGCAACATGTTTCCACTCTGCATAAGTGAGACGTCGATAATAAATCGGAATTTCCAAATATTTAATCAAGAATTGGCTTGCACACAAACAAACAGGTCAGCGTAACCAGCGGCCGACGCACTGACTTCTTCAAGGCAGAACAATTCATTTTTTATGAAAGTTAATTTTAAGCCGACATTTGTCATCTAGACCAAGACCATAGACATGTTTAGCTAAACAAACTCAGCTCCTTATGCAGCTTGCGCCCTCTTTACTTTTTTCATATATAAGCCAAGACTAGACGATGCTATCTTCGGCCAACTTTCTCACCGAACAAAAAGGGAACTAGCTAGCTACTACTAGTTGGAGGGCTCGAGACAGCAGAACCAATTATCATGTCTTTGAGAAAAGCAAAGGTTACACATGTGTCTACTATGATATCTGAATATCTGAAAGAGAATGACGCCGGACCAACAACATGGTTTATTACCTGCTATGGCACTAGCATTCAGCTGCTAGCTAGTTCAGCTTCGGCCGGTCCAAGAAGCTCTCATGGTCCACCGTCTCATAGGGTTCGTCTTTCTCCGCCACCGCCATCTCCGTGTGGGGAGTTTATCACGTACATGTGGGCTTTGCTCACTCATTCAGGTATCCTGAGAGGCAGGAGGATCATCAAGTTGGAAGCGTGTAATGCTACACCACCCATTTGTTCTTCATGGTGTGGGTCTGTACCGCTTGTTCTTCAGTAACTGTGTTTTCTGTTATTTTTCCTAATAGAAGTGGCATGTAATGTCCGGCAGCATACCTTTTTTTGTTGGACACACGAACCTCGTGATTGGTTAGTCCGTGACACCTTATGTTTCCAAGCTTGAATATAACTTCTCTGTATTTGGTGATTGGTTAACTTGATCTTATTGTGATGTATTGTGTGCCTATTTACATGTTATCGAGTCAAGCAGAAGTGTTATCACATCTATTACATGTCTGACATCACACTGAAGGCATTAAGAACTGACCGCAGAAGATCTTCATTGGTTGTCCTAAACGATTACCGCTGCAAATTGTGTGTAAGGTTTTGTTCTTGGTAAGCCATACTAAATGTATCTTATGATGCTGTGTGCAGGTGGACCGAAACAGTCAGTTCGACAGGGGAGCCTTTTTCGTGTGCGAATGGAGTTGAGGGGTCCATGTTTCCAGGACCTGGAGAGTGGTGGCCTCAATGAGTTCGGCCTTTCAACTGGGTATGCACAAGCTGGTCAGCAGCCTATCTGGTTATGTTGTTATCAGCAACTTACTGTTTATAAGTTGTCGCTGTGTCCTGAACAACATTTTTGTGCGGGACCAAGCTGATGATGAAAGCCGAAAGGAATGGTATCTTGAGAAGCAGGACCTTGATCAGTCAGCTGGGCGTGTACATAAGAAAGAGGAACGCGGCACTCATGGTTTCCTCGTGGGTCGTGGGCTCGTGGCACAGAGAAGAGGGCGCGGTTATTGTTCCTTGCCTTCTCCTAGTTTTCATTCACATGGTGTTATCTGAAGTGGTCTTATCAGTATCTGCTGCGCCATAATCATGCCTTATGCTTGCACCGGCTGTCTATGGGTTCCGCTTTCTTTCATCCCAAAAGATTGATCCATTGTTGCCTACATCTTTTTTAATATTATTAGAAAAATAAAGTTAATAAACTTGCGTTCACATAGCAGTTCACAGGCTTTGTAGCCAAACTAAGCAACCTTCAGAAACCAAACAATAAGTGTACCTGCGTTGAGCATCAGCAACCATGAGAGGGTCGATCGATTGAAGGCGCTGGGCTTGCGTGGGGCACAACGGCGTGGCGGCGGGCGCTCCTGGCAGCGGCGTGCGGTCGGCGCGTCCACGATACGGTGGCGTTCTAGCGGCGCTGTTAAATTGTGATCCAAATTATATTGTACTCCCTACATTCCTAAATATAAGTCTTTGTAGAGATTTCACTATGAACTATATACGGATGTATGTAGATGCATTTTAAGTGTGGATTCATTTATTTTGCTCTGTATGTAGTCCATCTAATGGAATATCTATAAAGACTTACATTTAGGAACGGAGGGAGTATTGAACTGGACGTAGTACAAACAGTGTGGACCTTTGCGTTGATACCGACGCGTACGAATATAACTCGTTTACTCCGCAGACGCCGCCGCAACCGCGGATCCCAGGGGCGTCGCCACCGCCACCATGGATCCCCACACGCCATCACCGCCGCGTATCCCCACAGACGACGCAGATGCTGCCGCTGCCACATATCCCCATGGACAACCTTGATGCTGCCGCCGCCACTGATCCCCACAGACGCCCCAGACGCCGCCGACTAGTGCAAAGCGTGGTCGCGTTCTCTGCACGGCTATACGGACCATCGCTTTGCCTGAGGTCGCCTGTCATGGCTGCCACTGACGTCGGCGGGAACAACTCTCTGATGGCACCTGAGGACTCCATAGGTGATTTGCTATACTGCTTCGTGAGTCGCGTCCGCTGATCTTGTGCAAGCCTTGGAGGAGTATCTGCCGGTCATTCTAGGGATGGCAAAGGATGGTAACTCAACTCTTTGATTTGTACACCTCGACCTCGTGCTTGATACATCTTAATTTGCTCAAAAAATGGTCGAGGTTCTTGGAAAAAAAGACAATATCTTGTTCACACCATTTTTTTTGTTTTATTATTTGATTTGAAGGGACTGGTAAAGAGAAACATAAGTTATATCAAGAGATTCTAACATGCAAAATGGGGGAACTGCCCATCAGATACTTAGGAATGCCTGTATCAGATGTTAGAATTAGAAATCTACACTGGAACTGTGTAACTAACAAAACTGAAAAAAGACGCAGTTGTTGGCAGGGGAAGTTGCTGGGCTGTATTGCTGGCAGAATAACCCTGGTGCAAGTATGTCTGACTAATATTCCACCTTTTATGATGTATTTTTATGCTGTCGCAAAAGAGGTTGTTAGAAAAGCTGATTTTTTAGGGCTAGATTGGTTTGGCAAGAAGATGAGAACATGAAAAAAAAATACCATCTAGTTAAATGGGAGAAATATTGCACTCCTAAAGATGTAGGGGGATTAGGGATCCTAAATCTGGAGGTGATAAATATGGCATTATTGGCCAAATGGTTTTGGAAAATAGAAACATAGGAGGGATTATGGCAAGATATACTTAGTAGAAAGTATGGAAAGGGAAAATGCTTAGCCTTAATAGCTAAGAGACCTGGAGATTCCCAATTCTAGGGTAATCTGATGAGAATTAAAGAAATATTTTATAAATTTGTTAAAAAAGAACTAGGAGATGGGAAAAATATCAGATTTTGGGAGGATACTTGGGTAGATGATAAACCTTTAAAGGAAGTTTACTCTAGAGTATATGGTATATGCTTTGACCACAATATAACTGTAGATGAGGCCATACAAAAAGGATGGCAAGGATTTAAATTCAGAAGAACTTTACATGGGGAAGTCCTGGAGTAATGGAATAGTCTTAAAAGTAGATGTGAGGAAGTATCTATGGGAGTTGGAAAAGACAAAGTCACCTGGACCCTTACTGTAGATCATAAATTTACGGTGGGATCATTGTACAGGAAAATTATCACTCTTGGTCTGAAATTCCCAGAGAAATTTCTGTGGAAGACCAAAGTGCCTGGGAAAGTCAAAGTTTTTTTATGGATAGTTAATAGGAAAAGTATCTTTTTTTTTGGAGAATGACGAGCCCCCAAATTATACAGGAGAATGATTACGGTCAAACAACCAAACCTCCTATACCCTACTTGGTACAGCTCCAATCATCTTGAAGTCCCCATGATCTTTTGCTTCCATCGCCAGGTTATGCGCGAGCTTGTTCCTTTCCTGCTGATCCAGTTGACTTGCCAGGATACGAAGTGCCCCAAGCACTCACGTATATCTCTGATAATCAGAAAACAGTGGGATCGGTTTGTGGCTTGCGGGGACAACTCTTTAGCTAGTGTACTGCAATCAGATTCGATGATTATATGGCCATTATCTCTAATAGCAGATGCTTGAGCCTCCATTATGTCCATGCAGGTCCCAGTATTCTGCCCAAGGGAGACAACGGGGATTCCCTTGTGGTCTCTAGCCACAGCTCCGGCATAGCTCAGTCCCGAGTCAGGGTTGTATGCTGTGTCCGTATTCAGTTTTGCAAATCCCGCTAGAGGAGCATACCAATGGTTGCCTGCATCATTTTCCCGCCTCACATTACGCATGTTCTTGCTTCCCACTGGCTCTTTCCCCCTCTTGCTATCTATGGCGACAAGACAGTTTTGGATTTCCTCTTCATATCTTGTCAGGAAGGATGCAGATCGCAAGATGGATTCTTTCCCATCCCCATGCACGCAGTTGTCCCGTAGGAACCATGCTCTCCATATCAGTAAAAGGATTTTATCCCGCATGTCTGCATTGCATGTGTCCAGGATGATCTGTAGCCAATCTCTGCCAGTGTTTCTGAATGTCGCCTCATCCGGGAGGTCCCAAACCTCTCTCATTGCAAATCTCAAAGCCTTGCTTTTGGTGCATTCTATCACAATGTGGAACTCCTCTTCCTGTGCATATCCACATATGCTACACGTAGTATCCACCTCCAGAGTTTGTTTGAATTTATTCTTCTTGGTGGCCAGGGTATTGGTCGCAACCCTCCAACCAAATATTTTAACCTTTTCCGGCACTGAAGCCTTCCAGATAAGATCCCATATGCTACGGTTGTTACTGTCACATGTAGATGTAGATGTAGCTAGGTCTCGCCCTGGTCCGTCCATGGCCAGTCTATACGCACTCCTCACAGAGAACACTCCAGATTTCTCATGATTCCACGCAAGCTGATCCTCCGTCAGATTGGTCGGCAGTTTGATTTTGCAAATATCATTTGCATCAAGATGATTGAAAATCCGATATATATAAGTTCGGTGTTCCAATTATTTACCCCTTGCACTAATAGTTGGTTGACCCATCTCAACCGAGTTCTGGAGGTAAAGTTCGCCACTTTGAGTCCTTCCTTCCTGGGGATCCAATTATCTCTTGTGATTTGAATACTTCTTCCATTACCACACGCCATATGAGGCCTTTCTTCAAAAGTTCCAGCCAAAATTCAATCCCTCTCCATGCAGGTGATGCATCCGATGCAAAGACTGTGTCAAGGAGCTTACCATGCGGAAAATATTTGGATTTAAGGACTCGAGCACAGAGGCTATCCGGGTTCTGGATCAATCTCCATGCTTGTCTAGCTAGAAGTGCTTGGTTGAAACCTTACATATCTCTGAATCCAATCCCACCCGCTCTCTTGGGTTTTACCATTTTATCCCAAGCCATCCAATGGACTTTGCGGTGTTCTCCATCTTCACCCCACCAAAATTTTCTGATAAGCTTCTCATATTTCTCATAGAAGCCTACAGACATCTTGAAAACACTCATCACATGGGTGGGTAAAGCTTGAGCTACAGATTTCACAAGTGCCTCCTTCGCTGCATGAGACATATACCTTTCCGACCAATCATTGCACCTGTCCATAATGGGTTGAAAGTTATCATCCTTCATTTTCCCCTCTGGAGTAGGGAGTCCCAAGTACTTGCTCTCAAACGTGGCCGACACCACACCCAGGGTCTCCTTGATCCGTTCTTGGGTTGTGTTCGGGCATCGCTCACTGAAAAGTATTGAACACTTACTTGGGCTGAGAAGCTGACCCGAGCAATTTTGAAACAAAGCGAGCGCTTTCTGAACGACATTGGCTTCCTCCGCAAATGCTTTAAAGAACAAAAGGCTGTCATCGGCAAAGTGGAGGTTCGAAATACCTGGGCTCCCTCTTGCCACCTTAATGGGTGTGATGTTACCATTGGATATCTCCTTATTCAGGATACTATTAAGACCATCCGCGACAAAGAGGAATAGATATGGGCTAAGGGGATCTCCTTGACGCAGCCCTCTCGACGGACTAAAAGTTTCCAACAGCTCACCGTTGCACCGGGCAGCATATCTCACCAAGCAAACACACTTCATCACCCAGTTCGTCCATTTTTCATTAAATCCCAATTTGCGCAGAGTGTTTTCAAGGAAACCCCAGTCCACTCTGTCATATGCTTTCGCCAGGTCTAGCTTGTACGCACAATGAGTATCTCGTGCGTTCTTGCTATGCTGAATTTTATGGAAGCATTCAAACGCAATGTAGGCATTATCCGTTAGCAATCTCCTAGGGACAAACGCACTCTGTGTCTCGGAGATGATTTCATCCAGGAATGGCCTCAATCGGTTTACTAGACACTTCGCCACTACCTTATATATGATGTTGCATAAACTGATCGGACGGAAGTCCTTCAAGCTCTCGGGGTTGGTGCCTTTCGGAATGAGGACAATAGTAGTATCGTTAATTCCTTCGGGCACGATCCCATCTGCAAAAAACTTCTTTACCGCCCCTACCACATCTTCTTTTAAAATGTCCCAATTCCTCTGATAGAAGCGGGCTGGAAACCCATCGGGCCCTGGTGCTTTCAATGGGCCGATTTGAAATAAGGCATCACTGATTTCCTTTTCTGTGAAATCCTTTGTCAGCATGTTATTCATATCCTCATTAACTCTCGCTTGCATCATGTCGATTAATTCCTGTGGTGCCACCTTATTATCTTTAGTATACAGGTCCTTGAAAAAGCGTGTGGTCATCTGCTGGATCCCATCTTTATCTTCAACCCACTGGCCATTACCATCTTTCAACCTTGTGATGGTATTCTTTTTTCCTTCTCCAGGTTGCCTTCCGCTGAAAATATTTAGTGTTTTTATCGCCCTCTTTCAGCCAGGTTGTTCTAGATCTTTGTCTCCACATAATTTTCTCTCTCAACAAAACTTCATCAAGTTCCCTTGCTACTCTGTTTATTTCGTACTGCCTACCAGTTGTGGGAGGTCCTTCCCAGAGGCTCTCGAGTTTCTTGCGCAAATGCATTGTTTTCTTAACAATGGATCCAAATTCTTTCTTATCCCAACTTTGCAGCGCTTGTTGTATCGAGCCCAACTTCTCTTTCATTTCCTCCAGTGAACTAGCAGTTGCAGACCTGCTCCATGTGTTGTCCACCGTCTCAAACAAGGAATTTTCCCTCTCCCACATGGCTTCATACCGAAAGCTGTTGTTCGTTTTCCTGTATTCCATGCGTTCACTGAATGTTAACAAGAGTGGTAGGTGGTCAGACCTAGAGGAGCAAATGTGCTGGATATGTGCATCCATAAAGAGTTCAGACCACCGAGGGCAGGCCACACCCCTATCTATTCTGGCTTTGACATTGTCATTACCTGCTTGCTTATTATCATAAGTCCAGCAAGGTCTGCTAAAGCCTAGGTCATGAAGATTACAGTCCGAGAGGACCTCTCTAAAGTTAGCCATGTTTCTTTTGGGCCTTTTAGCTGCTGAGATGTGTTCAGTCTGCCACATGGTTTCATTCAGATCCCTATCATCATCCACGGCTCACTTGAGTGCGGCTTGATTCTCCTAAGCAAGTCCCACATATGGTGACGTTCATGAGCGCTTGGTTCGCCATACACAAATGTGTCGCGCCAACTTGGGCTATGAGGATTCTCCCTAATATGCACATCAATATACCTCGGGCCAACTGAGAGTCTCTTTATTTCAATTGTTTCATCCCAAAACAATGCTATCCCTCCCCCCTTGCCCTTCCCATTGTGGGTAATACAATGTTTCAGGCCTAGTCTCCACCTTAGCTTCTTGACATTTTCGGCACACTGACGGGTCTCCGAGATAAAAACTACCGACGGGCGATATGTGCTCACAAGGCACACGAGCTCCTGAACTGTCCGAGGTTGCCCTAACCCTCGGCAGTTCCAACTTAGGATCCTCATGTCTCCGGGACCGGCAGCCCCAGGGCCGGTAGCTTCCTTTCCTCCTTTCTTCCCATTACAATTCTTGCCTTCAGACTCTCCTACCCCTTTCTTCTTTTTAGCACCCACAGTTCCCTCTATTTCCTGCCAATCAACAATATCTCTCGCTGCCTCTACAGGACGCACACTCCTTTTTCCCAACACCGAGCCATCTTCAGACACATCCAGCATGTCTTTCTTCAGTCCATCGTCTGTACGGTTCTGTACCTGATCCGGCCTGTTCACCTCCTTGCTCATCGTTTCCTGTTCCAGGGGAGGGTCAGTGTTGCTGTCAAGACCCTCACCCAGCACAGTTTGCCATCCGGTCATGACAGCCTACGCGCTAGCCACTCTTTTGCCCAAAACAGATACAGAAACAACAACAGTCTGACCAGTGTCCTTCTCTTTTTTCTTCCCAGATATTTTGGAAGCCAATGTCTTGCTCGTATTACCATTGCCAGCCACATAACCATCCAAGTACTCCTTGGTACATGTGATGAATTTTGTCTGTAAATACCGATTGAAAGGCAGCTCAAACTGAACTCTGAGAAAAGCATTCAGATTCCTACCGGCTCTCCCAGAAGTAGCATCATGTCTATTCCACCTTACACACTCAAAGAGATCACCTGGATCAAAAGAGATAGGCACCTCTTTGCGATGCTTGAAAAGAATTGTGAATGTGATCACCTTGCCTCCATCATCAGAAAGCCTTGCATCCTCTTTTCTTGTAAAACTAATTTGATACCAGAAATTGTTTCCTTCCAGCAAGGGTTCGTAGAAGATCTTTTCTTGCGCAGCATCATTGTACTAACTCCCAATACTCCGTCAGGTGGATTGCCCGTTTGAGATTGACGAATCCGTTTCCTCCTTCGGCATCCCCTATCCATTAGAAACAGGGGTTGATCGCATCTTATTTGCTGCCATTTACCCTCAATCTTTGCAGCAGTACATGGAGATTCAAGAACAGGGGTCATCTGTTGCACGCTGACCGTCGTATCCTGCCGAATTGTATCTGTACACTCAAAGATTGACACTGGATCCTACACATTACCATCTAGTATGGATGATTCATTGCCAGCGTCCTCCACGACCTCTTCCACATTGGGGTCAGGCCTTTCGATTGAGCAAACCACACTAGTTTCCTCCATATCCGTGCAATAAGAAGTCTTTGGGGTAGGCAAAGGATTACCTGCTAGAGGTAACTTCAAACTCACCACTTTCGGATGATCTCTGACCATATGCACACGTTCCAAATCCCTCCTCATCTGCTGCAATTTCTGACCGATTTTTTCCAGTCCCTGGTCAATCGCCCGATCTGAAACCTTCCTGCAATCTTCCAGATTCTTTCCACTGCGGATCTTGCTCTTTGCCAATCTGCAGACCGCAGTCCTCATCCTGATCCATGAGTAGCGGAGTCCCAGGGGGTCTCCATCTTCATCGGCGGCCCTCAGGTCCCTCTTGTACTCTCTCACACTAGGTGGATTCTGGATCTCTGCCGCCGGAGCGGCGGCGGTAATCCATGTCGGCGTTCGCCCCCAGTCGCCTCGGGGTTAGGTGCGCCAAACACGGGACGAGCCATCATAGGACAAGAGACAATTTGCTAAAAAAAGGGTAGAAAGGAGGGAAAAGATGTGTGTTATGTGGAAAAGATGAATTAGTTGATCATCTGTTCTTTGAATGCTCTATGGCATCCTTGATGTGGGGGTTGATCAGATGTGTCTGTGGGCTTAAAACCACCCCCTTGAGTGTAAAGGATTGCTTTGGGAATTGGTTGAACAAGTTTGGCAGGGATGATAAAAAGCTAGTAATGGTGGGCGTTTCTGCTTTGTTATGGGCTATTTGGAAAAGTAGAAATGGGATTATTTTTTAAAACAAAAGGATAAATGATCCTTTATATATAATCAAACTAATTTCTCATTGGTTGGTTGATTGGTCTATCTTGCAGACAAAGGAGCCGCTAAAAAGGGTGCTGGAGCTGGGAGCAAGACTGTTACAGCGGGTAGCAAATGAAGTTTACACATCGAAGCAGGGCTGGAGAATCAATGTGGCAAGACTAGAGGGCTGAAGATAGGATTCCGTAGGCTGTTGAAGATGTGTACCTTTTTGCTGCTGCTGCGTTTTTACTAGTTTTCTTAGCTGTTAGTTTTCTCTAGTGCCCTCATGAACTTCATTATGTCCCTGATGATGTTGGTTGGCAGACTTGTATGCCTATGGGCTTTTGGGTGTTGATGGCTTGTGCGGGTTTGTGCGGCGCTGTTATGAATTTGTTAGTCTTTAGGTTGAATTCTGTGGATCTGCAAGTTGGTTTTCAGTAATGCAAATCGAAAGGGGGAAGCCCTTCTTTGATCAATTTTTTTTGTATTTATGATGCAAACATAAACCTCAGAGATTTCTACATATTGCCCCACATAAATATATTCTACATAATGTAGTCCTAAACTTCTAATGGGTTTTCAGGTTTATATATATTTCCAACTCACAAGAACGTTTATATAACTTGTTATTTGGAGGAGGGGGGGGGGCATTAACGTGCGGTTCTTAACACAAAAAACATATATGGGGAAGCGGATAAACTGAGCTCGAGCTCATATGAGCTCAGTGAGCAGTAAAACCTGAAAAAATGAACACAAATTCAAGCAAATCTGTTTTTTTGTGCCAACATTTGATGAATGATTTCTTTGCGGGCGCATTTGACGAATGTTTTTGCATGCTTGAAATTTTTATCACAAAATAACATTCGTGGAAGTCGTGGCAAAAAGACAAAATCGATGCTCCAAAAAAGTTATTTTTGGGCTGCTGATTTTGTTTTTTTGCCACGACTTAATTGAATGTCATTTCATGATGAAACTTTGCAAGTATTGAAAACATTTGTCAAATATTGCCACAAAATAATTTCGAATTTGTTTGAATTTGTTTTTTCTTCAGAGTTTATTGTTCACTCGGGCTCATATAAGGTCGAGATGAGAAGGGCACCTTCCCAGATATCAGATATGGCATCTACTATATCTAAATAGGAGGCCCGAGAGTGGACTTTTGGAGCCTGGGTGTATCGGAGGACCTTATTTTAAATACTTTACAAATCATATTTAAAGTTTTAAAAAAATCCAAAAACAATTCTACGTGATCATATGGATGTATATTACATATGTGTAAAGTTTGGTGATGAAACAAATAAACATGTGAACTATACAAAAAAGACAAAATGATGATTTCCAAATAGTGAATAATGATTGCACTGTTCATCTTTTTCAAAATCATGATTTTGTCTTTTTTGTGTAACTCACATGGTTACTTATTTCAGCATCAAAATTTGTGCATGTGTAATACATATCCATATAAACATGTTGATTTGTTCTCAGATTTTTTTGAAACTTCAAAAAAGCATTTTGGCACTATTTAAAATATAGGGCTCCAATGCACGTGACCTCCAAAGTGACTTTTTGTAGGAGGCCCCCACTATCTGATTTTCCCGCGTCCATGTCACTACAATTATTTTCAGTCGTTTGATTGACCATGTACAGCTCAGATCTGTAGTTGATTCCCCCGTGCTCCATTCCCCTTTGGCCGACTCCTCCTTCCTCGACGCGTGGAAGCGGAAGCGAACTTTCCTCCAAGCAAAACATGCAACATAATCCCTCCTCGTTAAGCTAGTCACTCCATTTCTCCCGTTCATCTCTCTCTCTCTCTCTCTCTCTCCAAACGACTCCCATGCTTCGACAGATATCAGCCAACGGCGGCAGTAGATTCGGTAGCTACGGAGGGGATGGTGGGGCAAGTGCAGGAGCGCATGGCAATCCATCTAGAGCATGTGTGGAACTTCAAGCAGAAGGGCATCATCTACAAGCTTATCAACAGCCTTGAGCGCAAGCTCGAGTTTTGCGAAGATCGACAAGGTGGCGGCCAGCATGTCCACGTCCACCGTCAACACCAAGGAAAAGAAGAACATGGAGGCCGCCGCCACTAGGGTCCCAGGAAGGCCACCGTCGCGGCGTTACCAGCGTGCACATCAGGTGTCTTGCCCACTTCGTAGGGCACCGTCATCCCCCGCCCCCAAAACCAACCCTGATCCGTGCTTCACGGAAGCGGAGGGCATCCTTCCCCTCCAGCTAAAGCATATCCCTTCGATGCCACTCCGATGAGCGGCGCAGCCAGACATGCGAAAGCAGAGGCTACTCTTTGCCCTTTCGGCTAAAGCATATACCTTTGGGGCTCACGGCAGTGCGATGAGCGGGCTGTCAGATATGGGGAAGACAATGAAGAGCCGCTGCGGCCGGCCGTATACTAGTTTACCGTATCCATGTCGTGGGAATGGAGATTCACCGCCACCTTGACTAATTTTACCTTAGAGCATCTCCAACGGTCGTACAAAAATATCGCGTCCAATAAAAGTTATAGCGTGCCACTATAGCACTTTTAATGCACCGGGACCAACATTGCTTTAGTAGAGCATCTCCAACAGCCACGCTAAACTAGCGCCGCGCCGCAAATTCGTCGGTTTTAGCGCGCGCGCAACGCGGCGGGTCGCTCCAGCGGGCGCGCAAAAACGGCGCACGCGCTATACCGAGTTGGGCGCCCTGTCGGAAACGCCATCCCGCGCGACGTATTTCGGGCGCCTGCTACAGCGCGCGGCACACTCGACGCTCGCGCCGCACTCTCTCCTTTCCTCCCCCCACGCCCCGCGCGCGCCGGCACCGGCGCCACCCATGGATGCGCACACCGGCACCCCGCTCTCCCCGCTGTACAGCCGCGACCC
>NC_041383.1:773415412-773451451 GCF_002162155.2 Triticum dicoccoides
GGAGCTCCGCAGAGCGCCGGCCTCGCGCGCAGCCTCTTCTTGCCGCCGCGGATGACCACGGCGACGTGTGGCGTCGCGCCGGCGCCGTCCCGTGCCGCCGCCGCACCGTCGAAGCTCCCCAATGCGGCGTGGCCGAAGAAGGGCAAAACTTTGGCAAAGAAAAACAAGGCGGCAGACGGCTCCGGCGGCACGAAGGCGAGGGGAAAGAAGCTTGCAGGGCGTTCGATGGCCGCGGCGGCTACCGAAGCGCCGGCGAGCTCACTCGTTGAGCCGGCCGCCGACGCGCACCATGTGTTTGACGAAATGCCCCCAAGGTGAAAAAAATTCCAACTTTTATTTTTTTTCTTGTTTTTTCAATGCATCATCACATATAGATAGCTTATTTGCATTGTTCAAAAAATTTTGTAGTCTCAATGATGACGCATACATGTCAACTATGGGTGTTGGGTCGAACAATTCGCATTGGTATCAAACCAATGACATCCATTTGGAAGACCATGAGTTTGAGGTGGACGAGGAGGGTGAGGGCATTGTCGACGCACCGAAAGGAAGAGCGGGCAATTACAACACCAACGATGACAAGTTACTATGCAATACTTATTTGCAAGTGTCAAGGGATCCATCCATTGGAGGTGATCAAAGTAGAGATGCGTATTGGGGGCGAATGAAAGAATACTTTGATGATCACAACATGAGTGGAATTGACAGCTCGGAGAGATCACTTCGGTCCCGATGGTCCACAATCAACTCCGATTGTCAAAAGTGGGCGGCCGCACAAAAGTTAGTTGACAAGATTAATCCAAGTGGCACAAATGAGGATGATAGAGTAAGTGGCATCTCATATATGCGTTGGGGAACGTAGTAATTTCAAAAAAATCCTACGCACACGCAAGATCATGGTGATGGCATAGCAACGAGAGGGGAGAGTATTGTCCACGTACCCTCATAGACCGTAAGCGGAAGCGTTATGACAACGCGGTTCATGTAGTCGTACGTCTTCACGATCTGACCGATCCAAGTACCGAACGTACGGCACCTCCGAGTTCAGCACACGTTCAGCTCGATGACGATCCCCGGGCTCCGATCCAGAAAAGCGTCGGGGATGAGTTCCGTCAGCACGAGGGCGTGGTGACGATGATGATGCTCTACGGCGCAGGGCTTCGCCTAAACTCCGCGACGATATGACCGAGGTGGAATATGGTGGAGGGGGGCACCGCACACGGCTAAGGAACGATCCGTAGATCAACTTGTGTGTCATGGGGTGCCCCCTGCCCCCGTACGTATATAAAGGAGAAAGGGGGAGGGGGCCGGCCAAGGGGAGGAGGCGCGCCCAAGGGGGAGAATCCTACTCCAAGTAGGATTCCCCTTCTTTCCTAGTCCAAGTAGGAGAGGGGAAGGAAGGGAAGGAGATGGAGAAAGAAGGAGAGGGAGGAAACGGAGGAAAGGGGGGCCGGCCCCCTAGTCCAATTCGGTTTGGGCTAGGGGGGCCGCGCGCCCTGCCTCCTCTCTTCCACCACTTGGCCCATGAGGCCCATTGCTTCTTCCTCGTATTCCCGTAACTCCCCGGTACCCCCGAAAATACCCGAGTCACTCGGAACCTTTCCGAACTCCGAATATAGTCGTCCAATATATCGATCTTTACGTCTCGACCATTTCGAGACTCCTCGTCATGTCCCCGATCTCATCCGGGACTCCGAACTCCTTCGGTACATCAAAATTCATAAACTCATAATAAAACTGTCATTGAAACCTTAAGCGTGCGGACCCTATGGGTTCGAGAACTATGTAGACATGACCTAGAACTATTCTCGGTCAATAATCAATAGCTTGGCTCCTACATATTCTACGAAGATCTTTATCGGTCAAACCGCATAACAACATAAGTTGTTCCCTTTGTCATCGATATGTTACTTTCCCAATACCTAGTTCAATCTCGTTACCGGCAAGTCTCTTTACTCGTTACGTAATGCATCATTCCGTAACTAACTTATTAGCTATATTGCTTGCAAGGCTTATAGTGATGTGCATTACCGAGAGGGCCAGAGATACCTCTCCGACAATCGGAGTGACAAAACCTAATCTCGAAATACGCCAACCCAACATGTACCTTTGGAGACACCTATAGTACTCCTTTATAATCACCCAGTTACGTTGTGACGTTTGGTAGCACCCAAAGTGTTCCTCCGGTAAACGGGAGTTGCATAATCTCATAGTTACAGGAACATGTATAAGTCATGAAGAAAGCAATAGCAACCTACTAAACGATCAAGTGCTAGGCTAACGGAATGGGTCATGTCAATCACATCATTCTTCTAATGATGTGCTCCCATTAATCAAATGACAACACATGTCTATGGTTAGGAAACATAACCATCTTTGATTAATGAGCTAGTCAAGTAGAGGCATACTAGTGACTATATGTTTGTCTATGTATTCACACATGTATCATGTTTCCGGTTAATACAATTCTAGCATGAATAATAAACATTTATCATGAAATAAGGAAATAAATAATAACTTTATTATTGCCTCTAGGGCATATTTCCTTCAGTCTCCCACTTGCACTAGAGTCAATAATCTAATTCACATCGCCATGTGATTTAATACCAATATTCATATCTGTATATGATTAACACCCATAGTTCACATCTTCATGTGACCAACACCCAAAGGGTTTACTGGAGTCAATAATCTAGTTCACATTGCTATGTGATTAACACCCAAAGAGTACAAAGGTATGATCATGTTTTGCTCGTGAGAGAAGCTTAGTCAACGATTCTGTCACATTCAGAGCCGCATGTATTTTGCAAATATTCTATGTCTACAATGCTCTGCACGGAAGTACTCTAGCTAATTGCTCCCACTTTCAGTATGTATCCAGATTGAGACTTAGAGTCATCTGGATCGGTGTGAAAGCTTGCACCGATGTAACTCTTTACGACGGGCTCTTTTATCACCTCCATAATCGAGAAATATTTCCTTAGTCCACACTAAGGATATTCTTGACCAATGTCCAGTGATCTACTCCTAGATCGCTATTGTACTCCCTTGCCAAATAAAGAGCAAGGTATACAATAGGTCTGGTACATAGCATAGCATACTTTATAGAACCTATGACTGAGGCATAGGGAATGACTTTTCATTCTATTTCTATTTTTTGCCATGGTCGGGTCTTGAGTCTTACTCAACTTCACACCTTTGCATCACAGGCAAGAACTCCTTCTTTGACTGTTCTATTTTGAACTATTTCAAAAAAATTATCAAGGTATGTACTCATTGAAAAATCTTATCAAGCGTCTTAATCTATCTATATAGATCTTGATGCTCAATGTGTAAGCAGCTTCAACGAGGTCTTGCTTTGAAAAACTCTTATTCAAGTATCCTTTCATGCTATCCAGAATTTCTATATAATTTCCAATCAACAATATGTCATCCAGATATAATATTAGAAATGATACAGAGCTCCCACTCACTTTCTTATAAATACAGGCTTCACCACCAGTCTGTATAAAACTATATGCTTTGATCAACTTATTAAAACATATATTCCAACTCTGAGATGCTTGCACCAGTCCATAGATGAATCGCTGGAGCTTGTACATTTTGTTAGCACCTTTAGGATTGACAAAACCTTCTGGTTGCATCATATACAACTCTTCTTTAAGAAAACCATTAAGGAATGTAGTTTCGACATCCATTTGCCAGATTTCATAAAATGTGGAAATTGCTAACATGATTCGGACAGACTTAAGCATCGCTACATTTGAGAAAATCTCATTGTAGTCAACACCTTGAACTTGTCAAAAACCTTTTTGCGACAAGTCGAGCTTTGTACATAGTAACACTACTATTAGCGTCTGTCTTCCTCTTGAAGATCCATTTATACAATATGGCTTGCCGATCATCGGTCAACTCCACCAAAGTCCACACTTTCTCATACATGGATCCCATCACAGATTTCATGGTCTCAAGTCATTACGCGGAATCTAGGCTCATCATCGCTTCCTCATAGTTCGTAGGTTCATCATGGTCTAGTAACATGACTTCCAGAACAGGATTACCGTACCACTCTGGTGCGGACCGTACTCTGGAAGACCTACGAGGTTCTGTAGTAACTTGATCTGAAGTTTCATGATCATCATCATTAGCTTCCTCACTAATTGGTGTAGGAATCACTGGAACTGATTTCAGTGATGAACTATTTTCCAATTCGGGAGAAGGTACAGTTACCTCATCAAGTTCTACTTTCTTCCCACTCACTTCTTTCGAGAGAAACTTCTTCTCTAGAAAAGATCCATTTTAGCAATGAATAACTTGCCTTCGGATCTGTGATAGAAGGTGTACCCAATAGTTACCTTTGGGTATTCTATGAAGACGCACTTCTCCGATTTGGGTTCGAGATTATCAGGTTGAAACTTTTTCACATAAGCATCGCAGCCCCAAAATTTAAGAAACGACAACTTTGGTTTCTTGCCAAACCACAGTTCATAAGGCGTCGTCTCAACGGATTTCGATGGTGCCCTATTTAAAGTGAATGCAACCGTCTCTAATGCATAACCCCAAAACGATAGTGGTAAACTGATAAGAGACATCATAGATCGCACCATATCTAGTAAAGTACGATTACGACGTTTGGACACACCATTACATTGTGGTGTTCCAGGTGGCGTGAGTTTGTGAAACTATTCCACATTGTTTTAATTGAAGACCAAACTCGTAACTCAAATATTTGTCTCCGCGATCAAATTGCAGAAACTTTATTTTCTTGTTATGATGATTCTCCACTTCACTCTGAAATTCTTTGAAGTTTTCAAATATTTCAGACTTGTGCTTCATTAAGTAGATATACTCATATCTGCTCAATTCATCTTGTGAAGGTCAGAAAATAATGATACCCGCGACGAGCATCAACACTCATTGGACCGCATACATCGGTATGTATTATTTCCAATAAGTCACTAGCTCGTTCCATTGTTCCGAAGAACGGAGTTTTAGTCATCTTGCCCAAAAGGCACGGTTCGCAAGCATCAAATGATTCATAACCAAGAGATTCCAAAAATCCATCTTTATGGAGTTTCTTCATGCGCTTTACACCGATATGACCCAAACGACAGTGCCACAAATAAGTTGCACTTTCATTATTAATTTTGCATCTTTTGGCATCAATATTATGAATATGTGTATCACTACGATCGAGATCCAACAAACTATTTTCATTGGGTGTATAACCATCGAAGGTCTTATTCATGTAAACAGAATAACAATTATTCTTTAACTTCAAATGAATAACCGTATCGCAATAGACATGATCAAATCATATTCATGCTCAACGCAAACGCCAAATAACATTTATTTAGGTTTAACACTAATCCCAAAAGTATAGGGAGTGTGTGATGATGATCATATCAATCTTGGAACCACTTCCAACACTCATCGTCACTTCCCCTTCAACTAGTCTCTGTTTATATAACTCCTGTTTCGAGTTACTAATCTTAGCAACTGAACAAGTATCAAATACTCAGGGGCTACTATAAACACTAGTAAGGCACACATCAATAACCTGTATATCAAATATACCCTTGTTCACTTTGCCATCCTTCTTATCCACCAAATATTCAGGGCATTTTCGCTTCCAGTGACCATTTCCTTTGCAGTGTAAGCACTCAGTTTCAGGCTTTGGTCCAGCTTTGGTCTTCTTCACAGGAGTGACAACTTGTTTGTCATTCTACTTGAAGTTTCCCTTTCTTTTCCTTTGCCCCTTTTTTTGAAACTAGTGGTCTTGTCAATCATCAACACTTGATGCTCTTTCTTGATTTCTACCTTCGTCGATTTCAACATCACAAAGAGCTCGGGAATCGTTTTCGTCATCCCTTGCATACTATAGTTCATCACGAGGTTCTAGTAACTTAGTGATGGTGACTAGAGAATTCTGTCAATCACTATCTTATCTGGAAGATTAACTCCCACTTGATTCAAGCGATTGAAGTACCCAGACAATCTGAGCACATGCTCACTAGTTGAGCGATTCTCCTCCATCTTTCAGCCATAGAACTTGTTGGAGACTTCATATCTCTCAACTCGGGTATTTGCTTGAAATATTAACTTCAACTCCTGGAACATCTCATATGGTCCATGACGTTCAAAACGTCTTTGAAGTCCCGATTCTAAGCCATTAAGCATGGTGCACTAAACTATCAAGTAGTCATCATATTGAGCTAGCCAAACGTTCATAACGTCTGCATCTGCTCCTGCAATAGGTCTGTCACCTAGCGGTGCATTAAGAACATAATTCTTCTGTGCAGCAATGAGGATAAACCTCAGATCACGGATCCAATCCGCATCATTGCTACTATCATCTTTCAACACAATTTTCTCTAGGAACATATCAAAATAAACATATGAAAGCAACAACGCAAGCTATTGATCTACAACATAATTTGCAAAATACTACCAGGACTAAGTTCATGATAAATTAAAGTTCAATTAATCATATTACTTAAGAACTCCTACTTAGACAGACATCTCTCTAGTCATCTAAGTGATTACGTGATCCAAATCAACTAAACCATGTCCGATCATCACGTGAGATGGAGTAGTTTCAATGGTGAACATCACTATGTTGATCATATCTACTATATGATTCACGCTCGACCTTTCGGTCTCCGTGTTCCGAGGCCATATCTGCATATGCTAGGCTCGTCAAGTTTAACCTGAGTATTCTGCGTGTGCAAAACTGGCTTGCACCCACTGTAGATGGACGTAGAGCTTATCACACCCGATCATCACGTGGTGTCTGGGCACGACGAACTTTGACAACGGTGCATACTCAAGGAGAACACTTCTTGATAATTTTTAGTGAGAGATTATCTTAAAATGCTACCGTCAATCAAAGCAAGATAAGATGCATAAAGGATAAACATGACATGCAATCAATATAAGTGATATGATATGGTCATCATCATCTTGTGCTTGTGGTCTCCATCTCCGAAGCACCGTCGTGATCACCATCGTCACCGGCGCGACACCTTGATCTCCATCGTAGCATCGTTGTCGTTTACGCCATCTATTGCTTCTACGACTATCGCTACCGCTTAGTGATAAAGTAAAGCAATTACAGGGCGTTTGCATTTCATACAATAAAGCGACAACCATATGGCTCCTGCCAGTTGCCGATAACTTCGGTTACAAAACATGATCATCTCATACAGTAAAATATAGCATCACGTCTTGACCATATCATATCACAACATGCCCTGCAAAAACAAGTTAGACATCCTCTACTTTGTTGTTGCAAGTTTTACGTGGCTGCTACGGGCTTAGCAAGAACCGTTCTTACCTACGCATCAAAACCACAACGATAGTTCGTCAAGTTAGTGCTATTTTAACCTTCGCAAGGACCGGGCGTAGCCACACTCGATTCAGCTAAAGTGAGAGAGACAGACACCCGCCAGCCACCTTTAAGCACGAGTGCTCGTAACGGTGAAACCAGTCTCGCGTAAGCGTACGCGTAATGTCGGTCCGGGCCGCTTCATCTCACAATACCGCCGAACCAAAGTATGACATGCTGGTAAGCAGTATGACTTGTATCGCCCACAACTCACTTGTATTCTACTCGTGCATATGACATCTACGCATAAAACCTGGCTCGGATGCCACTGTTGGGGAACATAGTAATTTCAAAAAAATTCCTACGCACACGCAAGATCATGGTGATGGCATATCAACGAGAGGGGAGAGTATTGTCCACGTACCCTCGTAGACTGTAAGCGGAAGCGTTATGACAACGCGGTTGATGTAGTCGTACGTCTTCACGATCCGACCGATCGAAGTACCGAACGTACGGCACCTCCGAGTTCAGCACACGTTCAGCTCGATGACGATCCCCAGGCTCCGTTCCAGCAAAGCGTCGGGGATGAGTTCTGTCAGCACGACGGCGTGGTGACGATGATGATGCTCTACCGGCGCAAGACTTCGCCTAAACTCCGCGACGATATGACCGAGGTGGAATATGGTGGAGGGGGGCACCGCACACGGCTAAGGAACGATCCGTAGATCAACTTGTGTGTCATGGGGTGCCCCCCTGCCCCCGTATATAAAGGAGCAAGGGGGGGGGGCGGCCAAGGGGAGGAGGCGCGCCCAAGGGGGAGAATCCTACTCCATGTAGGATTCCCCTTCTTTCCTAGTCCAAGTAGGAGAGGGGAAGGAAGGGAAGGAGAAGGAGAAGGAAGGAGAGGGAGGAAAAGGAGGAAAGGGGGGCCGGCCCCCTAGTCCAATTCGGTTTGGGCTAGGGGGGCCACGCGCCCTGCCTCCTCTCTTCCACCACTTGGCCCATGAGGCCCATTGCTTCTTCCTCGTATTCCCGTAACTCCCCGGTACCCCCGAAAATACCCGAATCACTCGGAACCTTTCCGAACTCCGAATATAGTCGTCCAATATATCGATCTTTATGTCTCGACCATTTCGAGACTCCTCGTCATGTCCCCGATCTCATCTGGGACTCCGAACTCCTTCGGTACATCAAAAGTCATAAACTCATAATAAAGCTGTCATCGAAACCTTAAGCGTGCAGACCCTACGGGTTCGAGAACTATGTAGACATGACCTAGAACTATTCTCGGTCAATAACCAATAGCGGAACCTGGATGCCCATATTGGCTCCTACATATTCTACGAAGATCTTTATCGGTCAAACCGCATAACAACATACATTGTTCCCTTTGTCATCGGTATGTTACTTGCCCGAGATTCGATCGTCTTTATCCAATACCTAGTTCAATCTCGTTACCGACAAGTCTCTTTACTCGTTATGTAATGCATCATTCCGTAACTAACTTATTAGCTCATTGCTTGCAAGGCTTATAGTGATGTGCATTACCGAGAGGGCCCAGAGATACCTCTCCGACAATCGGAGTGACAAAACCTAATCTCGAAATACGCCAACCCAACATGTACCTTTGGAGACACCTGTAGCACTCCTTTATAATCACCCAGTTACGTTGTGACGTTTGGTAGCACCCAAAGTGTTCCTCCGGTAAACGGGAGTTGCATAATCTCATAGTTACAGGAACATGTATAAGTCATGAAGAAAGCAATAGCAACATACTAAACGATCAAGTGCTAGGCTAACGGAATGGGTCATGTCAATCACATCATTCTTCTAATGATGTGATCCCATTAATCAAATGACAACACATGTCTATGGTTAGGAAACATAACCATCTTTGGTTAATGAGCTAGTCAAGTAGAGGCATACTAGTGACTATATGTTTGTCTATGTATTCACACATGTATCATGTTTCCGGTTAATACAATTCTAGCATGAATAATAAACATTTATCATGAAATAAGGAAATAAATAATAACTTTATTATTGCCTCTAGGGCATATTTCCTTCAATATGTTCATCTCACACTTGTTTTTGGTGTCCGAAGTGCTAACTTGTTTTGTTTTTCTTGTAGTTCAACATTGCACAAAACTTGTTCAAAGAAGAGACGAGGAAAACCAAGAAGGGGAAGATCAAGAAAGGAAGGTTCTTTACCTTGTCTCACTGCTATGAAGTGTTAAAGAATGAAGAGAAATGGAAGAATCGTGATGGTTTGGATGATTTTCATTTGAGCAACAAACACAAACAAACAATTGAGGTGGATGATGATGAGGAGGAGGATGATGCATCAAGTGATGACGGCAAGAGAAGCCCCAGACCCAACTCGGTTTCATACTCGAAGCCAAAACGACCGGATGGGTGCAAGAAAAACAAAACCGAAAAGAAGAAGAGGAAAGGAGATGATGAGCTCAAAAATGCTATGGAAACTATTCTGAAGGCAAGAAAAGAAGTCAACGAGGTGAGGAAAATGACAAGGAATCAAGATGCCGCGGCCGAGGAGAGGAGGTTGGCCGCCGAGGAGAGGAGGGTGGCCGCCGAGGAGAGGAAAGTAGCATTGGAGGAGAGGAAGGTGGGCATGGAGGAGCGATCTAGGTTGTTGGAATGGGAGAAGCACTTGTTCTTCTTGGACACATCTTCGTTCAATGGTGCGCAAAAGGAATATGTCAACCTTGATCGTGAAGAAGTCTTGATCCAAAAAAGAGCCATGATCCGCACAATGGGTGGCGATGGCCTTGGCGGCATGGGTGGCGGTGGCTTTGGCGGCATGGGTGGCTTCGGCGGCATGGGAGGCATGGGCGCACCTCCGGCCGCCGTGGGAGGCATGGGTGGCTTCGGTGCCATGGGAGGCATGGGCGCACCTCCGGCCACCATGGGAGGCATGGGTGGCTTTGGAGCACCCTCTGACGCTATGGCCGCCATGGGAGGCATGAGTTTTGCTACTCTTATGGGAGGCATGGGTGCACCTCCGGCCATGGGTGGAATGTCTTTCTATGTGCCTCCTCACACACATTCCCGTGAAGATGCCGTTGAAGATCTTGCCAACACCGTCGGAGCTTCACGTGATGCGATACGTGATGAGGATAGGGTGGAAGATTCATCTTCGGAGGCGGAAGAATCGTCTTCGAAAGATGAGGACGAAGATGAGGAAGATGTTTGATGTGTCTTTCATTTATATGTCTTGAACTTTACTTTGCATTTTGAATTTGGTTGGATGAACTTGTGGGTATGAACTTGTGGGCATGAACTTCGTTGGAAGATGTTTGTGACAAATTTCACATGTTCATTGCATTTTGATAATTGTTTCAAACTCATTTCACGCGCGCCCGGCGAGTCGCGCGCGCTGTATTTTTGCGCGCTGCTGGAGCGGCGTGCGCGCGCTGCATTATAGCACGGCTGCTGGAGCCAGCGCTCGCGGCCGCGCTAAACCAGCCGAAGCGCGCGCGGCAAACAGATTTTTTGCGCGCGGCGCATAGCGCGGCTGTTGGAGATGCTCGTAGACGCCCAAAAAAGCGCGCCCAAAAAACACACAGTGCAAATTGTGAAGCGCGCGCAATCCGAAGCCCAAAATATGCTGCGCGCGATAGCGTTTTTCAGCGCGCGCCCAAAAACTTTTAGCGCTACAACTTCTGCTGGAGCTGTGCAGCGCCTAAAAAACGACTTTTAAGTGTGCGGAGCTCTTTTTGGGCGCCTGTTGGAGATGCTCTTAGTCGGGCATAGTTCTTAGTTAAAATCTTAAAATATGTTTGAAATGTAAATGTTCTCGTTCGGGTTGTATGAATATCATCTAGTTTGAGTAAAGTACATCCCGTTTGTTTAAAAGTTATTTGTAATGTATGCGGATAGCCCGGCTCCCACATATATGTCCACGTCCGTTAGCATTGGAGATATAGCTGGCCATACCTCGGGCCGGGCCGGGCTTCGGGCTGGGCCTAGCTAGCCACATAACACAGGCACCAACGGTCCAACTCAAACGCATAACCTTGATTGCTTTCTTCTCCAAATTAAGATCACACTGAATTCATTGGTGATCTGTCAACCAACCAAGAGAAGAAAGAAGGCAAGAACCCTTGCCTAATTTCAGGTGGGGGTGGGGTAGATGCTTTGTGATTTGTGAATGTCACGTGTCATCCATCAGGATGGGTCTCACATGCTAACCCGTGAGACCTGGTCTCATAGAATTTTTTTCCTGCTTGCTTCAGAAACACAGTACGACGACATGCTTGACTTGTTTATCCAATCATAATAAATTGTTCGTTACTTGCATTCAAAGAAAGCTAATCAATCCACGAGAAACTCGACCAAATAATTGATAAAATCTTGATCAGTTTCTCTCAAGTCCAACTAATGAAGAGTTTAAGACGTGTCATGTGTACAGTGCATATATCTATCTACTTATAGTGGAGCTTAATCAATCAAGCTAGCAGAGGAGGAGCAGAGGAGTGACGATGACGAGCAAGAGCAGGATGGCCATATGCGTCGTCGTCGTCTTCCCGGGCGACCTGGTGGTGGCCACCGCCGGGGCGGCTGAGGAGGTGTCGGGCTCGGAGAGGGAGCTGAGGCTGAAGCGCGGGTTGGAGCCGTAGAGCGCCTGCACGCCACGGACGTCGTCCAGGGTGAGGTCCGCCTTGCGGGTGCGCGGCTTCAGGCTTCAGGCGCGGGGGCTGGTAGGGAGCCGCGGAGACGACGGCGTAGGTGAGCAGGAAGTGGCCCGGCGCGCGCGCCCAGCGGGGCTGGCCGGCGAAGAAGGCGAAGCGGGCGTTGGCGTTGGTTGTGGAGGTGTCGAGGAGGTCCGGGACGCCACAGCGCGGGGTGGCGAGGAGGTCGAGCGTGCGGGCGTCGAGGTGGCCCGTGACGGGGAGGCCGAGGGTGGACTGGTAGAGGCTCACGACGAGCCGCCCGTCGGCGTCGTCAGGCGTGGACGCGTAGCCGAAGCGCGCCAGGTAGCGCCTGAGGCCGTCAGTGACGTTGCCGTCGCGCGCGTGGAGCGTGTCCATGAGCGAGGAGGGCGCGTTGGCGTCGCCGTGGAGAAGAAGGTGCCGGGAGCAGCACCTGCAGCATGGTGGAAGCAGGAGGAGGAGGTGCAAGAAGAGGAGGAGGATGAAGGGGGGGAGAAGAGTGGGAGGAGGTGGACATGGGCGCGCGCGCATATGGACTCGTGTACGTACTTGGAAACAGGGAAGGTGCAAGAAGAAGACTAAAATCAAGTTATTGAGCATTTATTATCCTCCAAACCATCCAATACAGAACTCGCATGTGTTAAAGGAGAGGAATTAAATGAGGAGAGAAAGGGCTAATACATATTTTAGTAGGTTTCCTATGACTAAAAGTTTTTAGCCTCAAAACTAGTCCTAGCCTCTCTTTAATCAGGGATGCTTGAAAGTTTAGCCTCTAAAAGAGACTATTCACCCTCTCATAGACACGGAGCTTTGAGCTCCAATTCGTCGCCACATGTGTAGTGGAGCACTATGTTCCTGCTCCCATCTTATTTCTTTTTCTTTGTGAAGCTGATGGACGGACCGCACTCACGCTGCCGCTGATTTTGTGGGGATTGTGTTTGTGTTGTTTTGTTGGTGGCGCCACGAATAAGCAAATGCCCACTTTATGTTAGTACTATGTTCTTTTCAAGGTTGACTCGAAATCTTTAATTCCTCGAACACAATGTCACACCACTTTTACCCATCTAATAGCAAATTTAGCGGAATCTGACATATTGACCGTCTCTATATCGCAGAGTGCATGGAGCGCGCTCCATAATACTACTATGAAGGTTGTCCAGGCAATGTGCAAACTCAGAGACGCTATATTGTGTGTTCCCATATCTTTTCTCTTCTTTCCTTTTTTTTTTGCTGCATCGACTCAATAGTCACATTCAATTAGATTAGAAGGATTAGAACACTAATTTCAACTAATGTTACATTACAAAGTTCTTATATAGAAGGAGAAAAGTTTACTAGTGGAATTTTCATATTAGGTTCAATTTTTGTCCTTTTTAGCGACTATAGCATGATTTTGCGACCCACGATGTTGATGTGTGAATGCTTTGCACGGGCCACATGCATATGTGACGAGTCCACTCGCCCTCTAGGCACGGTGGCATGCCGGTACGGCGAGCTTGTCTTCGTCCCATTCCTGTCCCATGCGGTCGTGAGGTCGGATATGGCTTTGTCAACTGGGAAAGGCACAATATGGTGTGAGTTCTTTCCTCGAATCTCATCATATTAGCATCGAATTGGCACACTCCACCGCGAAATCCTCCTATACTTCCTCGTAGTGGATCCATACCTGCCAAGCGACAGTCTACTCAAAGATTTTCCTGGGGCGGAGATTGCCTACGCGTAGGCGGCGTACCACTCATCTCATGCCTCCTCAATAGTGAAGTCAGGCACTGGAAGCGGCGTCGGAGAGACATCTCAGGCGAGTTTGGGATCTTCACATAGCTATGCTTGTTCCCAAACCAGCGCATGCATTTTGGGATCCCAGCCCTCCCAGGATGGTGAGATCCTCCTACAGGGTTTCCTCCATGTCGTAGCGATCCCACTCCTCCTCCTCGGCGATGCCAACAAGGCGACAACCTCCTACACCGCTTCCTCCTTGTTGAGCAGTTGTTCCTCCAAACACGAGAGTGAAACCTAGCCTGGCCGAAGGGGAGGCGACATGGCAAAAGTGGTTATGGAAGTAGAGAAAAAGAGGAGCTTGGTGCGATATTGTGGAACAGGTGGCGGGAAGAGGCGCCGGCAGTTGGGCACGTGGCGGTCTCCATCAATTAGCCGACTTCCCGATGTCATGGGCGTCTGGCTATCTACACCATTGAGAGGAAGAAGAGATGAGCCCCGCCGAAGGCTGGGAAGGTAGGTGAAACTCCCCTCCCACGCGAGAGGTTGGCAAATGGACCACGCTCCAAACCAACGCCCCACAACCTTCAAATATGGATGATCTGTTGGAACCGAGGATCGACAAACAATCACAATTGTTGGAACCGAGGATCGACAAACAATCACAAGAATAGAAGGAGACGATTTTGTCGGGCGACAAACACCCGCGGTGACGAACGCCGGGGCCTTTTTTCCTCTCTTGTATTGCTTCCTCTCGGCTCAAACCGAATCAACGCGATTACAATGAGTTTAATAGACACAGACGCTGCCTAACTGCTCATGCGACCCTCGCGCGCACGCCACGCACGAGCTCCTGCTGAGCCGGCTTCCTCTTATGTGACCCGTTCACTCATGCGCACGATCCGGTCTTCATCCGAGCCATGGCCAGCGCGCCCCGCGTCATTTGCACCAACGACCTGCATGCATCCATACCGAGTGCGCGCTAGCTTTCCTCAACAGCCGGCCACTAACCAGCTAACTACATGCATGCAACTAACTAACCAAGATTACTACTAACATGATCGTCTTCTTGATATGTTGGGCCCTTCATAAACTATAGTGATCCAATGCCAGATGGCGCGCTCACCTACGCGTACACCGCCGCGCCCGGCGCGCCGCTGACGCGCGTCGTGGTGAACCACACCGGCAAGGCGGAGCGGTGGGAGTGGGACGCGAGCAGCTGGGCGTGGACTCGCATATTCCAGGGGCCGAGGGACCCGTGCGACGACTACGGGAGATGCGGGTCGTTCGGCCTCTGCGACCCCGAGGCTGCGTCGTCGGGGTACTGCGGCTGCGTCGACGGGTTAGCATCCCTGCCTCCACGACCCCGTCGGCACAGGCGGTGAAGGGCACCACCTGCCGAAGACATGCAGCACTGTACTGTGCCGGCGGCACTACGCCGGACGGCTTCGCGGTGGTGCGGGGGGTGAAGCTTCCCGACACGCAGAACGCGTCGGTGGACATGGGCGTCACGCTGGAGGAGTGCAGGGCGTTGTGCTTCGCCAACTGCTCGTGCTTGACCTACGCCGGCGCCGACATCAGTGGAGGCGGCGATGGTTCAGGCTGCGTCATGTGGATGGATGCCATCCTTGATCTACGTCTCGTTGACATGGGGCAGAATCTTTACATGAGATTGTCAAAATCAGAACTTGGTATGTACAGAATCTCTACGCTCTAATGACTCAATTTTACTAGTATTATTTTGCATGAAGCAGAAATAAGGAAATGCATGGTTACATGCAATGGTGTAATGTATATAAACTCTTGCCAGGTGCTATTCCTCCGAGCCATGCCATGGCCGTTCCCTTAGTTAGTCTAGCTATTATAAAGGATGTCACTGGAAATTTCTCTGAAAGCAATATGATCGGCCAGGGTGGATTTAGCATCGTTTACAAGGTTCGTCATTTTCTATCAAAAACATATCTTGGGTATGAGATGGCGTGTGCTGTGATGTGTGGGTGTGTCTGCTCTGTACTCTCCGCGAAACACATGATTCTTTCATTTGTTGTGGCACTGCCATATAAGTATCCGTTGACAAATTCATTTCTGACATATCTTAATCTCCAAAATCATTAGGGGCAGGTGCCTGGAGGAAGAACAATTGCTGTCAAGATGCTTAAGCAGTCGGTGCTCACTACGAAAGGCAAGAAAGATTTAACGAGAGAAGTGGAGGTGATGGCTGGGCTCCGGCATGGTAGTCTTGTCCGTCTCCTTGCTTACTCCAATGAAGGCAAGGAGCGGATACTCATCTACGAATACATGCAGAACAAGAGCCTAAATGTCCACATTTTCGGTAAGAGCGATGCTACATCAACGAAACTTTACGGGTGTTTTACGGGATGTTTTTGACTTGGCAAATTGTGATTGGAGTAAGGGGGGAGAGGGGCCCCACCCTCCTGAAAATCAGGGGGGTGCACTTTAGTTTGCTGGAAGAGTCCGTGAAACCCCGTAACAAGACCGTTGATGTAGCATTCTCGATTCGGTAATTGTAAGTGCATCTAGTGCCATCCCTAGTTGGTTTTGGAGTATTGACGACAAACTGGTTGAGGGACTAATGTGTTTGTGAGAATTGCAGGATAACACAGGTAGTAGTCCCTCATTGATTCGGTTTATCTACCGGAGATGACCCCTAAAAATGTGTGAAGACATTGAACACAATGGTGGTCTGTGAAGCTATTCGTATTGAAGACTATGACATGAGAAGACATTGTATGAAGACTATGGAGCGCGAAGACTTCGTTGTTTCGTTGTTTCCTTTTCTTCTTTGTTGAGTCACAGGAACCACCGCACTGTTAAGTGGGGTCCAAGTGAAGAAAGTCAGAGTGACTGAAGTGATGCTCAACCAAATCCTATGTCTTCGAGCGAAGACAATGAGAGCAAATCTTATCCAGAGTTGGATGAGTCAGCTTTACTTGTAGCCCAAGTTTAGCTGTTGCGTGTGTTTGAAATCTGACCGTTGAGACACGTGTCAGTTCCTTAGTGACCCAGGGTCATTTCGGACAAATCAGGTCGGGTTGCCCAGTGGCTATAAATAGCCCACCCCCTACACCATAAATTGGTGGCTGCTCAGAGTTAGTGCACGGCTTTTGTCGTTTGAGAGCAACCCACCTCAGAAGCATTTGAGAGAGAATCCTTGCAAGGACAAAGCCCAAAACACCCAGAGCCCAAAGAGTGTTTGGCATCACTGAAGTCTTTCTGTCCGCGTGATCGGAAGACTTGCTACACTTGAGGACTGTGAATCCTCCAACCGGTTAGGCGTCGCGTTCTGAGCATCCAAGAGTCATTGTGGATTGCCGGTGAACAAAGTCTGTGAAGGTTTGGAAGTCTACCTTGAAGACTTACCAGAGTGATTGGTCGGGGACTAAGTGTCCTTAGCTCAAGGGGAATAAGGTGAAGACGCGGTCTTCTGAGTTGAATCTCAGCCTCCCTAACCAGACGTACAGTTGTCACAGCAACTGGAACTGGTCGAACAAACATATGTCCTCCCCAAACTACTGGTTCTATCTATCACTTCCCTTTACTTACAGTTTGTCTTCGTGAAGTCATTGCCTGCCTGCATTATCTGTTTGACTTCACTGCATGACTACTTGTTCTGATTGGCTTCATACTATCTTCCATCCTGATCCTTACTATCTGGCTGCTAATAGTCTTCGTGTTTTCACTTTATTGAATACTTGACTATGGCTTGTCTAGTGTACACTAGTAGAAAAAGGGGCTTTTGTCCCGGTTGGTAAGGCCCTTTAGTCCCGGTTTTTGAACCGGGACTAAAGGGTCGTTACTAATGCCTCTCCCCTTTAGTCCCAGTTCTTACACGAACCGGGACTAAAGGCCGCGGCCACGTGGAGCTCCACCTTTAGTCTCGGTTGGTAACACCAACCGGGACTAAAGGAAATTTTCTGTTTTCTTTCGAAAAAAATTAAATTTTTTTTTATTTTCAAATTTCTGAATTATTTTAACCTCTAATCTCTAATCACCACCCCTCAGCACTTCTCAATTTATCCTCTAATCTCTAATCACCCCTCATCATTCCAAATCATCTAACTTTCCGAACGGTCACCCATCCTCCCACTCCCCCAGCCTGAGCATGCTTAACTTCTGGGTTCTATTCTCCCTCGTTTCCAAGTCTGCACTTGTTGTTTTCCTGACAATAGTAAGATGTCAATCCTATTAACCCTCAGGAATTTTGCTTGAGCATGAAGTGACACATTTCACTGTTTGAGTTTGAAACTATTGTTTTAAAAAACAATAACTATTTAGTAACACTAATATTTCTTGGATAATTAGTTTGACCATTGTTTGACCACAGTTTGACCACAGTTTGACCAGATTTGACCAATATTCAAAAGAATTGAACTAATTATTTAGTAACACTAATATTCTAGAATAATTAGTTTGATCATTGTTTGACCATAGTTTGACCACAGTTTGAATTTTTTTCGATTTTTTCCACTCTAGATCTTAAAAGCCCCATAACTTTTTTTCTGTTAGGTTTTTGATGATTTTGAAAATGTTTAACAACGTTTTCCCCGTTAAATTTGGATGTAACTTTTCGAGTAGATGATTTTTCATATAAAAAACTTTTTCATCCGAGTTAGTATGCAAAAGTTATGACCATTTTACTAAATTCTAGAGAGATTTTGCAAATAAAGTCGAAATTCACATTTGCAAATTTTCCCAACAACTAGACCACATATCACATGGGAAACTTATTTTCTTTTTTTGACATTTTCATCATTTTCTTTTATTTTTTTGAAAACTGAAAAGGCGATCCACCGGGGGGGGTAGAGTTTGAAAATGGGACCTTTAGTACCGGTTCGTGCCATGAACCGATACTAATGCCTCAAACCCCATTAGTACCGGTTCGTGGCTCGAACCGGGACTAAAGGTCTAACCTTTAGTCCCGGTTGGTGCCATGAACCGGTATTAATGGGCATCGCACCCTTTAGTCTCGGTTCGTGGCATCAACTGGGACTAAAAGGTCCGGACGAACCGGGACAAATGGCCCACGTGGCCCGGCCGGCCCCCTGGGCTCACGAACCGGGACTAATGCCCCCATTAGTCCCGGTTCTAGATTGAACCGGGACTAATGAGCTAACCCGGCCTGGACCAAAGCCCTCTTTTCAACTAGTGGTAGTCTACCTTCCGCTGCATACGAATAGTGTCATTTCTATTGTTTGTCTTCGAAACTCCCATGTTTTGAAGACTTACATAAAAATCGCCTATTCACCCCCCCTCTAGTCGATAACTAGCACTTTTAATTGGTATCAGAGCAAGGTAGTCCCTTGTTCTGTGTGATTCGGTTTAACCACCTGGAGTTTTAGCTATGTCGACTGCAAGGATAATCAAAGTCTCCGCTGCGTGCCCTGTCTTCGATGGCACTGATTACCCCTACTGGAAGAATAAGATGCGCATGCATCTTGAAGCCGTTGATGTTGATCTGTGGTATGTCGTCAAGAACGGCATTTCCAAGACTAGTGAAGGTGTCACCCCTGCTGATGTCAAGAAGTTCATTCAACTGGATTCTACTGCCAAGAACATCATCTGTGGTCATCTGACCAAAGGACAATATGGCCGTGTGAGTGCTCTGGAAACGTCGAAGCTAGTCTGGGACTGGCTCTCCAAGGTAAATGAAGGCGTCTCAACTCAGAGAGATCAAAGAATCAGTGTCCTCCGCAACCTCTTCAACCGCTTCAAGAGAAATGACAATGAGAATGTCCAGCTCACGTTTGATCGCCTCACTAACATCACAAATGAGCTTCATGCTCTCGGCGCCACTGAGATCACCAAGCATGAAATCGTCAAGACACTCCTGAGATCTCTCGACAGCTCGTTTGACACCCTAGCCCTGATGATTCAAGAACGCCCTGACTTCAAGACACTCGATCCGTCTGACATACTTGAGGGGCTCAACACACATGAGTTCCAGCTATCTGAGAAAAGAGATATCTATGGCCCCAACTATGGCCGAACTCGCGCTTTGAAGATAAAGTTTGTTTCCTCATCTGAAGAAGAATCTGACTGCAGTTCTGGTGATCCTGAAGACATTGGAAAGGAGCTTGCTATGCTTGTGAAGAAGTTCCAGAAATTCACTAAGAAGAAAAACTTCAAAAAGTCTTCACGATCCAGCTCAAGAAATGGTGAAGCTTCCACCCATGACCACAAGAAGAGAACCTGTCACAAGTGCAAGAAACTTGGTCACTACATCTCTGACTGTCCACAGTAGGACAATGAAAAGAAGAAGAAGAAGAAGAGCAAAGAATATGATTCTGATGACAAGAAGAAGAAATCCTCAAAGTCTTCTTCCAAGTCTTCATCACACAAGAAGAGCTCATCTGGCAAGGCTCGTGCTTTTGTTGGCAAGGAGACACTACTAGGGAAAACCTTATACACAGAATCTTACCAGTAGCGCGTGTTAAAATGAGGCGCTACTGCTAGTTAGCAGTAGCGCGTTGGCATAAAGGGTGCTACCGTTATCCACTTAGCAGTAGCACGACATGAACAAAAGGCGCTACTACTATAATTACCACACCGTTCCCGACGTGCTAGGTATAGTAGTAGCGCCCTTCTACAAACCGCACTACTACTACAAAATTAGTAGAAGCGCACTTTTAGGGTAGGGCGCTACTGCTAAGTTTGAACACACCACAGGACGGGCCCATCTTAACTGTAACGAGTTTGTGAGGGCGCCCTACTGCTACGGATTTTAGCAGCAGCGTGTTTTCGCAACCCATGCTACTGTTAAAGCTATTTTCACCTAACCCCCCGCGCGGGCTTCCCTCTCCTCTGCTTCCTCCCCCAATTCCCCACTCTCTCTTCTCCCCCTCATCGCCTCCGCCGGACCCCCTGCCCTCGCCCTCGCAGGAGGCCCTGCCCTCGCTCTCCACCGGAGTCTGCCCTCGTCGTCGTCGCGCGCCTGTGCCTCCTCCTCCTCGCCCTCAACCTTGTCGGAGCCCCTGCCCTCGCTCTCCACCGCCGTCTCCCTCGACCCGCCTCGCCGCCGTCTCCCCCGACCCTACCTTGCCACCGTCTCGGGGCTGAACTAAACTGCGAGGAGCTAAGTCATTATGTTTCATGGCTTGCGGATCTTGATACTGTCAAGACAAATTTTCTTCCTGGATTTAGAAATGTTAGTACTGAAAACGTGCGACCAATAGTGTTCGTAATGAACTACGGTCACATCTATTTAGGAAAGATGGTAAGATTTTTACTATTTGTCCTCAGTGCATCTTTTCCATACATTATTTTTTAAGCTAAACTTCATTGCTAAGTATGTTACCATACGATGTTCTTCAACAGGGACTCCCGATGAATGTTGTGCCTTATGGGATCGAGACGAAAGGTACCATGAGTATTGTTAGCTTATGGCCAAGATATCCTACAAATCACTATAGTGCATTCAGGATTAGCGACGAATTCTTAATAGTGAAAGACTGGATCAAATCTGTGATGGAGGAGTGCAGACAAGTACTAGGGGGCAGCAAGCAGAAGCGCAGCCCACGATTAAGAGACAGGTTCATCTGCATGCTCCAACTTGATGAAGGAGGAGAGCTACACATGGTTTATGTTATTTTACCTGAGAGAGAGCAGTAGGAGTGATTAGCTAGCTAGAAATAAGTTTAAAGATGATGATGTGCTACACTATGACTATGATGATTAAATAGCTAGTGTTTGTGGTAATGACTATGATGATTATTATGAGCTAGTGTTAGTGGTGATTAAATAAATACTGTTGGTGCTAATGACTATGATGATGATTAAATAGCTTGTGCTGGCGGATTAGATTCAGGTGGAGGCAACATGTGGTGCACATCGAAAGTACTACTAGTCCAAACTAGATCAAGTTTCGATTAGTAGTATACTTTTGACATGCACCACATATTGCCTCCAGTTGAACCTAATCCACCTTCATTTGACACACTGTTATGGACATAATGATATAAACCTCATAATTGGTATTGTACCAAAATTTGTATAACGACGTATAAATACACTAAAAAGAAAAAAAGAAAAAAAAATACTAGTAGCGATGGATAGTAAACACGCTGCTACTAGCTAGATTAGCAGCAGCGCGGGAGAGAACAAGCGATGCCGCTATGTGTCTTAGCAGTAGCGCGTGTCGCATGCGCTACTGCTAAGTAATAGCTGTAGCGCCTTATTAGTAGCACGGTTGCCCGTGCTACTAGTGGGCATTAAACCCGCGCTACTACTAGGGTTTTCCCTAGTAGTGAGATGGATTTAGAGGAGGAGTCTGCTTCTGAGGAGGCAGAGGTGGAGTCTGAGGAGGAATCCGACTCTGGCGCTGCAAGTCTGGCTCTAGCTTTAGCTTACGTTGCCAAGTCCATCTTCAACACTAAAGATAATGGCTCCGAAACCAAAGCTGATGCTAATGACAAGGACGACTCCGCTCCCACCTACTGATTCATGGCACGCGGTGCCAAGGTAAACTCACGCGATGCTTATTTTCAAACATCAAGTGAAGATGACTCTGATTGTGAATCCAAACACAGCTACAAAACACTTGCTAAAATTGCAACTGAACAACAGAAAGCTATGGAACATATTCAAAAATTATTAGACAAAAGCGATGATCTGTTGGACGCGGAAATGACCCGATCTCAGTCCTTAATTGAAGACATAAAAAATCTTCATGTTAAGTACCAGGAACTTGAAAGTCGTCATGAAACGTGCTCAGCTACTCATGAAAAGCTCTCCTATGATTATCTTCAAAGGAAGCAAGAGCTTGAGAAATTGAGAGCGACTCATGAAGATCTTCAAAAGGAGAATGAGTCACTTCGCGCTCAATGGATCAGTCCCGCTCAGGAAGGATTTGAACCACCATGTCTAAAATGCCTTGAGCGTGATAATGCTAATTCTGTTGCTGAATGTTCTACTGCTGCTACTGTTGCAATATCTTCAACTGTTGATGTGGTAACTAACCCCTCTGCTGAGGATGCCACTGTTATTGCTGATGAAAATGCTAGGTTCAAGACATTGCTTGAAACAGGGATGTACAAAAGTCTCAAAGGGCATCAGACATTGTGCGATGTCCTCAAAAAGCAGATTCTGAATTGAAACCCTAGGAAAGAGGGTGTTGGGTTCGAGAGGAAAATAAATGTTGATGGCTCCTACTGGAAAACTGAGCAAAACCCCAAAACCAAATGGGTTGCTACAAAGGAACCTTCAGTGGACCCATCCACCTTTTCTGGTTTCACTTGTGCTAACCCTGTTATAATTGATGAACCCTTTGATGCAAACTATAAACTGTTTAAGAATCAGAATGGTGAAGTGTTTGCCAGGTATATTGGTACTAACTGCAGGAATGGACCACCTATGAAGAAGATCTGGGTGCCCAAAAGTTGTCTTGAGAATCTTCTTGTGAATGTCATCATGACATCACCTGGGAAGAAGACAAACCCCAGACCGAAGGCTTCATATGGTCCAAATGCTTCATATAGACACATGACTCATCAGAGTCACCCTAACGTCAATGTTTTGCAGGGAAATCATACTCAGATGTATGAATATGAGTGTGTTTCTTCAAACCGCTATGTTCATAAAACTAAGAACTTTTCTGCTTATTCATATGAGTATTATTCACCATCTGCAAGGCTATTTGCTAGGGCTCCAAAGCCGAAGTTCTCAGATGCTGCACTTAGACTCATTGCTTCAAAGCCACCCCTAAAAATGTGGGTGGTTAAGAAGAATTAACTTTCTTTTGCAGGGAATGGTCTCCAGCCGAAAATCAAAGGCGTCAGATGCTATAGCTGGGGACCTAAAACAACTTGTAGGGTGCAAGATAAAATGCCCAAATGGACTTGATATGTGTCTTTGTTTATGAATCGATTGCCAATTACCCTATCAATCCTAACTCTTGGTGAAGCCTATCCCCCTAACTCTACTGTAGGGTATGACATCAAAGTCTTCAGAATGGATTATGGATAGTGGATGCACTAACCACATGACTGGTGATCGAAGTCTTCTCATGGACTCAACCTTACGTCCATCTGACAAAAGTCACATCACATTTGCTGACACTGATAAAAGCAAGGTATTGGGTCTATGTAGAGTTGCAATATCAAGGGATCAACACATGGATAAAGTGATGCTTGTTGGATCCCTTGGTTTCAACTTAATGTCTGTCTCAATGCTTTGTGACTTAAACATGATTATGCTATTTGGAGAATATCATTGTCTTGTTCTAATGGAATCTGACAAGTCTCTAGTCTTTGAAGTGTATCAAAAAGATGATATGTATATGGTAGATTTCTCAGCAGGACCACAGATGGCCGTATGTCTCCTAGCAAAAGCTTCAGAGTGCTGGCTCTGGCATCGGAGGCTAGGGCATGCTGGCATGAGGAACCTTTACACTCTCGCAAAGAAGAAACACGTCGTAGGCATTGAGGGCGTCAAGTTCAAGAAAGATCATCTATGTGGTGCCTGCGAAGCTGGGAAGATGACAAGGGCCAAGCATCCCTCGAAGACAATCATGACGACATCCCAACCCTTCGAGCTACTACACATGGACTTATTTGGCCCTACTCACTACTCTACTCTCACTACTATTGCTTGTCTCTATGGCTTCGTCATTGTTGATGATTATTCAAGATACACTTGGGTGCATATAATTCTCTTCAAGACTGAAGTGTAGGATGTCTTCAGATGTTTCGCCAACCGTGCGATGAACAACTATGGCGTCAAGATCAAGCACATCAGGAGTGACAATGGCACAGAGTTCAAGAACACCAGCCTCGACCTTTACCTGGATACATTGGGCATCACTCATGAGTTCTCTGCTCCGTACACACCTCAGCAGAATAGCATCGTGGAGCGTAAGAATAGAACACTCATTGAGATGGCTCGGACGATGCTTGATGAATACAAGACTCCAAGAAAGTTTTGGCCTGAAGCCATTGATACTGCATGTCACATCATCAACCGTGTTTATCTTCACAAGCTTCTAAAAAAACATCCTATGAACTCCTAACTGGTAAGAAGCCAAATGTAAGCTACTTCAGAGTACTTGGTGCTAGGTGCTGGATCAAGGATCCACATCACACTTCAAAAATTGCACCGAAAGAACATGAAGGTTTTATGCTTGGTTACGGAAAGGATTCGCACTCCTACAGAGTCTTCAACCTCTTTCACTACAAAGTGGTTGAAACTGTGGATGTGCAGTTCGATGAGACTAACGGCTCGCAAAGAGAGCACCTGCCAAATGTGCTAGATGAAGTACCTTCAAGTGAATCAATCAAGCAGATGGCAATTGGAGAGATCATACCGTCTGAAGCTCAGACTGAAGAGGAACTCATCATTTCTGCACCTAATCAACCTGAAGACAATGCTCAGCCTGAAGCCAATCCTCAAAATGAAGACAATGTACAGCAAGAGCAAAATCTTCGTCATGTTCATCCTCATGTTGCAAATGAAGTACAGATCGAGAAGATAATTGACAGCATCAATGCACCTGGTCCACTCACTCGTTCAAGAGCTACTCAAAGAGCAACACAGCTAGCAAATTTCTGCGGGCACTTTGCATTTGTCTCAATATCTGAACCCAAGAAAGTTGCTGAAGCTTTCATGGAACCTGAATGGATTCAAGCTATGCAAGAAGAGCTTCAACAGTTCAAGCTGAACAATGTCTGGGAACTAGTCAAGCGTCATGATACTCGCAAGCACAACATAATAGGCACCAAATGGAGATATCGCAACAAGCAAGATGAACATGGTCAAGTTGTTAGAAACAAGGCACGAATCGTTTCTCAAGGATATACTCAAGTTGAAGGAATTGACTTTGATGTGCTCCGGTGGCTAGGCTTGAAGCCATTCGCATACTGCTAGCCTATGCAAATCATCACAACATCCTTCTGTATCAAATGGATGTGAAGAGTGCCTTTCTCAATGGAAAGATTGAAGAAGAAGTATATGTTGCACAACCACCTAGCTTTGAAGATCCAAAACTTCATGATATGGTATACAAGCTCAACAAGGCACTGTATGATCTCAAACAAGCCCCTCGTGCTTGGTATGACACACTCAAAGACTTCCTGAAGAGCAAAGGCTTCAAACCTGGTTCTCTAGATCCCACTCTTTTCATGAAGACATATGATGGAGAATTGTTTGTATGCCAAATCTATGTGGATGACATTATCTTCGGCTGCACCAACAAAAGATACAGTGATGAGTTTGGACACATGATGCAAGAGCAATATCAGATGTCCATGATGGGTGAGCTGAAATTCTTCCTTGGTCTTCAAATTCGTCAGCAAAGCAACGACATCTTCATATCTCAAGAGAAATACCTCAAAGACTGCCTGAAGAAGTTTGGAATGCAAGACTGCAAAGGATACACGACACCAATCCCAACCAAATTCATCTGAGTCCCGACGCAAATGGTAAAGAGTTCGATCAAAAGGTATACCGCTCCATGATTGGTTCTTTACTTTATTTATGTGCATCTAGGCCAGATATAATGCTTAGTGTTTGCATGTGTGCTCGATTCCAAGCGGCACCAAAGGAATTGCATCACTTAGCCGTGAAGCGAATTCTTCGATATTTGGCTTACACCCTAACCCTAGGATTGTGGTATCCAAAGGTCCCAGAGTTTGATCTAGTTGGATTCTCGGATGCTGATTATGCTGGTGACAAGGTGGATCGCAAGTCTACATCAGGCACATGTCACTTTCTGGGTCGATCACTTGTCTGTTGGTCTTCAAAGAAGCAGAACTATGTATCGCTCTCCATTGCTGAATCTGAATACATTGCTGCTGGATCTTGCTACGCTCAGCTTCTGTGGATGAAGCAAACTCTCAAGGACTATGGCATCCATCTGAAGAATGTGCCACTCTACTGCGACAATGAAAGCACCATCAAGATTTTCAACAACCCAGTTCAGCACTCAAAGACAAAGCACATTGAAATTCGTCATCACTTTCTCAGAGATCATGTTATGAAGGAAGATATTGATATCATTCACGTCAACACTGAAGAGAAATTGGCAGATATCTTCACAAAGCCCTTGGATGAGAAAAGGTTTTGCAAGTTGCGGTGTGAGCTAAATATCTTAGAATCCTCGAATGTCCTATGATTAGGCACACATCCTAACACTTATGCGTGTTGATGACTTAGATGTGCAACACACGAAGTAATGTATACCTTCAATCAATGAAGACATACACTCTAAGTGTGAATACATTAATACAGAATTTGACTTCAGAGCGCCACGATAATTATGTGTCGTGTCTGGGTCTAATACTTCCTATACGGTGGGTAACGCCACCACCAAACTTGTGTTTGAAGTGTTTCCCTTGGCGTTATGAGTGCAAAGTCTTCGCATTTGATTTATCTTCAACATTGATTTAACTTCATGATTATCTTCACTATGTTGATTTGGTCTTATACTAGTTATATACATATTTGTGTTCTGTCCTCTACAACATTCACTTATAGCTATGGTTTCATGCTGAATCTTTTAATCTAAGTGAATGTGATCGGACCCTAACCCCTTCTATGCTTCTACCTCAACTCTATCTGTCCAAATCATATGCATTCTATTGAAAAATGTCGGTTGTCTTCACTGAGACCTAGTCAGCTGAAGTCAATCTGACAAACATTTATATATGTTTTTAAATGCTATATCTTTATTGCTTGAAAGCCAGAAAATTCAGAACGACCACCCCAACAATCCAGGTGTGCGTGGGAACATGGAACAACTTCCGATGTGTTGCATGCTTGCCACGTGTCCTTCAGATGTGAACCGCCAGGGGCACCTGCATAATTGCTTTGTGCCGTCCCTTTCCTTATAAATACACATCACATCATGGTCAAAATTCTTCTTCCACCTCGCCACCTCTCGCAAACCCTAGCGCCTCCGCTAGCTCTCGACGACGCCGGCGACGAAGCGCTTAGCTGCCGCGACTTCTCCGACGACGGTCTCACGCCGGCCGCGGACCTCGTGTTCTCCGCCACCGCCATAGGTGTCTTCCGTCGCCAAGTTAGGGCACGGGAGATCGATCTGCTCAGCCTCCAACTTCGTTACGTCTACCAGTTCTACGTGTGGTAATTAAAACTCTCTTTTTACCGTCCTTTTTGATCTGATAGATTCATCTCTCTTTACCACAAGTGGTTTCTATTGTCCCAAAGTTGAATCTATCCTGTTCTGCATCTCATATTTTGCCTAGTATATTCACTTATGCTTCACACATAGTTAGATTCCTCACTTGTACCTATTCTTGGATTCGTACAAATCTGGAACCAACTCACATCATATAAGTGAATGTCTTCGCGGTATGAGGTCAATGTCTTCAAAACTGATTTATCTTCAAAATCTTCTGAGAATGCATATGACCTCTTCCCCTTCCCTCGCATCTCTAATGCTGTCACAGGTACATGTCCGTGGGAGAATCCCTTGGTTCTCATAGTCTGCATTCATTTGCAAAATTCTTACAGAGTCACATAAATTCTCCTGATGCCAGTTCTTGTCCGTCCAACACACGGAAGCCTTTGACAGCTTTGAAGCTATTCCGTTTGAACTTCATGGCAACTGAGAAGTCTGCAAGAACGGGAGGCAGATAGTGCCGTGGGAATACTTCCAAATATTTGCCACCTGATCTGCACAAACTGTACAAGACAGACCCAGAGGAGACTGATGGTGAACGCAAGAATCGAATCCAATGGATTCGAAGATATTGGGAAGAGGAATGGTTCAAGTACAGATTTATCACTGAAGAGTATGCCAAGAAGAATGCCATCAAGCGATCCTGGGGAGATATACTATACAAAAATCTTCCTTCCAGGTCCAAGACTGAAGCTATTGAGCAAGGCTTCTATCCATGCATGGTTCGCGGACCATAGCCAAAGAATGCTGACCTTCTTCTCTGCTATGGTGTCGCGAAGACAATCTGTTCAAACGCAACTTCAAGTTTGCCAAAGACTCCGCTGTGAAGAACAAGAAGGCATTTGGAATTGACTTCAACCCAGGTCCATCCGCTCCTTGGGAAGATGGCACCCGTGAAGCCAATGAGAACAGAATTAGCCCCTTCAACAACTTTGATGGTCTCCTCTCCTACATCGCTGCTCAGAGGGCCACAGTGGATCGGTCTGGTGATGAAGCTGATTCTGACGAAGTGCCTGCTCCTCCTAAGCCGCAGAAACAGAGGAAGTCTAAAGCTTCAAAACCCACTACTGCACCAAAAGCTTCGCGTGCGAAGCCTCTAGCCACTGCTCCTCCTGCATTAAGTATGCCTTCTAAAGATCATTCTCGCATCTCCAAGAAGAAAGAGAAGCCCGAGAAGAGAAATGTCCAAAGTTCTGGTCAAGTCCTGACACCTGCTGCCGTTCTGAGGAATGAAACTGACGCCATTGATCTGTCAAGTGATGAAGATCTTGGCGACGCTGCTCTCGAACTGCTGATAAAGAGCAAGCAGGAGGCAGAAATCTTCAATGACTTGCCTCTCTTTGACGTGGACATATTGAACAACTTCATTGATGAATGGTTTGACATCCCAAATCTCAGCTTTGATGACCTTCAGCTCCTTGTTGGCCTCAGCGTCTCCTTTCACGGAGCCATTGCTCCTGAGCTGGCTCTAGCTCAGAGAATTGTTGAGCTGAAAAACAAGATTGATTTTGAAAAGGCTCAGTTCAAGAAGCATATGGCCAACCTCAGTGTAACTGATGTCCAAAACTTCAAGCACATGATGCATGAGCTCAAGGAGGCGTTTCACAAGAAACGCGAAGAAGCTAAAGGTTCCCGAGAGCGCATGAAACTCCTCGCTGCCAAGTGTGTTCAAGCCTACAATGAAGCTGAGAAGCGCAAGGCACTTGGGTGTCCTGGCATCGACCCCAAGATGGCTGCCAAAAAAAAGAAGTCTACTGTGGCCCCAGCTGAAGAACCCAGGCGGGAAGAGACTCGCATTGTCTTCCCAGCCAGCATGAAAGGCTCGAAGCCTAAGGTCCCCACAGTGGCTATAGAACAGAAGAAAACCAAGGCAGCAGAAGCCGAAGCCAAAAAGCGCAAGTCCAAGATCGCCACTGATGATGCACCCCCCAAGAAGAAGAGAAAGACTAAGAAGAATCCGGCTGCTCCCACAGAGCCCCTCGTTGTCGAGCCAATTTCTGTTGCTCATCCTGCGTCCGAACACCAAGAGCTTCAGATAATAGTTCATGTGCCTGCTACCACAGAGGCTCCTGAAGCTCAAGAAGATCCAGCTGTTGACCACACTGTAGCTGAAGACATTGGTGCCCAGGACAATGTAGATGATGATGAAGTCCTTCCTCAGATCGAGCACAACATGGTATCATCGCTTGTTCTCACGTACAATGAACTCATTAGTATTGGCCGTCCTTTGACGCCAATCACTCAGGATGCCTCATGGGCTGATCGCCCACAACCAGCAACTCCAAGTCAGGATTCGCCAAGGACTCCCCCAACTCAAGTCACCAATCCAGCACTTGATGATGATGACGACTTTGAGGCCCAGCCAACTCCCTCTCCACAGGCGTCGCCCGCATTTCGCAGGCTTCGCAAAGGACCAAGGCCACAAGTCGATTCATCGAGCATTCCAGAAGGAGAAGTGCAACCCAATGTGGCAGCACCGCTAGAATTTCCTGAAGCCACTCCTTCTGCGATGTCTCTGCATCTGAAGAAAATGTTGTTAAAGACATACCGGCTGCATCAGCCTATGAACAAGAAGAACCCCGTGAAGATGAAAAACGTGTTGCTACACCCCCGTCCAACCCTGAAGCTGTTCTCGAGGAGAACGTGTCTGACCCTCCAGCTACTCAAGTGGAGGTTAACAATACTGTGGCGGCCACAAACAACTTAACTGAAGCTAATGACATTGTCATGGCCGAAGCTAATGTGGCGCCAGAAGCTAATGTGGTGTCAGAAGCTCATGCACCTGAAGCCCATGCTGCACCCGATGCAAATCTGTAGCCTGAAGTCAATACCACTGCCACTGCTCATGTACCTCCCCCAAGGCCACCTACCATTGAGCAAGCATATTACCAAGGCGAGCTTGTCACTGTCAGATGGCCCATTCTGGTTCCTTCGCCTGCTCCCGGACATCAGTTTGACTACCATGTGGAGCACAGGCCTACGGTTCAGAAGCCAAAGCCAAGACTGCCAAGGTTTCCAGGTACTGCATCTACACCAGGATCATTCAATGTAAATGGCTTCATGGCACACAACACTTTCTTTTATAGCGACAAGAAACCCTACTCCAAGCCAAGAATTTCGTCTGATCGGTTCTGGAGCTATCAGTAGCGCAACTACTACTCATGCATTCTTTACAATCAAGGGCGCATATTTCCCCATATGCGTCTTGACATTGAAGCTATAGCTGGCCTGCCCTGTTTGGAAGAAGCGTTGGATTGCTTCAGAGAAGCTGGCCTTTTACAGTTTGTCATAGACAAGGAACACTGGAATGAAGAGCTACTACTACAATTCTATGCCACCCTCCACATTCGCGACTACAACAGGGATCCGAAGACATGGATCCTTGAGTGGATGACAGGCAATGTCCATCATGAAGCCAAAGCTCTTGATATCATTGAGCTCACTGGCCTGCCCACTCCAGGTGATCTGTTTGAACCTGGTTGTCAGCTTCACCGTGATGCTTTGGAGAGCATTTTTCAGAAGCCCGAGCCCGACAGGAGCCAGATGCTCAGTATGATGAAGCCTTTTGCCTCCAGATGCTGAATATCCTAAGGAGTTCTTTGTTCAAGACCTTGAGTATCTGCCACGCACCATCTACCACATCATACGGCGAACTCTTTGGCCTGTCAAAGGACATTCTCCAAATGCAAAGCTTGAAGGTTCAACGAAGACATTGGTATTCCATATTCTCAATGGCAAATGCTTCAATGCTCAAGACTTCTTCATCCATCAACTTGCTGCATCAGGCTCCGACATCTTCGGACTGAAGTTCTATCCTCCCTGGGTTATGCGTCTGATCAAGCTCCACTCTGCTTTCAACTATCAGCCCTCTGCACACAACCATATTATCTTCTTACTAGAGGTTGATATGTCTGTTGAAGCCATATATCCAGATCCTGCCAAGGAGCCAATTTATCTTCACAATGTCGATCGCCAGAGTTTCACTCAACCCATTGAAGGAGTTTTGGCTGCCACTTGTGTTTATCCTTTGGCTGGCATTACACGTGCACCTCACTGTGCCCATACTGAAGCCACTGAAAGCACTATTGCTCAACGGCCTCAAAAGTGATCATGTGTTCTCAATGACCGAGAGCTTCTCGTTGCTCTTCATCAAAAACAGGATAAGCATCATGACTGGCTGAAGCGTCAGATACAAAGCCTCTTGGTGGATGTTAACTGCATTCACAACCTTGCCACCAAGAATGCCTTTGTCACTCATGAAACCTGTCGGCGGACATGGAAGGGTCTGACACTGATGAGCTCTGAAGATGATCTTCAACAAGATGGCTTCACAGAGAGACTCAAGTTCGACACCACTCCTCCCAGGAATGTTGTCTTGCGTTAGACTCCATCGCTCGAAGATTCTGAGTACTCCTCCGCGGCAACTGTTAATGCCAGAGTTCTTGATGACGCCGATGATGCTACGTCACCAGCTCCAACTTCGGCGCGGATCGACACTGCACCAAGCCCGTCTGCACCACCAAATCTCAACGATGACCCTGCTGCCTCTCCTACTTATGGGAACGAGTAGAGACTGTGTCTTCAAACCTTTTTGGTCCTTACTGACAAAAGGGGGAGAAGCATATGTTGATAGTCTTCAAGCGGGTCCATATGGGTGGTTCCTATACTTTTGCCTAGTGTTTACAACTCTCGCTTTTGATACATTTGGTTCTTTGAGTTGTAACACTTAAACTTGATGGTCGTCTGCTACTTTTTCTGCTATTCTGTGATGCGACGATAAATTCCGCATATGCGATGATAAATCCCGCATGAAGTCATTCCGCAGATGTCCATTTTTCATTATGCATGTCATTATTCATGTATATCTGTTCATGCATGATGTATTGTCTTCATATGGTGAATATGATCTCCACAAGTACAACCTTCCATGTGCATTTGCATTCCAACACAAAACATTTATATGCACATCTTCAGGGGGAGACTTTTTGCCAACTATGAAGACAATATCTTAATCCTTTACAATTTCACATACTTTTATCCCCATTGAAAACTTCAACCAGGTTGTCATCAATCACCAAAAAGGGGGGATTGTAAGTGCATCTAGTGCCACCCCTAGTTGGTTTTGGAGTATTGACGACAAACCTGGTTGAGGGACTAATGTGTTTGTGAGAATTGCATGATAACACAGGTAGTAGTCCCTCATTGATTTGGTTTACCTACCGGAGATGACCCCTAAAAATGTGTGAAGACATTGAAGACAATGGTGGTCTGTGAAGCTATTCGTATTGAAGACTATGACATGAGAAGACATTGTATGAAGACTATGGAGCGCGAAGACTTCGTTGTTTCCTTTTCTTATTTGTTGAGTCATAGGAACCACCGCACTGTTAAGTGGGGTCCAAGTGAACAAAGTCAGAGTGACTGAAGTGATGCTCAACCAAATCCTATGTCTTCGAGCGAAGACAATGAGAGCAAATCTTATCTAGAGTTGGATGAGTCAGCTTTACTTGTAGCCCAAGTTTAGCTGTCGTGTGTGTTTGAAAATCTGACTGTTGAGACACACGTCAGTTCCTTAGTGACCCAGGGTCATTTTGTACAAATCAGGTCGGGTTGCCCAGTGGCTATAAATAGCCCACCCCCTACACCATAAATTGGTTGCTGCTCAGAGTTAGTGCACGGCTTTTGTCGTTTGAGAGCAACCCACCTCCAAAGCATTTGAGAGAGAATCCTTGCGAGGAGAAAGCCCAAAACACCCAGAGCCCAAAGAGTGTTTGGCATCACTGAAGTCTTTCTGTCCGCGTGATCAAAAGACTTGTTACACTTGAGGACTGTGAATCCTCCAGCCGGTTAGGCGTCGTGTTCTGAGCATCCAAGAGTCATTGTGGATTGCCGGTGAACGAAGTCTGTGAAGGTTTAGAAGTCTACCTTGAAGACTTACCAGAGTGATTGGACGGGGACTAAGTGTCCTTATCTCAAGGGGAATAAGGGGAAGACGCGGTCTTCTGAGTTGAATCTCAGCCTCCCTAACCAGACGTACAGTTGTCACAGCAACTGGAACTGGTCAAACAAACCTCTGTCCTCCCCAAGCTACTGGTTCTATCTATCACTTCCCTTTACTTACAGTTTGTCTTCGTGAAGTCATTGCCTGCATGCATTATCTGTTTGACTTTACTGCGTGACTACTTGTTCTGATTGGCTTCATACTATCTTCCATCCTGATCCTTACTATCTAGCTGCTAATAGTCTTCGTGCTTTCACTTCATTGAATACTTGACTATGGCTTGCCTAGTGTAGTCTACCTTCTGCTGCATATGAATAGTGTCATTTCTATTGTTTGTCTTCAAAACTCCCATGTTTTGAAGACTTCCATAAAAATCTCCTATTCACCCTCCCCCTCTAGTTGATAACTAGCACTTTTAGTAATCGGTACTCGCTACTTGCTGAAACACAAATTCATTCTCAAGTTGCTACGAGGACTGAACTTTCTCATGTAGGAATCCAAACAGGATACCACCATATATATGGTTGGAAAGATCCTCAAGTTTTCTCTCATATGTTTGTGTCTAATGAATGCATTTTTTTTGCGGGTGCTAATGAATGCATATTTGACACTGACAGGCAATGTAAACCTTCGTGCCTCACTGAACTGGGCAAGGAGACTGGAATTAATTCGAGGGATTGCGCATGGCATTGCCTACCTACACGGAGGATCTGGTGACAAGGTTATCCATAGGGATCTTAAGCCGGGCAACATTCTGCTAGATGACGAATGGAAGCCTAAAATCGCTGACTTTGGAACTGCCAAGTTGTTCGCAGTGGATCAGACACGGCCTGATCAAACAATTGTAGTTTCACCATAAGTAACAAATGCATGCATCCCTATTATAGGATCTTTGTTTCTCCATTCAAATTGGGTGGAATCAACTCAATACATATATCCTGATATTATTGAGTTTCTTGAAGAGGGTATGCAGCGCTGGAGTATGCGCGACAAGGGAACATGACACTTAAGTGTAACGTCTATAGTTTCGGTGTTATTCTCTTGGAGACACTCAGTGGGCGAAGGAACGGTGGCATGCAGGGCCTCGTTTCGCATGTAAATCCTACTATCTCACAAATGCATCCGCATCTTATAGTTAATCGATGCACATAATTTCTTTTCTTCTTGAGATGAAGTATATCAAGCATAAACATACTATACAAAGATTATTTACACAGCTTTATGATTGTTGGAAACCCTCCTTTTGTAGGCCTGCGGATTGTGGGAGTCAAACATGATCACGGAACTTCTGGACTCAACAATGGTACCACTCTCTGAGTCCGAGCCTGAGCTCTTGTCCGAGCTGACACGATGTATCCAGATTGGGCTCCTCTGCGTCCAGGAAACTCCTTGTGACAGGCCGACCATGTCCGCCGTTGTTGCCATGTTGATGAGCACGACGTCGCAAATTGACCGGCCAAGAAGAATGCCGTCGTTGGATTGCGAAGGATTCATGCCTTCAGATTCGTCACATGGGCCCGAGATGGAACTCTTGAGATCAACTATGATCGATTTGACGTAGAATCGGGTCGGTCCACTTGTTGCCTCCTTGCTAGCAATTGATTTAACTAAATTTCTAGGCAGGAACTGCTTTTGTTCCGTTGTCTTTTTGGGTACCCATGGTACATAAGTTCTTAAACTCTCTAAAAATGTCGGTCTTTCCTTGTGGCTTGTGTTACTATGTCATGTGTGGAGGGACTTCCATGTTGTTGTGCTCTGAAAGCGATACACAATCATATATGCACTAGCTTCGGGTTTGATATGCCTTTTTAGCCACATTTAGAAGTTCAGAAGTCCATTTAATTTCTAGAAGTTGCAATTGTGCACAGTAAGGTATAACTCAACAAACAACTCAGCTAACTCATTGGTTGACTTCACTTCCCATTCTCGATTTCTCTTAGAGAGATTAGGATGTAGTTATATTTATAAATTTCACCTTACAAGTCACTATGGTTATATAGAAATAATATGGTTTTTAATGATAAAAAGTTCTCCTCACTACAGGTTATCTATCAATGTAGACAATGGCTACGATTTGTTGTCTATTCTTTGGAGACATTGGCAGAAGTTTAGCACCGCGTATACGCGGTTCAAGTAGATGGCCAATGATATTTTTACCCAACATAGATGA
>NC_041383.1:773451643-773480959 GCF_002162155.2 Triticum dicoccoides
GACTTTATTTTTTGCTGCATTTTTTAGAATGTGCGATTTTTTGGTTATGTGCATCTTAATCATACAGAGTCCGGATGTAAATTCATTTTCCTTGTATCGCTCTGATGCGATATGATGAGTCAATAAAAAATGCCCATTATAAGAAAAAGGTAGTTGCCCGTCTGCAACATGCATGGAGTAGGCCGTAATTTAGATTCGGCATGACATTTAAGGAACGTCGCATGCTCCATTTATTTCTGACCCTTGAGATAAAGTTTGTACTACATTTTTAATTCAGCGAGCTTGCCAAAACTTGGACTTCACAACAGATTACTACCCCGTCCCGGTTTATTAGTCCCCCTCTCATTTTGGGCTAAAATTTGACCAACAAATTTAACTAATAAAATGCAAACTATATGTTACAAAAATTATACCTTCGAAAAGCTCTTTCAAGTACAAATCCAACTATGTACTTTTTGTAGCATATATTCTATATTTTATTAGTCATATGAATGGTCAAAGTTTGGCTCAAAATACTAGAGGGCCTAATAAACCCGGACGGAGGTAGTAAATCATCGAAATGAGTGTAGTTATTTTGGAATAGTAGTTACCACAATTAGTGCACCTACTAAGATCAGCATTCTCGGTACAATTCAAGCAATGGAGTGCTAGGATGTTGAGCGGTAGAGAGATTTTTTTTTCTTGAAGAGATGAAGCCATAACGATGTTTTTAAATTTAAAAGTTAGGACAATGAAATTGGGGAAGAGCGGTGGCGGGAGAACGGGGATGGGGAGGAACGGTGGCCGAAGGACGTGTACTATGAAGGGGAAGATGCCGGCAGTGGATATCAACCCAGCTACACCGCGAGCAGCAGTCCCAGCGCTGCCCTGGCCGAGGCCACCACCTGGACGGGTCGCCTTGTATGTGGATGGAGCCTACACCGAGGCAGATGGTTCTGCGGCAGCAGGGATGGTACTATGATGGTATGGCGGCAGTGTTATTTTTGCAGCTTACAGATGCATATTTAACTGCAATGATGCACTGGAGGCCGAACTACATGCGTTAATGCACGGAATGGCCCTGGCTATTCAACATAGTGAGGGGGCTGTCATTGTCCAGTCTGACTCATCGGAAGCACTGATGGCAATGAAGGGGGATAGCCTTACCTACTTCGCATATGGACAAATCTTCTCGCATATGGACACATTTTATCAACAATTTTTGAAAATGGTGACATTTTCTGAAAACACATATTGAGTTGGCACACAGTTTTGTCCGGCTTTTCATTTTTTTAATTTAATATTCTATTTTACTATATTGTTGGTACTTTTTTCTTGCTTGATATTTTCTATTCTTGGTTTAGTGGTTTTTTTCTTTATCATGATTTCTTCCAGGTTTGATTTTCTCCTGATTTTTCTTTTTTTATCTTGCAGTTTTTCCTTTCCTGTTTCTATATATTTTTATAGATTTAATGTTTCTTCAGTATATGCTGAACGGTATTCGAATAAAAATGAACTTTTTAAAATGCACATTGAACACTTTAATATACACTGAGCATGTTTCGTATAAGTGAAAATTTAATATAAAGTGAACATCTTTTAAATACATACTGAATGGTGAAATATTTTTAAATGCACACTATTTTAAAATACAGGATGAAAAATTTTAAACACATAGTAACTAAAATTTTATTTGCATCATGAACAATTTCAAATATTTAACCCGGTAAAGAATAAACACCCAGTTTTTCAGCATAAATCGAATTGAAAACTGGAAGAAAAAAATAGTTCAAGGAAGCTCACCACCCATCATGTTAGAGCGAGCTGGACCACTAGGCTTGAGCCTCCAGCATAGCCTCAACTTTATGACGCAAGGAGCGTCATACAAGAGATCTCGCCTAGAGACCTTCTATTTGACGGTCAGTGACGTCAATTAGTTGAGGCCATAACTGAAGCGACATGCAAACAGGCCGACCGAGGCATAGCTGCAGGCGATCACGGATGAGAACAACATCAGCTACGCCTCCTAAATATCAACGACGAACTTCCAGGCGACCCGGTGGGACAACTACAGCACCGGCGCCGCAATTTCATTGTGGACCTCACATCCACCAGCGACGGGCAAGGTGCAGTCTCCTTCGAGAACAAGTAGGGCATGAGAGGCGTCTGGGCCTTGTGTCCCACGCGGTTCGTTCTGTATCCTATGTTCTACTCTTCCTCGCGGGATACCGGAGCTTCACTTCATCGGTCTTATATATGGCCGGTGCTCATGGAGACAACGGATGGAGGAGGCGGTCCCAGGAAGGGAACAACAAGGGCTTGGACGCCGACCACCGCCATAAGATTGGTTTAGGGTCGGAACGGCTTTTCTTCTTCTAAATGTCTGAAATGTAATAAAAACTAGAAGAACGCCCGTGCGTTGCAACGGGGCCACATTAACTTTAAGAGTTCAATATTACGACATTGGCGACCTTTTTTACCATTAAATCCTCACACACACACAGACACACACTCTCCCTCCCTCTTCCTCACTCTCTATCCCCCTCTCCCTCTCTCTCTCTAACACACACACATATTCATCTTATTGGGTACGGGACAATAATCCATCTATTTCACACATACACGCTAGTGCATAACAATATGGATTATGTATATTATATTTGCCACCAGAATTGAGGAAGTTAATTTCATGTAAATCGACCAGCCACAGCTCCAAGAATACGCGGACAAGGTGGCTCGGGTCGTTGTCGGTGCTGTCCAGCGCGGGCCACGGGCCCGCTTCCAAGTGCACGTGCAATGCACGTCTTCACAAATATTATAACCAGATGTGAGAAATCACATGCATAGAAAAGACATTCTGATAGCAATCCAAATACCATACTCAATTGAATACCTAACCTGGACAATACTCTTATTTCTATGCGCCAGAAAAAATGGAATAGCAAAGCTAAGTATGCCTACATACGCTCAGATTATATATAAGAATCTTGGGTGAACAATTGCAACAAAGCACTAAGCAGCGATAAATTTAAATAAAAAATCCATTAACTATGCAGGCAACAGGCTTGTTACAACATAGAGAGATAGGAAAATGTCACCTCCAGTAATGTAGCGCGAAGGAGTGGAACGAAGCATGAATGAGCGGTTGTCTGTTCTTCTCCATGTACATGGATCAGCAGTAGAGGCCAAGTATATAAGTACTTGACCGAACTCCACTCTTCGTGTACGGAGAGCCATGTCACCTTCTCGCCGCTGCAGTATGGGAGGACGGCTGGTTCACGTGACCCTCCAGCTGGGGGATCCATGGTGGCTGACCGTCGAGCTCGAGGCAGAGAAGTTGAGGGCAGTAGTGGCGAGATCCATGCCGGCCAACCGGGCGAAGAGGAGGTCGTCGGGGAGGGACACGTCGGCAAGATCCGGTCACCATGCGACCTGAAGAGCAACAGTGATCTCCACAAGCTGTAGGCCGATGGCGTGCTCCATCCCCTGCGATGGGGTGACCATGGCGGTGGCCACAGCTCCTCATGCTCGCCTCGATCTCGGCGACACACCTTGAGTGTAGGAGGCAGCAACGACCTCGACGAAATCATGGCCTCCATCCCGGAACGCAATCATGTCGCTCTAAATAAATGGATTCAATCATGTAATCATCTGACTCTAATTACTTTGGATTGTTATGTGCACACTAAGCGGGGTGCAGTTAGGAAAGAAAATGTTTTCTAATTAAAGTGATTGAGTGATTTAAGGTAAGGTTAATTAATTTAGATTTGATTTTAGTGATTGTTAGTAAAGTATGATGCGTCTTTAAAATCTTTTATTTGTTTCCTTAAAATCTATTATTTGTTTCCTAAAGAAATTTGCAATAGTGGAAGGTATCGGTTGATTTGGATAAGTTAGTAAATTTAGATCCGTGATTGCGTGCACGTTTGGAAAGTGCTGATTTGCAAGGAAAGAGCTGAGGGGTAAATAAACCGGTGAATAAGAAACCAGCATCGAAAAAAATCTACAATGGTTAACCTACGAAAAAAACCGGACGAAAGTGGTGGGACGAAAAAAACCCTGGAAGCGAGACTACCAACTGCTCCATTAGGAGTAGAGATACGTTGTGTTTGCATGAATCTTTTTTGATTTATGAAATCCCGGCCGGTTTACATAAATTTCGTCCGGTTAATTCTAACACTGGTTGAAATGTATGTGGACATCGTTGAATGATGGCCTCCGGCATCAGTGTCCGTGGACTAGTCTCTCCGTCCACGGACTGATGCGGGATCAAATTTGCGAGTGAATATTGGAGATGCCCTTAGATCCCTTCAAATAAAGTGCTCATATCAATTTGGACCATCTTTATCTTTAACCAAAAGATCATGTATATTATGTGAATCCTGAATTCGGAGTCAAAGTGCGTTTGATGATCCTCACTGGGAGGCCGCCGCTGATGGACGCCGTGAGCCCCGGCACAAACGTCGGCGCCCAGCCACTACGGCCATGCTCTCCAACCACCTCCACGTCGAACGCCTTCATCACGGCCACGCCGACCGCCTTCATCTCAGTTATGGCGAGCTCCTTGCCGAGGCACACACGGAGGCCGGCCTGGAACACCGGGTACTTGTAGAGGTTCGCCGGCGCGAACGAGCCGCCAGGTCCAGTGAGCCACCGGTCGGGGCGGAACGCCTCGTAGTCGGCGCCCCAGATGCTGGGCATGCGTCCCATGGCGTACGGGTGGTACATCACGCGTGACTCAGCCTCCACGTAGGTGCCGTCCGGGAGCACGTCCGCGGCGGCGCAGAACTTGGAGTCGAACTGCACCGGCGGGAACAGCCGCATGTTCTCGAACAGCACCGCGTGGGTATACTGCAGGCTCATCAGGTGCTCATAGGAGGACGGCTTGTCGCCGCCGGCCTCCGCGCGAATGGCGGCCGCGACCTTAGGGTTCTTGTGCAGGTGGATGAAGAGCGTGGTAAGCGCGGAGGCGACCGTATCCCGGCCGGCGAGGAGGAAGCTGACGACGATGTCGCGGAGATACTTGTCGTCCATGGCGACGTCCGAGGCCATGAAGCGGGACAGGAGGTCCTGGGTGTTGTCGAAACCCAGAGTCCGCCGCTGCAGAATCATGGCGGACGCGAGGTCGTCGACGAGCTTGATGGCCTTCTTAAGCTCCCTTTCGGACCCAATGTTGAGCATCCGCTTCATCTTCCACACCAACGGTGAGGCCGCGGCGCCCCGCATGGCGCAGTGCCGCGAGGCGGTGTCGAACGCATTGGCTAGGTCGGACATGGGCATGTCGAGGTCGAGGCAGCCCGGATCGAGCCCGAAAGAGATCTTGCAGACGGTGTCGAAGGCGAACCGCCGGAACACGTCCTGGAGGTCGACCACCTTGCCCTTGTCGGCGGCGTCGGCCAGGACCGGCAGGAGGCGGGCCTCCACCTCCTGGGCGACGATCTTGTAGGCGTAGGAGCGCACGGTGACGCTGCCGAGCTGGAGGCTGGCCATCTTGCGCTGGTGGCGCCAGGCGTCGCCGTCGACGTTGAAGATGCCGGCGCCGAGGAGGTCGCCGAGGAGCGCGGCGAAGCGCTTGCCCTTTGGGAAGTTGTCGAAGCGGGTCTTGAGCATGTACTCGACGTTGGCCGGGTTGGCGGTGACGGTGCAGCCGAGGACGTGGAATTGGACGGTGCCCGTCGGCGACTCGCGCAGCAGATGCGCGTACCAGTCGGCGAGGTTGGTGAAGTCCTTGGCCCACGACCCCGTGAGGTAAGCCCGGCACACGTGACAGCCGCACCAGGGGTTGGGCCACCGGCGGACGAGCAGGAGCACCGCGGCGAGCGCCACCGAGAAGATGGACAGGCTGAAGAAGGCCAGTCCCGCGCACCGCGCGCCCCATGACAGCTCCATGGAGTCATCCATTAATCTTCGATGAGTTCCTGATCACTAGTCGAGGAGACGATCGATGTGAGCTTGGTGTGGGGAGAGTCAAGGAAGCTGCCTCTGTCTATATACTCCCATCCCATGGAGTTGGCCGCACATGGAGCAGGATGGACGGGGGAAGAAGAAGCACATGGAGTACGTGCGCGAATGCTTTGAACATACCGGGGTCTTAACGACAGTTGGGCCCGTTCCTTTTTTTCGATTTAAGGAGCTGTTGGCTCCACATTTTTCATTTCAAAAGTGTCGGGCCTGTGTGTGCATGAATGATCAACCATGCTTTTATTAGAGAAAATTACTCCCTGCGTCCCATAATGTAAAACGTTTTTGGCACTAGTTTAGTGTCAAAAAACGTCTTACATTATGAGATGGAGGGAGTAGTAAATTGCTAAACTTGATCTGATGGTCACCCGAAAAAGAATTGCAGTCTTGCTTCCGTGCGGTGGAATTATACGTCTACTACCCTATGCAGCGCCTCCTTCGGACCATAGTAAATTAGCAGTTGATCTCCACTTTTCGGAAGTACTTAGACTTTGTCGAAAGTACCGTTCTGAGCTAGCTCAAATGAGCTCGAATGACAGTAAAATAAAAAAAGGAAAAGTAAAATTTTCTGAATATTTTTTGGGTAAACTTTGACAAATATTTCAAGTGTTTGCAAATTTTCATATTCGTGAAATACGTGGTAAAAAAAAACAGTACTTCAAAATGCTTTAAGCAATTGTGAGCATTGATTTTGTTTTCTTGGGACAAACTGGAAAGGCAAGACCCGACATGAAACAGCTTAATTTCCTTTTCTTGCGCTGTGGTCATGGGCGGGCATCCGTCCCATGATTTAATGGTTACATATCGCTGCCGGTGCGGCTGGCCACACGTCAATTCCATTTCATGAGCAAAATGTCAACTCCACATCGGTCGTCTCCCCCGACGGACACCCCACCCAAGGCTGGCACGTCGTCGTAGACCCTGTTGCCGCCACACACAACACAGCGCCGCTGATATAATTAGCAGGGACATGCATCCGTACATAGCTCCATCGTGGATCCATGGCAACCGCTCACGCTCAAGCTCTCTTCGCTCTGACCTAACGCGCACGTGCACGGAGTTCCATCGTGGGGATCCCAAGAGCAACCGCTAGCTGCATACACGGGCCCTCGCGTCGTCCTCCCGAGGGCGACTCGGGGGCGACTAGGGTTTCCCCCGCGCCGCCACCCCCCTCAATCCCAGTCCCTCCTCGCCGCCACCTGAGGGGATCGACGGGCAAGCCTGGTGGGTCGTTGATGAAGGTGGCGGTGAGGTGTTGCGTTGCTTCGTGCCCTCGCGAAGGACCTGGAAGCCGGGGCGGCGGCCTCGGACGGCGAGGCGACGCTGCCTCCACGGCTGGCGGCGCCCACAGGAGGTGGTGGCCGGCATCCTCGGCTGCCCGGGCAGCGAGGATACGGCGGGCGGTCGCGGCGCGGAGTTCCTCTGCCCCAGATCTGAAGGTCAGGCGCCCTCCTCCCCTGCTCTCTCATCTCCTCCGGTCGTGTCCTTCTGTGACTCTGGTCGTCAGATCCGGTGCAGGCGGGGTGCGGGTGCTCAGGTTCGAGTCCGGGGGAAACCCTTGGCCGGTCCTTCGGCCACGATGGCGACGGCGCGTGTGCGCGTCGTTTCTTCCCTGGAGGCGCTGTTGAGGGCTCTCCTCTGCACCCCCGTCCCAGACCCCGGGTGAAAACCCAAAACCCGTCTCGGGTTGGTCGGCGGTGGCGTCTAGCGCGTCGCGCCCTCGTTGGAGGCGCCGCCTGGGGTGTCTGGTTCTTCGGGAGAGGGTCCATGTGGTTGGTGGGCGTCCGTCGGCTGCGAGGCCAAGTTTGCGATTTTTGTGGAGGGTGCTCATTCCTGCAAGAGTCCTTCTTGCAGCCATGGAACAGGACCTGGTGCTTCTATGCTCCGCCTCTTGGCCTCTGCAGCTTTCTTCTTCGGCGACCTCCCGACGGCTATCCTTCTGCTCCTGGTTTGTTCGGGAGAGGTGGCAGTGCAGCTGTGGTGTGTGCCAGCGGCGTGACGAGGGTTGTGCACCTGTCTGCGATGGGAATCCGGCTGGCGTCTGCTCTAGTTCTCGGGTGAGCGCCAACGATCCGACGGTGCGACGCCTTCGAGCCTAGGCGAGAGGAAAGGGTTCCTCTTCGGCGTTGGGAGCGATGTTCTTCCCTTGTCCCTGGGTTCAGACAGTTCACACCTTTCTCTGGCTATCGCCTGATCATTAAAGCTTCTCTGCTGCTCCCCTCTCTGCTGACTATGTGCAGTAGGCTTCGACTCTACTAGCAGGGCTCGTCATGTATTTTTCTTTCTGCTGTAGTGTGTGTTGCATTCTTAGCTGTTCACTAAGCTCCATTGTATCTTTCGGTCGCTTTGATTGGTGGCCTTGTGTAATCCTGGCCGGTTGATGGCTTCGTTAATTTAAAGTCGGGCTCCCCTTGAGCCTTCGTTCTAAAAAAAAGTTCCATCGTGGATCCATGGGAGGGATACATACGCCGGGGATCGTGACATTCCGCTCAAGTGCGATGCATTCGATCCTTAATAAGAAGTGCGATGTGTTGGGAAAAAAAATGTCCAGACCAACTCTAACGCACGACCGCATCTAGTCCGTCCGTATCCCTTTGGATAGAAACGGACAAATGTGACGGCCCAAAGCGCGAGCTTGGGAGCAAATTCTGTTCGGCTCGACCCAATTGTGATGCAAATTTAGGCCGAATTTGCGTCCAAGCTAATATAGAATGGGCGCGCACGCGTGTCTCATCATCCGCCCTCGGGGCCCACATGTTGGCAATGCAACTGCTTCCCACCAACTCCATTTATTCCGCACGCGTGAAAGGGCCCGCATGTCGGCCACCCAATCAACCCGACGTGTCCTTTTTAATGGCAACCCATCGACTGGTCAGTCCACTTCCACGACCGCGACCTTACACACTCTTCCCTGCCCCCTCCCCCACTCGTCCGACACGCTCTAGTCCGCGTCGCCCTCATTTCGATGGCCGCTGCCTAGCCATGGGGATGTGGAAGCAGATCCCTGCCAAGCCGGGAAAGCACAACCGTGAAGCGGGGTCAATCTTCTAGGCCGGTCGCCATCGCTGGTCTCCATTTTGCCGCCCGTCGTTGCGCCGCGGATCCGCCCGTACGTCAAGGTGGAGGACGATGTGCCAACACTATATTGGGACACGGCCACCCCACTGCCATGGCCCGACACGCGTCTTCCGAACGGGCGGCATCTCAGCCCAGATCAGGTGCCAGTGCCGACCATCCCGTCGAGTGGCCGCGCCCGTCTGCTGGAGATCAAGAGCCACATGGCCTAGCTGCCTCCGGACCTCGTCGACAACCTAGGTAAGCTGTGGACTTCCTGGTTTCGGAACGAGCACGACCTGTGGCGGCAGACGTTCACCCTGGGAGAAAACTTGTTGCGTACTCCTACTCTAGGGAGCCCAACAAGAGTGTTTGCACCGTAATCAGCTCATTTTCTAGCGCACTTGCTGGGAAGGTGTATTTCTTGCAATAGGTTATGTATCACTTTTATTATTTTCCTTATTTTATTTCTTGTCTAGTTGTAGTTTTTTTATCTTTATTAATGTGTTGAGTTTTGCAAAGTTATTAAGAACTATAAAGAGATTTATAATTTCAGCAAGTGGTTACTTTTCTCGTATATTTTCTCCTACTAGAATGAGTTCAAAGAAGGTTACATTAGGTGATAGAGACATGATAGGAAGAGAGAATATAGAATGGCTTCCTTTCTTGTATTGGGTCCTTGTTTTTTCTTCATGACAAGACTATATTGGAAAATTCTACAAGTTATGAACAAGTTCTTATCATGGTAGTTGAGGAACGTGAGGCAAAGTTTATAAACCTGAATCCATATAAGCAACAAATGGTCTTACAACTTAATGATATGGAGGATGGTAATATGAGAGACTTTGTCTTAGAAGCTTTAACTAGGAAATTTGGTGGAGAAGCTAGAGGTCATGATCAGGACTGGGTGGTACGCTAGAGAAGGAGCATCACTAGCTGGCGATGAAGATGAGATGAGCTTAGGCGGCAACGTGATCCACCCCGTGTGCTGCTCCTCAACGCCGGCGGACACGCTAGATGGGGGCAGGGACAGACCTCAGCGATGGAACACCCCATGCCACGGCGGCCAACTACGATGCGGTGGCGTCGACCCCAAGGGCTAGAGGTACGACGTTGCGGGAGGAAGCTCATTATGAAGCCAGATGTCTATGATAGGGGAGCTTGGCGACAGAGAGAAATGGAGATTTGCGGCTGTCGCTTCGCTTGGTCGGTCGGAGTGTGGGGAAGGAGGATGAATTGACGTGTGAACATCCTATATGAGTGGATCGGATGGCGCCGCACAAAAAAAAAAGGAGCGAACGCCTACGTATGAGAGTGCCATGTCATCATGTGTGCGGAGATTCGCGAGGGCGGTCAAGGTCACGTCGCGCGGGAATCATTCCCGAGGAACGTCAGTTCCCTAGCATTTTCGAAAAATAATGTTGGGTCAACTCACTTATAAGAAATTGAACATAAATTCCCCTTCCATGTATATAGCTTTCGGCTAACCACATGGCAGATGTGGTTAGCTACTCCAGATAGAAATGGTTAAATGATCCGTTGGATATTATATGTATAGCGTTCGGTTTTACTCCCTTTGTTTCTAAATATTTGTCCTTTTAGAGATTTCAACAAGTGACTACATACAAAGTAAAATGAGTGAATCTACACTCTAAAATATGTCTATATACATCTGTATGTGGTAGTCCATTTGAAATCTCCAAAAAGACTAATACAGTATTTAGGAACGGATGATAATAGTAGTATTTTTCCTAGACTTGAAATGAAAAGAATACCAGTTCGTACTGGTTCCGGAATCGGGGTTCGTGACGGACTCGTTCACGCACCAGGCCTATATAAAGGACCACCCATCGCCTAGTAGCAGGCCGTATCATAACGATCCTCCGATCTGAGGCTCACGGCGGCGCAGATCAAGCCTCGCCGGAACATGTCGTCGACCACTGCGCTACCTAACCAAGCCGTGCAAACGTGTTGCCCGCAAGAAAAACGCGCTCGCATCGCCGGGACAGCCGTTGACCCTAACTTTTTTTTTTGAGCATCAGTACAGACACAAGCGCTCATATACACGCGCATACACTCATCCCTATGAACGCACACACGCACACCCTACCCCTATGAGCACCTCCGAAAGACTGAGCCGGCATATCATCTTGAGATTTACGAAGTCACCGTAGGCGCCTCGTCGTCGACGTTTCCCGTCTCCTCCCACTGAAAGCGCATCGCCGGAAATCCTGAATAAATCCAGGAATAATGCGAGCACCAGGATTTGAACCCTGGTGGGTTGGGGATACCACTGTCCACCTAACCAACTCAACCACAGGTTGATTCGCGCCGTCGACCCTAACTGGTAGGTAGAGTTCCTGTTCCTCCGGCCCGATCGATTGCAACAGATATAATATGTGCTATATACGCGGCTTGCAGGAGGGATTGGGCGGACCTGATCGCCGGGCCGGCAGGCATGATCGCGGAGCGTGTGCTCACAGACGACGTCGCGGACTACCTCCGCTTCCGCGCGGTGTGCCGCACATGGCGGCGATGCACCGCGTCCCCGCAAGCATACGGCAGCCTGGACCGTCGGTTCCACCCCCGGCGGTGGATCATGCTCCCGCGGGCCTTGGGCGCCGTCCGGACATGATCCGCCTCCTCAACCCGCTCACCTACATGATCCGCCTCCTCAACCCGCTCACCCGGCAGATGATCACCAGCCTCCCGGCCGCGCGGCAGTACACAACGAGCGGCCAGAGCCGATACAGTTTGTGCGGCAGCCATGTGTTGCAAGCCGGCTTCGCCGATGACTCAACCGTAGTCCTCCACATGCATCCCTATTGGATATTCACTGCCAAGCTCGGCGATAAGCAGTGGACGCGGTTGCATATCGGCCACATCATTACAAGCTTGCCGTTCGGGGGGCGCTTCTACTGCCTTGCCGAGACAGCCCTCATGGTGGTGGACACCACTGCATCCATGGACCCGATGCCGGCGGTGGCCACCGAACTGGGCGATATGGGTTCTGTGCGGTATGATCAGACTGTGAAACTAGTGGACATCGACGGGGAACTTTCCGGAAAGGTTACGAGGCATACCGGGTGGATCTGGAGGCGGGAATCACCCTGCCTATGCAACAAGGGTTCAGTGGGCGCGCTTTGTTCACTGTCCCGGACCCCTGGGGGCGTGCTCTTTTGTTGCCCGCTAGGCTATCCCCTCATTTTCATGCTGACACCGTCTACTTGTGCAACAGCAACGTTGATGGCCCGCTGCGAATCCATGCCTACCGTCTCCTTAGTGGTGATGTCCGGTTTTGGGGTGCCATTAAGGCATGTTGTCTCCCATCTGGCCACCGCATCGGAGCCGACAATGGTGATGCCAGTGGCATTGAGGCCTACCGTCTCCTAGATGGATTCATCCGAGTCGATGCCCGGTCATGCAACCTCATTGTGTCTGTGTCGCACTACGTGTGTGGTATAAAGGTCATCACAAAGGAGCGGCGTCGCAGTGAACGGCTGGAGATGATGAGGCGCCAACTCCACATCAGACGGATGTCTGCACTAGATCGGAGTAATATGGACCAAAGCCAGTAGCGAGGCCCAATGTCTCATGACGCATATCAAATATACTCTTTTTTAGGGGGGCTGATCACTTATACTCCCTCCGTCCGGAAATACTTGTCGGATAAATGCATAAATATGGATGTATCTAGAACTAAAATACATCTAGATATATCCATTCCTTCGACAAGTATTTCCGGACGGAGGGAGTACTTGATTTGATACTATATGGCTGATGCGCAGTTTCTTGTGCTCTGTGACGGATTTGCTGCTTTACCGGCTAAATGTTGATTGCACACGCGCTAAATCATGATCCACGCCAGTGAGCACCAGCAATTGTGACTTCATTAGCTAAGTGAAGGAGAAAATGTACGTGATGCAAAGGGCGGGGTGTTGGAGGCGCCGCACCAGAACCAGTTACGAGAGACATCACAATTATCTAGCGGTCATGCCGGATTGCAAGTTTTTTTTTAACTTGATTGCAAGTTTTTTTTTAACTTGATTGCAAGTTATTTTTGTTGGTGTCTTCGATGCTATTTCTAATAAGCAGTATAATATGTCTATAATGAGAAACAAATCAGTATATCACTATACTTTTTGTTAAAATTACTTTGTAATATATGTTTTGTATTGGAAGTCTGATGCACCGCCACAAGTGGCTGGTTGTGTTTTGGATGATTTGCCCAAGCACTCGAAATTAATAAAGGTTAGAGCAACTCTAGCCGACCCCGCATCCGCCCCTGATCCGCAAAATAACCGTCAAAATACGGGTACGGGCCGGAAAGCCTGCCCGACCAGACCCCGCATCCCGCCCCGGCCCGCAAATTTTTTTGGGGGGCACGACAAATTCCCCACTCCAACCCGGAAAAACGCTTGGCAGGGATCCGCTTCCACATCCCCATGGCTAGGCAGCGGCCATCAGAATGAGGGCGGTGCGGACTAGAGCGTGTCGAACGAGTGGGCCGGGGACGAGGGGGGGAGGGAAGAGTGTATAAGGTGGCGGCCGTGGAAGTGGATTGGCCAGTCCATGGGTTGCCATTAAAAAGGACACGTCGGGGCGACTGGGTGGCCGACATGTGGTCCCTTCGACGCGTGCGAATTAAATGGAGCTGGTGGGAAGCAGTTGCATGGCCAACATGCAGGCCCCGAGGATCCACGATGGAGCTCCGTGCACGTGCGCGTTAGGTCAGAAGAGAACTTCATTCGCAAAAAAAAAAGGTCAGAAGAGAACTTGAACGTGAGCGGTTGCCATGGATCCACGATGGAGCTATGTACGGAGGCATGTCACTGCTAATTATATCAGCGGCGCTGTGTTGTGTGTGGCGGCAACAGGGTCTACGACGACGAGACGATGTGACGTGCCAGTCCTGGCCTTGGGTGGGGTGTCCGTCGAGGGAGACGACCGATGTGGAGTTGACCTTTGCTGATGATGGAATTGACGTGTGGCCAGCCGCACCGGCAGCGATATGTAACCATGCATGGGATGGATGCCCATGACCACAGCGCAAGAAAAGGAAATCAAGCTGTTTCATGTCGGGCCTTGCCTTTCCAGTTTGTCCCAAGAAAACAAAATCAATGCTCACAAATGCTACTTAAAGCATTTTGAAGCATTGGTTTCTTCTTTTTACCCCATACTCCCTCTGTTCTTTTATGTAAGGTGTATTATTTTTGGTACGATGACCAAGGCGCATAAATATTGAGGTGTTAGGACAAAATTACCCTTAGCAAATTTGTTGATTAGTGGACAGTAAATCAGAGTGTAGGAAAGTAAAAGATACATGCAATCGAGAGAGAGTGATTATTTCCTTCTTTTGCTATAAGAAGAGATACATGCAATCGGGAGAGATATACTTTCCTTTCTCTAGAGGGCTAAAAAGGGAATTAGGAGGATTTAGTAGAAATGCATCTTACATTGCGGAATTTATCAAAAAATAAATACACCTTATATAAAGGAATGGAGGGAGTATTTCATGAATGTGATCTCATGATGAAAATTTACAAACACTTGAAATATTTGTCAAAGTTCACCCAAAAAAAATCAGAAATTTATACTTTTTCTATTTCTTTTATTTTACTGTTCATTCGAGCTCATTTGAGCTAGCTCAGAACGGTACTTTCGACAAAGTCTGAAGTACTTCCGAAAAGTGAAGATCAACTGCTAATTTACTATGATCCGAAGGAGACACTGCATAGCAAGGGGTAGTAGACGTATAATTTCACCACGTGGAAGCAAGACTGCAATTCTTTTTCGGGCGACCATCAAATCAAGTTTAGCAATTTACTAATTTTCTCTAATAAAAGCTTTGTTGATTCTTCATGCACACACAGGCCCAACACTTTGAAATGAAAAATGTGGAGCCGACAGCTCCTTAATTAGAAAAAAAAAAGGAACGGGCCCAACTGTCATTAAGACCCCGGTATGTTCAACGCATTCGCGCACGTACTCCATGTGCTTTGCCTAAGAAAAAAACGTACTCCATGTGCTTCTTCTTCCCCCGTCCCATGTGCCCAACTCCATGGGACTATATAGACAGAGGCAGCCTCCTTGACTCTCCCCACACCAAGCTTACATCGTCTCCTTGACTCGTGACTTGTGAGCAACTCATCCAAGAGAGAGCAAATGGATGATGCCGTGGAGCTGTCATGGGGGGCGCGGTGCGCCGGGCTAGCCTTCTTCAGCCTGTCCATCTTCTTGGTAGCCCTCGCCGCGGTGCTCCTGCTCGTCCGCCGGTGGCCCAACCCCTGGTGCGGCTGCCACGTGTGCCGGGCTTACCTCACGGGGTCCTGGGCCAAGGACTTCACCAACCTAACAGACTGGTACGCGCACCTGCTGCGCGAGTCGCCGACAGGCACCGTCCACTTCCACGTCCTCGGCTGCACCGTCACCGCCAACCCGGCCAACGTCGAGTACATGCTCAAGACCCGCTTCGACAACTTCCCCAAGGGCAGGCGATTCGCCGCGCTCCTTGGCGACCTCCTCGGCGCCGGCATCTTCAACGTCGACGGCGACGCCTGGCGCCACCAGCGCAAGATGGCCAGCCTCCAGCTTGGCAGCGTCACGGTGCGCTCCTACGCGTATAAGATCGTAGCCCAGGAGGTGGAGGCCCGCCTCCTGCCGGTCCTGGCCGACGCCGCCGACAAGGGCAAGGTGATCGACCTCCAGGACGTGTTCCGGCGGTTTGCATTTGACACCGTCTGCAAGATATCCTTCGGGCTCGACCCAGGCTGCCTCGACCTCGACATGCCCATGTCGGACCTAGCGAACGCGTTCGACACCGCCTCGCGACTCTGCGCAATGCGGGGCGCGGCGGCCTCGCCGTTGGTGTGGAAGATGAAGCGGATGCTCAACATTGGGTCCGAGAGGGAGCTTAAGAAGGCCATCAAGCTCGTCGACGACCTCGCGTCAGCCATGATTCTGCAGCGGCGGAGTCTGGGTTTTGACAACAGCCACGACCTTCTGTCCCGCTTCATGGCCTCGGACGTCGCCATGGACGACAAGTATCTCCGCGACATCGTGGTTAGCTTCCTCCTCGCCGGGCGGGATACGGTTGCCTCGGCGCTTACAACGCTCTTCATCCACTTGCACAAGAACCCTGAGGTCGCGGCCGCCATTCGCGCGGAGGCCGGCAGCGACAAGCCATCCACCTACGAGCACCTGATGAGCCTGCAGTATACCCACGCCGTGCTGTTCGAGAACATGCGGCTGTTCCCGCCGGTGCAATTCGATTCCAAGTTCTGCGCCGCCGCGGACGTGCTCCCGGACGGCACCTACGTGGAGGGCGAGTCACGCGTGATGTACCACCCGTACGCCATGGGACGCATGCCCAGCATCTGGGGCGCCGACTACGAGGCGTTCCGCCCCGACCGATGGCTCACCGGACCTGGCGGTTCGTTCGCGCCGGCGAACCTGTACAAGTACCCGGTGTTCCAGGCCGGCCTCCGTGTGTGCCTCGGCAAGGAGCTTGCCATAACTGAGATGAAGGTGGTCGGCGTGGCCGTGGTGAAGGCGTTCGACGTGGAGGTGGTTGGAGAGCATGGCCGTAGTGGCTGGGCGCCGACGTTTGTGCCGGGGCTCACGGCGTCCATCAGCGGCGGCCTCCCAGTGAGGATCATCAAACGCACTTTGACTCCGAATTCAGGATTCACATAATATACATGATCTTTTGGTTAAAGATAAAGATGGTCCAAATTAATATGAGCACTTAATTTGAAGGGATCTAAGCGCATCTCCAATATTCACTCGCAAATTTGATCCGGCATCAGTCAATGGACGGACAGACTAGTCCACGAACACTGATGCCGGAGGCCATCATTCAACGATGTCCGCATACATTTCAACCAGTGTTAGAATTAACCGGACGAAATTTATGTAAACGGCCGGGATTTCATAAACCAAAAGAGATTCATGCAAACACAACGTATTTTTTATTACATTTCAAACATTTAGAAGAAGAAAAACTGTTCTGACCCTAAACCAATCTTATGGCGGTGGTCGGGTCCAAGCCCTTGTTGTTCCCTTCCTGGGACTGCCTCCTCCATCCGCTATCTCCATGAGCACCGGCGATAAGACCGATGAAGTGAAGCTCCGGTATCTTGCGAGGAAGAGTAGAACATGTGATACAGACCGGCCCACGTGGAACACAAGGCCCAGCCGCCTCTCATGCCCTCCTCGTTCTCGGAGGAGTCTGCACCTCTTCCGTCGCTAGTGGACGTGAGGTCCACAATGAAATGGCGGCGCCAGTGCTGTAGTTGTCCCACCGGGTCGCCTGAAAGTTTGTCGTTGATATTTAGGAGGCGTAGCTGACGTTGTTCTCATTCGTGATCGCCTGCAGCTACGCCTCCACGGCGGCCGCTTCCGGGCAAGCGACAGCTTGAACGCTGGTTTCCTCGTAGATCGCACGCTGCTCCACGACAAAGTTAGGGTTTGCCGTGGCCATGACTGTCATGGCCTCCTTGTTAACGCGCTTGCTGTCAATTTGGCTAGAGTGGGTCGGCCTGTTTGCGTGTCGCTTCAATTATGGCCTCAACTAATTGACGTCACTAACGGTCAAATAGAAAGTCTCTAGGCGAGATCTCTTGTATGACGCTCCTTAGCGTCATAAAGTTGAGGCTATGCTGCAGGCTCGAGCCTAGTGGTCCAGCTCGCTCTAACATGATGGGTGGTGAGCTTCCTTGAACTATTTTTTTTCTTCCTGTTTTCTGTTCGATTTTTGCTGAAAATTGGGTGTTTATTCTTCGTCGGGTTAAATATTTAAAAATGTTCATGATGCAAATAAAATTTTAGTTACTATGCGTTTAAAATTTTCATCTTGTTTTAAAATAGTGTGCATTTAAAAACATTTCACCGTTCAGTATGTATTTAAAAGATGTTCACTTTATATTAAACTTTTCACTTACACGAAACATGCTCAGTGTATATTAAAGTGTTCAATGTATATTTAAAAAAGTTCATTTTTATTTGAATACCGTTCAGCATATACTGAAGAAACATTAAATCTATAAAAATATATAGAAACAGGAAAGGAAAAACTGCAAGATGAAAAAAGAAAAATCAGGAGAAAATGAAACCTGGAAGAAATCATGATAAAGAAAAGACCAACTAAACCAAGAATAAAAAAAATATCAAGTAAGAAAAAAGTACCAACAATATAGTAAAATGGAATATAAATTCAAAAAATATATGAAAAGCCAGACAAAACTGTGCGCCAACTCAATATGTGTTTTCAGAAAATATCACCATTTTCAAAAATTGTTGATAAAATCAAAATAACTGAGTTTTTTAATAGGGATTTTCAAAAATAATCATGTATTCAAATATATTTAGAAATTCAAAAGATGTTTCCATTATCAAAATTTGGTCATAAATTCAAAAAATGTTTGGATTTGTCGAAAATGTTCGTGTTTTCTAAAATTATTCCCAATATAGAAATATTGAATTCCAAAAAAATATTTTTTTAAAAACGTTCAGCATTTTGAAAACTATATTCGCTTGATAGGAAAAACATATTTCCAAGAAAGTTTGAAACTAAAAAAACTGTACCTTGTGCCCCAGTTGCTGCAGTAACAGAAACGGTATGGTAGAGCCGGCTCGCTGTATTGCGGGATCGCTAGTCTCCTTTTTTTTGTGAAAGGGGATCGCTAGTCTTTTTAAGCCGACGATATAGTGCCCATGACCCTGAGCCGCTAAAGGAGCTGGCCCAGTTGGAAGGTGAATTCTGTTAAGGCCCAGCACCTCGCCACATTTTTTGATTTTTGTTTTTGAGAAACTCGCTTTTTTGAGGAACTCGCATTTTTTTGATTGGACATTATTTTATGAGTACAGGTCGGAAATCAGTTTTTCTTAATCCAGCAATACCAACAGTCAATTTGCCAATTGATTTCCCCTGCCGCTCCTTCATAGTACACGTCCTTTTTTTTTTTGGCGAGGGTAAAAGAAATTTATTCCAAGATCGCAGGGTTACAATGAAGAGGCAAAAGTTCCTCCACACATGATGAACCTGTACCAAGCCATACGATAGTAGTGTTCTCCGTACGACTGTACAAAGCCAATCGATCTGCTACCCTATTTTGTTCAAGCTTAGTTTTCGATGGAATCTCAGCCACTAGGTGTCCATATGCAGAGTAGGTAAGGCTATCCCCCTTCATTGCCATCAGTGCTTCCGATGAGTCGGACTGGACAATGACAGCCCCCTCACTATGTTGAATAGCTAGGGCCATTACTTGCATTAACACATGTAGTTCGGCCTCCAGTGCGTCACTTCAGTTAAATATGCATCTGTAAGCTGCAAAAATAACACTGCCGTCATACCTTCGTAGTACCATCCCCGCTGCCGCAGAACCATCTGACTCGGAGTAGGCTCCATCCACAGACAAGGCGACTCGTCCAGGTGGTGGCCTCGGCCAGGGCAGCGTCGGGACTGCTGCTCACGGTGTAGCTGGGTTGATATCCACTGCCAGCATCTTCCCCTTCATAGCACACGTCCTTCGTCCACCGTTCCTCCTCATCCCTGTTCTCCCGCCACCCCTCTTCCCCAATTTCATTGTCCTAACTTTTAAATTTAAAAAACATCGTTATGGCTTCCTCTCTTAAAAAAAATCTCTCTACCGCTCAACGTCCTAGCACTCCATTGCTTGAATTGTACCGAGAATGCGGATCTTAGTAGGTGCACTAATTGTTGTAACTACTATTCCAAAATAACTACACTCATTCCGATGATTTACTACCTCTGTCCGGGTTTATTAGGCCTTCTAGTATTTTGAGTCAAACTATGACCATTCATATGACTAATAAAATATAGAATATATGCTACAAAAAGTACACTGTTGGATTTGTATTTGAAAGAGCTTTTCAAAAATATAATTTTTGTAACAAATAGTTTGTATTTTATTAGTTAAATTTGTTGGTCAAATTTTAGCCCAAAATGAGAGGGAGACTAATAAATCCGGACAGGGGTAGTAATCTGTTGTGAAGTCCAAGTTTGGGCAAATTTGACTTATTGATTTTGTCCACTCGCTGAATTAAAAATGTAGTACAAACTTTATCTCAAGGGTCAGAAATAAATGGAGCATGCATCTTCCTTAAATGTCATGCCAAATCTAAATTACAGCCTACTCCATGCATGTTGCAAACGGGCAACTACCTTTTTCTTATAATGGACATTTTTTGTTGACTCATCATATCGCATCAGAGGGATACAAGAAAAATGAATTTACACCCGAACTCTGTATGACTAGGATGCACATAGCCAAAAAAAATTCGCACATTCTCTGAAAAATGCGGCAAAAAACAAAGTCGTTCAAGACTAAGTTAATGCCTAAGGCGTGGAGTGTGGGGTGTTTATCTGTACACTACGCCGTCATCTATGTGGGGTAAAAATATCACTGGCCATCTATTTGAACCGCGTATACGCCGTGCTAAACTTCTGCCAATGTCTCCAAAGAATAGACAGCAAATCATAGCCATATTATTGAGAATGGGAAGATAACCTGTAGATAACCTGTAGTGAGGAGAACTTTTCATCATTAAAAACCATATTATTTCTATATAGCCATAGCGACTTGTAAGGTGAAATTTATAAATACAGCTACATCCTAATCTCTCTAAGAGAAATCGAGAATGGGAAGTGAAGTCAACCAATGAGTTAGCTGAGTTGTTGGTTGAGTTATACCTTACTGTGCACACTTGCAACTTCTAGAAATTAAATGGACTTCTGAATATCTAAATGTGGCTAAAAAGGCATATCAAACCCGAAGCTAGTGCATATATGATTGTGTATCGTTTTCAGAGCACAACAACATGGAAGTCCCTCCACACATGACATAGTAACACAAGCCACAAGGAAAGACTGACATTTTTAGAGAGTTTAAGAACTTATGTACCATGGGTACACAAAAAGACCACGGAACAAAAGCAATCCCTGCCTAGATTTTTAGTTGAATCGATTTCTAGCAAGGAGGCAACAAGTGGACCGACCCGATTCTACGTCAAATCAATCGTAGTTGATCTCAAGAGTTCCGTCTCGAGCCCATGTGACGAATCTAAAGACATGAATCCTTCGCAATCCAATGGTCGCATTCTTCTTGGCCGGTCGATTTGCGACGTCGTGCTCATCAACATGGCAACAACGATGGAGATGGTCGGCCTATCACAAGGAGTTTCCTGGACGCAGAGGAGCCCAATCTGGATACATCGTGTCAGCTCGGACAAGAGCTCAGGCTCGGACTCGGATAGTGGTACCATTGTTGTGTCCAGAAGTTCCGCGATCATGTTTGTCTCCCACAATCCCCAGGCCTACAAAAGGAGATTTTCCAACTATCATAAAGCTGTGCAAATAATCTTGTATAATATGTTTATGCTTGATATACTTCATCTCAAGAAGAAAAGGAATTATGTGTATCGATTAACTATAAGATGCGGATGCATTTGTGAGATAGTAGGACTTACATGCGAAAGGAGGCCCTGCATGCCACCGTTCCTTCGCCCACTGAGTGTCTCCAAGAGAATAACTCCGAAACTATAGACGTCACACTTAAGTGTCATGTTCCCTTGCCGCGCATACTCCGGCGCTGCATACCCCCTTCAAGAAACTCAATAATATCAGGATATATGTATTGAGTTGATTCCACTCAATCTGAATGGAGAAACAAAGATCCAATAATAGGGATGCATGCATTTGTTACTTACGGTGAAACTACAATTGTTTGATCAGGCCCGGTCTGATCCACTGCGAACAGCTTGGCAGTTCCAAAGTCAGCAATTTTAGGCTTCCATTCGTCGTCTAGCAGAATGTTGCCCGGCTTAAGATCCCTATGGATAACATTGTCACCAGATCCTCCGTGTAGGTATGCAATGCCATGCGCAATCCCTCGAATTAATTCCAGTCTCCTTGCCCAGTTCAGTGAGGCACGAAGGTTGACATTGCCTGTTAGTGTCAAATATGCATTCATTAGATATACAACCATATGAGAGAAAACTTGAGGAGCTTCCCAACCATATATATGGTGGTATCTTGTTTGGATTCCATATATGAAAGCCAGCACTAGAACACAGAGCGACAGACAAACAATATTACAGGATACAGTTGATTAAAAAGAATGTCAAACCATATATAACGTGATTTGGACGGATAATTCTAGAGCGCCATGCCATACAAGTTTGGACCCGGTTTCTAAACGTGGATTTGGAAACCATCTTGGATGCTAAGCCGTCAACCAAGAAAATGCACTTGAAGGAGGGTACCGGGGCGCTCTAAATGTGAATTGGGAACGATGATAAGAAATTAAAAAGAACACTTGCACGCTTTTGTCAGCGTAAATGTCTTGATCCCCTGAAGAAGGAGAATAGTAGACATGCATGATATCGATAGACAAAGTATTTGTCAGAGAGATGGATGTATCCAAATGTATTTTAGTTGTAAATACACTCATTTTTATCCATTTCTCCGAGAAGTATTTCCGAACAGAGGGAGTACATGATAGAAGCGTTGGCGAGTACCGATTACCGAATATGTGGACGTTTAGGCTCTTGTTCTGCATGTATTCGTAGATGAGTATCCGCTCCTTGCCTTCATTGCAGTAAGCAAGGAGACGGACAAGACTACCATGCCGGAGCCCAGCCATCACCTCCACTTCTCTTGCAAAATCTTTCTTGCCTTTTGTAGTGAGCACCGACTGCTTAAGCCTCTTGACAGCAATTGTTCTTCCTTCAGGCAGCTGCCCCTGATGATTTTGGAGTTTGTGATGTCAGAAATGAATTTGTCAACGGATACTTTTCTATATGGAAATGCCACAGCAAATGATGTGTTTCTTGGAGAGTACAAAACAGACACACCCACACATCATAGCAATAGCATACACCATCTTATAACCAAGACATATCTTCGATAGAAAATGACAAACCTTGTAAACGATGCTAAATCCACCCTGGCCGATCATATTGCTTTCGCAGAAATTTCCAGTGACATCCTTTATAATAGCTAGACTAACTAAGGGAACGGCCATGGCATGGCTCTGAGGAATAGCACCTGTCAACAGAGCTTATAGCCTTATATACATTTCCTTATTTCTGCTTCATGCAAAATAGTAGTAAAATTGAGCCATTAGAGCAGAATTTACCTATGATTGTGCGCTTCCTTCTCCACCAAATCGCAAAGACGACCAGTATAATAATAACAATCGAAGCTAAAGGTATGGAAACGAGTAGAACAGGGAACTTTTTATGGTCATCTGTTATCGCAACAGAAGAGAAAGATCAGAATGCAATTGAGCACTTATACAGACTTACAATCCATTAAAAATAAAATTTCAAATTGAAATTAATATAGTTATTTCAATAATATTTTATGATGTGGCATCCGAGGAGCTTACACATAATAAAATAGGGCAAATTATATGGGCATGACTAGAAGTAAAAGAGAAACAAAATTTAAAAGCAGATAATATTTGTCAGAATTGCTATTTCTTAGGCGCAGCTGAAAAAAGTTGTAATTCAACGCTCACAATCACAACAAGCTGATCAGACTTCCGGATGTGTACAAGCCACTACAATAGATGATAGTGAAATAACTATTTCTAATTAAGTCGATCAGTTGAGTGAGTATTTCAAAATGGAAACCATGATATCTTTTGTCAATTACTAAAAAATACCAAGCGCTCAATCAAAAAACATGCACGGCGAGTGTAGAGATTCTGTACACTTACCAAGTTCTGATTTTGACAACCTCAGGTAGAGATTCTGCCCCATGTCCACGAGACGTAGATCAACGATGGCATCCGTCCACATGACGCAGCCGGAACCATCGCCGCCTCCCCTGATGTCGGCGGCGGCGTAGGCCAAGCACGAGCAGTTGGCGAAGCACCTCGCCCTGCACTCCTCCAGCGTGACGCCCATGTCCACCGACGCGTTCTGCGTGTCGGGAAGCTTCACCCCCCGCACCATCGCGAAGCCGTCCGTCGTAGTCCCGCCGGCACAGTCCAGCGCTGCGTGTCTTCGGCAGGTGGTACCCTTCACCTCCTGCGCCGGCAGGGTCGTGGCGGGAGGGCTGCTGAAGCTGAACCCCTCGACGCAGCCGCAGAACCCCGACGATGCCGCCTCGGGGTCGCAGAGGCCGAACGGCCCGCATCTCCCATACTCGTCGCAGGGGTCCCTCGGCCCCTGGAATATGCGAGTCCACGCCCAGCTCCTCGCGTCCCACTCCCACCGCTCCGCCTTGCCGGTGTGGTTCACCACGACGCGGGTCAGCGGCGCGCCGGGCGCGGCGGTGTACCCGTAGGTGACCTCCCACGGGCTCGTCGTCGCCCGCAGAGGGTACTTGGCCGCGTACACCGACACCTCCGGGACGCCGTTGAAGTAGAGCCCGTTCCACGGCCCCGTGCGGTACGCCTTGACGTTGCCACGCCACACGACGAGCTCCGGTAACCCCTTGGTTTCCAGCGTGCGGCGGTAGTCCCCCGGAGCCGGGTCGTCGGCCGAGCGCCACGACGTGAGCTGCCACTCGGCTCCGGTCCAGCGGTTCTTGCCGAGCTTCATGTCAGGCAGCAAGGTGTCCGACGGATGGTCGAACGACTGCCACAGGGAGGCGTCGCTGCTGCCATTGTGTACGACCAGGTTGCCGGACACGAGAAGCTGCGCCACCACCGCAGAAGCGCCGCCGGAGAAGTCTGAAGACCAGACCGTCCGGCGGGAGCCATCGAGCAGAACAAGGCTGCCGAGGTCGTTGAACACCAGCATGCCGGACTTGTCGACCATAGGCTGCTCGCGGTTGGCAACCCAGCAGGCGATGGTGGCGTTGGACACGGAGAACCATACGCCGAGGTACCTCTTGGTGGACACCCCGGGAGAGAAGAAGCCGAGGGTGAAGGAGCCGCCGGCCGAGACGAGCGTGTCGCCGTCGGTGAGGTTCTGGCCCTTCTCGAGCTTGTCACCAACACCGGAGGCGCCGAAGGTGTGGACCAAAAGGAGGTAGAAGCAGATCAAGAGCAACCGCAGTAGACTGGTCGCCCTCATGTTGCCGGTCGCCTCTTGGAGAATGCAATGGATACATGCATGTACTCAAGTTATTAGCTGTTAAATACATGCATGTACTGATAGAGATTGAAATAACTTCTTTTTTCCACGAAACTCGTCAAGATCAGGGCAGGAGCACTGTAATTATATTATACTCCCTCCGTCACATAATGTAAGACGCTTTTTGACACTATACTAATGTAAAAAAACGTTTTACATTACGGGACGGAGGGAGTATTTTTGAATTTAGAAGAAGAGAACATTCTCATCTTCCCTTCTCAAATCAATAAAATAGGAACAATTCCGCTTGCGCCTTCGCCGTCAAGAGTAGCCAAAAATTTCCAGGAAGTTGCGATCTCAGTTGATTTTTCTTCAATTGTAGATGCAAGGTGATGTTAAGAGCATATTCAAGCCGCATGTGTCTGCAGATCGATGGGGACCAATCCTCAAACATCGATGCGGGAGCCGGTCATCCAGCCATTGCCGCTAAAGCTCACAAGCTCTAAATAACCGCATATCAAATCCTTGTCGGACGAATCAATGTAGTGCTCTTATATGTACTATACGAATCCATTGCTTCAAAGAAAAAGAGACAAAAATATTTAGCACGGGCATTTCACCAAACACTTGCCGGGCATGGTGAGTACCATACGGCTAGATGGTCCCTATGTGGAGGAAGAGGAGGAGAGGTGTGGACCAACAACGGAGCTAAAAGCGATGTGGGAGCCGGGGGTGTAGCGGTGGAGGTCGCGGAGCTCCGGAAAGGGTTTGGCAGGCGGCCTGGGAGGTGGTGCGGCGACGTCGGCGAGAGAAAAAATAGATGCAGAGAAAGAGGGAAGAATAGAGACACTGAGCCCTAGAGGGGTTTTGGGTGGGCCTGGGTGTCGGAGTCCTACATGGTTGTTGTCCGGTCTTCCGCAAAACCCCCTAATTTACTTTCGGTTTGAGCGAAAAAGGAGGTACGTACCGGCCACCGAACGGATACACAACCGTGTTGGATGGCAAAACACGTCTGAACCAAATGGTCCGAACGGTTACAGACGGTTCGAGGGTTCGCTGTGAAGTTGCTCTAATGGTTTAGCCTCCGGTTGACCTTTCAAAAAAAGAAAAAAAAAGAAAAGAGCAATCCAATCATGGAGTTAAAAAAATAACTCGGTTCTCCTTTGAAGAACAATACAAGTGGTTCAATAGTCATTAGACTGGACTATCGCGACCACCGTGGCCGGCGCATGTGATGTGTCTATTATTCTGCTAAAATGCAGAGCATGTCATCAATCCCAGCCGGATGCCAAGCATGTTAGCGGACGTCATTTTTCAACGTCACGCATGACCGAAACTGCTCTCGATTAAATTCTCTAGGAGGTTGATTGGTCATCCTGTAATCCCAAACCAGTTTAAGTACACTTGGGAGAGTCCTTTGTCATTCTTGAAAGAAAAACAAGTCATTTGTCCTTGGACCACACGTAGCGGCCGGCTAATCTTTGGCAAAGATCGACAGAGCCGGGTGTCATTGGATATTTTCCATTGAGCCGTCGGATCACCGTAGCACAGATCATGTTGCAGTTATCCGTTGCAACATGGACCATGCTGCGGTCACGTTCAGCATGATGTTGCAAGGGACCTTGGTCACCTACTGCAACATGGACCATGTTATGATCACCTCCAATTTGCATAGTGTTGAAAACCATGTGGGCCTTTGGTCATCACTTGCAACATGAATCATGTTGCGGTCACCTATTGCAAGATGCATCATGTTACGGTCATCAGCTTGCATGACGTAGCAAAACACATGAGCCTCTGAAATTATGGTTTTGCGGACTTACCTGTCAACGCACCCCATGAAGATCCTCTCGCAGCAATGCTTCTCGCGCGGAGGGATGGCTAAGGATTGGGAAGGGAAACATAGAAGAGGGGGATGCTCTGGGTCGTAGCCGGAGGGAACAAAGAGAGGAGAAGGCCAACTGCACGAAAGAATTGAGAGAAGAAATAAGAGAGGAGTGATAAGGTGGGCCGAACGAAAGAAGGGACAAGGATAGACGAGAAGAGAGGGGTGCGTCTGCACAGGCCCACGGGGACACGCATTAAATGAACCTCGCTGCCGAATCGCCTGAGCGACCAATCAGGTGATTGCCAGCGTATCCCTTTGTCCTTTGGTGTTAGCTTCCCTTCAGGACATTTGTGACGTGGTGCTCCATGCTGCACTTTATTTCTTTACTTTTCTTGTCAATATCACCACTCGGCTGCAAGCTAAAATTGCACTATGAACCTTTTGTCGCTTTTTTGTCTTTTTATGTAATTTGTCAGTCCTTGTAATTCTTGTTGGTTGCTGACTTTTTTTAAGTTGCTTATTGGTGAATTTCTCAATTCAAAGTTGGGCTCGTCTTAAGCCTTTGTTAGTAACCACAATAACCACATTCGGCTCGCTTCAGTTTTTATAGTCGTCGCTAGATGGTCTATAAATATGGATGTAATTTTTATTATTTATGATGTTCGTTGTACAACCATGATTAAAAATGAATAGATTAAAAAAATTCTCGCAAAAAAGAAACATACTCTCTCTGTCCCATAATATCAGTTTTTGACACTAGTGTAGTGTAAAAAACACTCTTATAGTATGGGACCAAGGGAGTAGTACATATAATTAACACTGTTTAACACGCACACTCACTCTTATAAACCCACCTACGTCCATCTTAGTCTTATGAACACCTTCAAGAGACTGAGCTTATAGTCTTGAGATTTATGAAATTGCCACAGACACCACGTAGTTGACGTGCACGGCATACCACAAAATGAATATTACTGAAAAGCGTACAATACATCCTGGAAAATGTGTACACCCACGGCAAGTCTATGCAGTACTTAATCTGGGTGAGAAGGGTACACCACAAGGAACCTGATAAATGCGAACAACCTGTGGTTGGATGGTTAGAGGAATTGTGGTATCCCGAGCCCACCAAAGCTCAAGTGCTCGCATTTATTCTTGGATTTATTTCAGAATTTTCCGGCGATGTGCATTCAGTGGGAGGAGACGTTCCCGTCGACGACGAGGTGCCTACGGCGACTTCGTAAATTTCAAGATGATATGTCGGCTCAGTCTTTCGGAGGTGCTCATAGGAGTAGGGTGTGCGTGTGTGCATTCATAGGGGTGACTGTATGCACGTGTATATAAGCGTTTGCGTCTGTATTGTGTTCAATAGAAAGGAACCTAGTAAATATTCAAAATAACTATTCAAAAAAAAATTAAAATAACTTCTTCCTCATCAGACGGAAGTCATCAAGAGGGCAGGAGCACCGCCATTATATTGGAAGAACAGAAAATAGGAACCATTCCATTTCGCTGCCAGGAGCAGCCAAATTTCCAGGAAGTTGCAGTCTCAGTTGTTTTCTTTCGATTGTACATGTACGTAGTGATGATAGAGCAACCGTAGAGTTAAGAAATGAGCTCACACGAGTGGTCCTAATTGGAAGAACAACACAAGTGGTTCAACACTCATTGACTGGACCAAGTCGACCGCCGCATGCGTTATTCCTGCAAAATGCCAAGCAAAGCATATATAATTATAAACGTGACATGTAACTGAATTTACTCTCGCTCAAGTCTTGTACGAGAGGTTGATTTGTCGTCGATCAAGTGGATTTGGAAGAGTCCTTGTCAATCCAATTGGGCACATATATAATTTTGTTCTGATTTTTATTGCCACTCCGGTTGAATCTTCTTCGCGGTAGTAACGGATCTTTCTTGATAGACTACCCATGGTTGTGGTACTTATATGGAGGTTGTTGCAACCTGCAGCATTTGGATCACAACGAAAAACAAAAGCTCTTAGGGAGTTGACCCAACTTTTGGTCGTCGGAAAATTAGTGCCCTACCATCTCTTGTTCATGGTTCTATTGTAGAACTTTGACAGTCGTCCACACATTTCTATGGTTGGATTTTTTTTATGTACTATTATATTTGTCTTTTTGTGTATTTCTTATAGTTAGCTTTGAAAAGTTGTTGGCCATCAGGTCGACACCAAAATCAGGACTGACTATTGGGCAGTCCATTCACAAAACATGAAGTCTCTTTCCATGGCAGCTATGTTTTATTCTTTGATTAGACCCTTGAACAAATTAGCTAGGAGATGATCTTGCCTTGTCAAGATAGTTAAATTCCCTTGGGCAGTGTACAAAGATACAAGTTCTTTTTCTTCTTCTTTTTTTGGAGGCGGACAACTTATTTTGCTAATTATTCACCACGTTTACAGTTGATCTGGCGTATAGAATTTT
>NC_041383.1:773481165-773495755 GCF_002162155.2 Triticum dicoccoides
GGGGGTGCGAGTTTTGACGGTGCGTCAGTTTCAACATTAGCCGAGACGGTGATGTCGCTGCAAGGGCTAACCAAGATCTTCTCGAAGATGAGGACACACGGCTCACAAAGGTGTCGCCACTGAAGGAGAGGCGGGATGGAGGGGTGGGGCGTTGAGAGAAATAAGATGTGTGTGTCCTAAGCTGTTGGACGAGAAAAGCATGCAACTGCTGTAATGTTAGTCCAACAAAAGTCAAGAAAAAACAAAGGTGACTATTTGATAGTCGGTCACATTTTTCATAGGTACTTAATGTAGATCCTATTCCCCGCTTAGGTTAGGAAATAACGATAAAAAACATACACCCCACATGCCTCGTCCTCTATATGGGCCAGTCCATTCTGAATTTTTTTCCCACCGATTTCGGGAAAGTTCTACAACCTTCCTTGAATTGGTTTTTCTTTATTTTTCCTTTTCCCCTTTCTTTCAAATTCACAAACTTTTTACAAAATTCATAAAAAAATTAAATCATGAATAAAAATCAAATTAATTTTCCATATTATGGCCCTAAATTAATTTTCCATGTTATGAACAAATAACCTATAGAAAAAGGAAAATGTTAAGATTTTACCATCAAACAATAATAGAATTTTTTGTATGAACAAAATATGAATTTGCCATGTGACAATAATAGAATTGCCGTATGAACAAAAACATGAACTTGCTATGTTATGAAGACACAAAAGAATAATTTGCCATTATACAAAATTTGTGTGAATAATTTGACACAAAAAAATATTTTTTTATGATACATTATTTATTCTTATTTTAGCTATCATCCATAATCTAATTGTGCCATGGTCGGTAACTAACTTTGCCATGGTATATGTAAATAAGTTTGCCATGATCTAGTTCAAACTAGTTTTGCCATGGCAAAACTAGTGCTATTTGCATGCTATGTAAAAATTACCATGCCCCCCCCCCCTCCCCAAGGAAAAGTCATGATAAAAAAAAATATGATAGCACGGATATTTAGTGAAAAATGTCATGGTTTCATAAAAATCAAACTTCCCACAAAAAGAGATGAAAGTAAATTGTCATCTTTCATAAAGTAAATTTACCATGGTGCACAAAAGAGCAAAACTTTTTGTGAAGCAATCAAAAGTAAAAATTGGCATGGATGTGAAGTTAATTTGCCTTGGCAAAAAGAAAACTTGCCCTGGGCCATAAAAAGTTAAGTTGGCATGTGTGTTAAAAAGTAAAATTGCCATGGCAATTGGAGGAGATAAATTTTCCATGACACAAGGAAAAGGTAAATTTTCCATGGAAAAATAAAGGGTAAACTTGCCATGGGCAAAAAAAATAATTAAATTGGCATGTTTATAAAACACTAAAAATTGCCATGTCCATAAAGGTAAAATTCCCATGGCAACGGAAGGACATAAATTTGACATGGCTAGAAGGAAGAGGAAAATTTGTGATGGCAAAATAAAGGGTAAACTTGCCATGGCTATAAACTAATAGTTGCCATGCCTATAAAACTAAAATTACCATGCTACAAAGTAAATTCGCCATGGCAAAACAACTCAAAGTTGTAATATGGTAAACATTGCTAATTTGCCATGGTCAGAAAAATCATCTTTAAATTGCTGCGTGGCAAGTACAAAGAAGGATCATGGCAAAAATACACTAGTTCTTAAAAAGCTTACAATGTCACACGGCAAACTTAAAAAATCAAGGACTATGTAGATTGTGGCAATTGTAGAATAATTTTGTACATGATAGATAGAATTTTCCCATGACAAAAACATTTCGTAGAATCCATTCAGCCGATATGAATTTTCCATGTGATGGTAGACAAATTTGCCATGCTATGTTAATTTGAACATAGGATTCGTGGAAAAATGAATTTGCCGTAGCAAAAACAATCAGTAGCATCTATACAAACTAAGATGGCAACGGCAGTGATTCTGCATTAAAACAGGAATGGACGCACAACAAAGACAAAAGCTCACTCACCTGCTGCCTCGATGGCGACGTGTCGTAGCACGTCACCACGACGAGATTGCTGTCCCTGGTCGGTGCTGCAGCCCGTCGTGGGCAGGACGTGTGTGCCCGCACCTGGTGCTGTAAACCCCGAGTTATACGCCACCGCCACCCACGGCGCAATTGTCCTTGAACCAACAGGGATGCCGTCGCCGAGGGACGGGACGCGTAGCTGCGCTCCTCCAACGCCTACAACACTAGAGCCCGCCATCCATGGCGCCACTTGTGCCACCAAGGCGTCGACTACCCCCACTCCTCACGTCCCTTACCGAAGGTTACCGTCTGCACCGCAGCTCCTCTGCCACGCCTCCTCTCCGCCGCCGCCATCACATCTCCCTGCGCTCGTGCTCTAGCTCCCTTTGAGATCCCCACCCCCACGTGTCGGCCTCGCGTATGACGCCATGGATGCACCCCAACCTCTACACAGTACGACAAATCGTGCCTCTGCCTGTCGATCCATGGATCTGGTCTAGATCCGTGGCTGGCCGCCACAGCCACGACGCTTTCATCCCGCTCATGAGGTGCAACTCGCAACAACGGCTCCTCCATGTCGCGGCCTCTAGCTGTGCCGCGTGCTCCCTGAGCCAACACGACACAGCCGCACCGGCGACGAGGAGATCGATACAATTGGAGAAGAGTTGTTTGGGGGAGGGGGAGATTTGTGCATGTAATGGAATGGTAATCCTGACGTGTTGCACTTATCATTTGCTAATAGAATTTTTCTTCCCATGAGTTTCTTGGAATCTCAAATGTTCAAATTTACAAAAACTTAAACTTTCAACTACCAAAAACTACAAAAAAAATGGAGTTGCAAGTTTCATAAAGAAGCAAATTTGGAGCTTTCAACTTTCAGATTCAGACTTCAAAAAAACTTATACATATTCATGGACATTCATCACAAAACCGTGTGTTTCATATATTTCCTTGCATATTTCAACAAAAACTATTGCACTTCCCAGCAATTGTATGATATTCAATAATATTAAGTACATAAATTTCTTTCCACTAGTAAAAGAAGAGAAAAAAAGAAATGTCGACACCCTACTCTAGGATATGGTCGCACCAACCTAATGTCCACTTGCATCTAGCAGAGGCCTGCTCGCTGTCACCTTGATCAAGCGAAGACGGTCTCAAATTGGTTACCACCGTAACTCTCCTTGATGGTGCCGGCCGACGACGCAACTGTTCTTTACAATTGAACGACATTAGGGGAGAATGGTGGTTCATCAGCTCATAGTTGTCAAGGGAGAAGTTAGGATCAGACGGTTGTCACGAGAGGTGTGGGCTGGCGAGAGAGACAACATGAGATAATTATAAAACATAAATCACTTCTAGTTTTCAGATTTATTCTTTAATGTCGAAGGTTGGAAATATTATTTTTCATTTTTTATATTTAAAAGATAACAAACCTTTTTGCGGGTCTTATTAAATGTGTACGTGGAATGCACGTTCATATTAGGCAGAAAAATAATTAGATGTTAATATTAGATAGGCTATCAATTAGGCACTAATTATATGGATAGTGTATATGTTGATATATGATATTATATTAATCGCAAGCTTAACATGATCGCTCTTCATTGTTGCAATATAGGTCGTTCAATTGACACGATTTGATGGCCGAGATTTATTAGATCTGCCCCTTTGGATCATTGTATATTGGTATGTAGATATCGATATAGATATATTAAAACATAAAAAAACTTAAAAGAAATCTAGAGGCGGGCATTACCATTTATTGTAAAAGAGATGTACAATACCATATTCCTAGTATTATGTAACCGGACACACGCCAGGATGTATGTTGCATGAGGTGATTGTGTTGAGGAGGTAGGGACCATGGACGTAGCCCTGGTACATCAGATTCTCCAAGTAAGTGCAGAGGCACATCTTGTGCGCCCGGAGGTTCGAGCAGCACAAGTTTGAAGGAGCCCTTGCCCTCTATGATGGCTGGGTCGCAAGGCTTGAGCATGTGCGGCTTGCACTCCAACTGCGCCACCACCGTGCTCAGCGACACCACCACTACGAACACCACACACATCACCACCACTGCCGGTCTAGCCATGATATTCGATGTCCGCGCGCGACTTATCTCTAAACACAATGTCCTCGAGTTGGTGTGCCGCAAGGTACACACCACTTGTATTTATAGGCTGGAGCGCCGCAGTTTTCAGGAAGTATAGCGTCTCTGGATCAGAGCCTTGGGCATACGCGTCACCAAGCGTCCTTCACGCCTGAAATTACTACCCTACTCATGATATGTATGGTGCCTAATTACATTACAATTAATGTTGATAGTTGGATATGGATGCCTAGCTACTCCCTCCGTCCAGGTGTGTAAATCATCTTACGAAAACCAAATAATCCCAAAACACTTAGGCGCAGTACATTAACTCTCATCTCGTTTCTTGTTTCGTGACATATCAACCAATAAGAGATGTGGGTCATGCATGCTTAAAATGATTTGAGACTACCAAACACGACATGCATTGGTCAGTTCGTTGCATGCATTGTTATTAATTAGCAAAAACACATTAAGTTCTCTCGTTTTCTCCTCCACCTTGGTCACGGTGCGCAACGTAAGACGACTTACACACCTAGACGGAGGGGGTAGTACATATAATTATCACTATAGTATAGCCGGCTATATATGTACAGGAGTAATTATGATGATGAGGCAGCTATTACTATTATACTAGTTTTGACCTTCGAGATTATATTATTCCAAATTATGCTACTACTATTGTACATGGATACATGACTACTCCCTCTGTCCTCGAATAAGTGGACATATAGAAATTTTAAGACAAATTATAGAGTGGAGTAGAAAATGCATTGACAAGGCACAAGCCACCATCTCTCCTTTTCAATTCTCCCACATTGAAAAATGAGGATACCATGTGTTGAATGTTTTTGGGCTTGATACCTGTCTGATGAGAGATTTTTTTTCCTGTTTTAGTGTGCATTGGAAAGATAGAACTACACCCTTTATGAACAAATTTGAAATGCTAAACATCCACTTATTTAAGCAGATTATGAAGTGATATGTCACATAAATTATATTCTTGGATTCGTATTCGAATCAAGTTTTCAGTGGTACCATTTTTACTAGATATAACTCATATATTATCGCGCCAATGTATGCTCAAACTTTGCTTCAAAATATGAGTGAGCCTAATAAACTCAGAAGGAGGGAGCGCCTAAGCACAGAGAGAGCAAGGAATTAATTGAAGGCGCGACTAAACATAAATTACCAAATTTAATGGGGCCAAATATCTCCTTCATTAGGGTGATGGGTAAGCTTAGTGGGGGTTTCTCCACTCATACCCAAACCCGGCGGGTGCCATCCCTACTGCTAGCGGCAACCATATAAAGTCGTGAATGCAATGTCCAACACATCATTCAACCATTTAAGTTGGAATAACTTACGACACATGTAATGTGGTTGCTGACTAGGCCGGCGGAGCAGTTTATAAATTAGTCAAACTTAATCAAGTTAGGCGGTATGGTATGGAAGCTATATCCCGCCTACTGCGAGAAAGAGCAGGCGAGAAGGTACTCCGCCTTGAAGTACGCGAGAGCCAGATAGGCCGGCCCAGTACGGTCCTAGGGGAGAGGTTTCAAGGAAGCTTATATGCCTCGTCTTCACGTGTTTTTTTCATGTGTTTTCTGTTTTCTTTTATCGGTTTTTGTTGTGTTTTTTGGTTTTCTGTATGTCTTTGCCGGTTTTTTTGGTTTTTCCTTTTTACTTTATCTGGCTTTCTTTATTCTGTGTTTTGTTTCCCATTTTTTTTTCGTTTCCTTTTTTTCTAATACATGTCAATTTTTTCAATATAATATGTACCTTTTTTTTGTTAATAAGTAAAGATTCTTTTTATGTATAATTAACATTTTTTCCAAATACATGTTTGGAATATTTTCTTTGAATAAATGTTTAAGATTTTCAAACAGACATGGGACATTTTTTTAATGGTATGAAACATTTTTATATTACGTGAACATTGGTTTTACATTGTATTAAAATATTTTAGAAAAATGATGAACTTATTTGCTGAAGTTCGTGAATATGTTTTTCTAAATGTCATGATGTTTTTTCAGAATACTATGAAACATTTTTTTATATTACATGACCGTTTTTTTACATTGTATAAACATTTTCAAGAACATGTCATAAACATTTGTCTTAGGATTTATGAAAGTTTTGTATCACATACTTTTTTTGAATGGTATGAATTTTTTTTAAAACTTATGCGAACATTGTTTTTACATTGTATGAACACTTACAAGAAATGTGACAAATATTTTTTGACAGGCACAAAACATTTTTCTAAATTACACAAAAACAATTAGAGTTCTGGCCACAATAATTATCCACAGGTGGCAACGTTTGGTACCGCAAAAAAAATGACTTTTGAGGGCCAGCTTGTCTCACTAGGTCAAGAAAAACTTAACTTTCAAGTGGAGCCGGGTCGCTCTTGACGACAAATCACGCCTGACACAAACTAGTTCTTGCGAGACCCAGACGTACCCACACGTAAATGGGGAGCTCCAATTTACTGCATTTTCCATCAAATAGACTCGCGACAGACATAGAGCCTTGTTGGGACGGCCCATTTGTGAGTGTTCTAGCGACTATAAAGAATCAAACTCCTTATCTTCCGGTGTTGAATGAGTGTGGTTATTCGCTAGATCTGACAAGTGTAAGTGATTATCCTGCAGCACGAGATTTAAGAACTACGCGTAGCAGATCCAAACACATTTAAAAATAGTTAAACATACCTTGGAATTTGTGATTTTTTTAAAAAGGCAAATAATGTGTGATCATCCAAAAAAAATTATAACAATACGGATAAATTTGATATTTTGAAAAATTAAATAAATTTGGAAAACATGAATAATTTTTCAAAATGTGAACAGATTTTCAAACATGAACCAAAATTTGAAATTCCAAATAAAAATAAACTTTCAAACGTTATTGAAAATTGTAAAAAAAATCAAAATTATGAAGTATTTTCAAAACTCTTAACAAATGTTGAACAAGGGAACACATATTGGAAATTTGAGGAAAAAAAATTGAAATTCTAAATCTTTTTTTAAAATTATTTTTTTAAAAGTATGAACAAAATTTGAAACTCTGACCATTTGTTGAAAAAGCGGATAATTTCAGAAAAATTGAAATTCTGAACATTTTTTGAAAATTTTGAATTTACAAAAAAGGAAAAAGAAAAAAAAACTAGAAAATCATAAAAAAAGCTAAAAAGGAGTGAAAAGGGAAAAAGGAAACATAAATGGAAAGATCTAAAAAATGAAAACGGGATTTAGCATCTGTTCAGCTCGCTGTTAAAATTGGCTTGCCCAGTTTCCTCGGCTCCATGTGAAGGGTCGACTATACAACAGAATGAGCGCCGTATAGGAAATTTCATGCACCTACTAGCAAAAGCAACACATCCTAACACGCAACTTACGACAAGGCTGGCAAAGGCGAGCTGGGCTAGCTTAGCCCACCCGAGCAAACCAAATGTCCCCTCTTACGACTCCGCCAAAGGACGCATTCGCAAGCGTACCTGGCGGTTCTCACACTGTTGCTTGCGAGTTATCTTAATCATTGTCTTGGGCTTTGTGTACCCAAATAAACCCCTTTCGGTAAACAAAGAAGGTAAGAGCACCTATAATAGATGATAAAAAATAATAATTTTTTTCTCTAATAGATGATGTAGATGTAAAAAATAAAGGATTTTAACGAGGGGCCAAAAAGGTGCTCCAATAAATGATGTAGATGCAAAAAAAATATTTGAAGGATAGGGTATGATGTAAAATTGGAAACCAAGTGATGCAAATTTGCATCACTTGGCCCACTCGAGCAAAATGCGGGCAGTCGCACGTGCAGCCCCAACTTCCTCGTGGAACCTTCCCGCCACGCGCGTGTGTTCCCGCCTCCAGCAGCTCGCCACCTGCCTGCTACCGTAGGACCCCACAGACGCCTCCTCCAACCCCGCGGTCATCGACGCCGCTCCAGTGCACCTTGCCATGGCCGCCTCCGTGTCTACCACCGGTCCCAGCGCTGCCATGCCTCAGCCAAATCAGTGCGATAGATTTGCAGCCGCACATCCACTAGTCACCACTGAAATGGAACCGTTAGCAATGAAGAAGGCTCCCATGGGCAAACCGCGTGGTGGCGGCTTGAAGCAACCATTGCGTGCCCCCGACGCGGCTTTGTCTTGGGCAAAGAAGACGAAGGCGACCGCGGTTGTTGCTGCTGCTCATGGTGTGCCTCCTCCCCCACAACCTCTCGTCCAGTCGCCGGCTGTGGAGGAGGAGCTGTCGATAGCCGCCGCCATCGTCTCCAACTTGTTACATGAAATGTTGAAAAGGTAAAAAAAAATCTTCTTCTTTTTTATTGTTGTTTTGTCATGTTGATACGAATAGAATGGGAGATTGTGTGTGTGCATATGTAGTGTTGTTGATGATACATTTATGCACTTGACAAATGTTGCAACTGAAAATTTTGTCTCTCAAGATTTTCCATCCAAAGAATATGATACACCATATGATGGTGACAATCTTGAGTTGGAAGACAAGGGTTTTGTTGAAGCTTCTAAGGGAAGAACTGCAAACAATTTGAACATCGAAGATGTATTGATATGTACAACTTGGAAGCGCATCTCTCTTGATGCCACCATTGGAAGTGATCAACCGTCTAGGACATATTGGAAGCGCATCCAAGAATTCTTTGATCAACGCGACACGAGTGGTCATTATCGATCAGCGATTCTCTCAGGCACCGATGGTCCACTATATCCGCCCAATTTCAGAAATGGTGGGATTGCTTGACCAATCACGATAGTATGAACCCAAGTGGTTGCGATGAAAGGGACAAGGTGATTTCATTCTACATGCAAATACTTTCTTTAAAGTATGATGTACACATAGGTTGCTCTCAAGGTCTCTTTCAAGAAAGAGGGAAGAACAGGGATAAGAAGAAGAAGAAAAGAAGACTGTTCACTTTCCAAATTTTTTATAAAGAACTCAAACATGAGGAAAAGTGGAAGAACCGGGAAGCGTTTGAACTTCCTAGGAGGAAGGGCTCAGTTGTTGACCATGATGCCGACGATGATGACGATGATGGTGATAAGAAAGGGAGAACGAGCCCCACTCCTCACTCGGTTGCCATAACAGAAAGGCACGATGGATGAAAAAAGCAAAGGGATCAAAAGCCATAGAAATGATATTAAAAAAGGATTTGAAGCCATTGTCATCGTGAGAGAAGAGTATGCCAAAGAAAAAAGGCTTTTGAAATTGAAAGAAATGGAGGAGAAATGCAAACTATTCAAACACCAAAGATGTGTTGATATGTAAAACTTGGAAGCAGATCTTTCTCGATGCCGCTATTGGAAGTGATCAACCGTCTAGGACATATTGGAAGCGCATCAGAGAATTCTTTGATGAATGCAAGACAAGTGGTCACTTTCGATCAGCGCGTCACTTAGGTACCGATGGTCCACTATATCTGCCCAATGTAAAAAATGGTGGGATTTCTTGACCAATCACGATCGCATGAACCCAAGTGGTTGCGATGAAAGGGACAAGGTGATTTCTTGCTACATTCAAATGCTTCCTCTAAATTATGATGTACACATAGGTTTCTCTCAAGGTCTCTTTCAAGAAAGAGGGAAGAATGGGGATAAGAAGAAGAAAGGAAGATCGTTCACTTTCCTGAATTTTTATAAAGAGCTCGAACATGAGGAGAAGTAGAAGAACCGGGAAGCGTTTGAACTTCCTAGAAGGAAGAGCTTGGTTGTTAACCGTGATGCCGATGATGATGACGATGAAGGTGATGAGGAAGAGAGAAGGAGCCCCACTCCTCACTCGGTTGCCACAGAGGTCCGATGGATGAAAAAAAGCAAAGGGATCAAAAACTGGAGAAAATGATATTAAAGAAGGATTTGAAGCCATTGTCATTGTGAGAAAAGAGTATGCCAAAGAAAAATGCTTTTGAAATTGAAAGAAATGGAGGAAAGGGCTAATGACCCACAAGTATAGGGGATCAATCGTAGTCCTTTCGGTAAGTAAGAGTGTTCAAACCCAACAAGGTGCAGAAGTAAATGACAAGTGGTTTTCAGCAAGGTAATCTCTGCAAGCACTGAAATTGTCGGTAACGAGTAGTTTGATAGCAACATAATGTGTAACGAGCAAGTAACAGTAACGGTAAATAAAGTGCAGCCCAATCCTTTTGTGGCAAAGGACAGGCCAAAACGGTCTCTTATGATAAGAAAAACATTCTTGAGGGTACACGGGAATTTCATCTAGTCATTTTCATCATGTTAGTTTGCTTCGTGTTCGCTACTTTGATAATTTGATACGTGGGTGGATCGGTGCTTAGGTGTTGTTCTTACTTGAACAAACCTCCTACTTATGATTAACCCCCTCACAAGCATCCGAAACTACGAGAAAAGTATTGAGATAAAATCTAACCATAGAATTAAACTTTTGGATCCAAATCAGTCCCTTACGAAGTAGCGCATAGTATAGGGTTTAAACTTCTATCACTCTAGCAACCCATCATCTAATAACTACTCCACAATGCATTCCCTTAGGCCCTAATAAGGTGAAGTGCCATGTAGTCAACGTTCACATGACACCATGATGACCCACAAGTATAGTGGATCTATCGTAGTCCTTTCAATAAGTAAGAGTGTCGAACCCAACGAGGAGCAGAAGGAAATGACAAGCGGTTTTCAGTAAGGTATTCTCTGCAAGCACTGAAATTGTAGGTAACAGATAGTTTTGTGATAGGATAATTTGTAACGGGTAACAAGCAATGAAAGTAAATAAGGTGCAGCAAGGTGGCCCAATCCTTTTTGTAGCAAAGGACAAGCCTGGAAAATTTATTATAATGAGAAAAGCGCTCCCGAGGACACATGGGAATTATCGTCAAGCTAGTTTTCATCATGCCTACTAATAGCAAGACTTCACCCATGTCCTCAAGAACAAACCTAACTACTCACAAAGCATATTCATGTTCATGACCAGAGGAGTATTAATATGCATTAAGGATCTGAACATATGATCTTCCACCAAGTAAACCAATTAGCATCAACTACAAAGAGTAATCAACACTACTAGCAACCCACATGTACCAATTTGTGGTTTTGATACAAGATTGGATACAAGAGATGAACTAGGGTTTTGAGAGGAGATGGTGTTGGTGAAGATGTTGATGGAGATTGACCCCCTCTCGATGAGAGGATCATTGGTGATGACGATGGTGATGATTTCCCCCTCCCAGAGGGAAGTTTCCCCGGCAGAACAGCTGCGCCGGAGCCCTAGATTGGTTCCGCCAAGGTTCCGCCTCGTGGCGGCGGAGTTTAGTCCCGTAAGCTTGCTTATGATTTTTTTCCAGGGTAAAAGCCTTCATATATAAGAAGATGGGCACCGGAGGGCCACCAAGGGGCCCAGGAGACAGGGGCACGTCCAGTAGGGGGGTGCCCCCCACCCTCCTGGCCAGGGTGTGGGCACTAGTAGAAAACAGGGCTTTCGTTCGGGCCTGGCCAGCCCATTAGTCCCGGTTCTTCACAAACTAGGACCCATGGGGGTCATTAGTCCCGGTTCATGAGCCCAGGGGGCCGGCCGGGGCCTCATGGGCATTGGTCCCGGTTCGTCCGGACCCATTTGTCCCGGTTCTAGGCACGAACCGGGACCAATGGGACGCGCTCCTGGCCCACAACAATTGGTCCCGATTTGTAGCTTGAACCGGGATAGATTACCGAGCTTTAGTCCTGGTTTCTACCATGAACCGGGACAAATGAGTTGCCTATATATACCCCATCGCCACAGCAGAGCACTCCACAGTGCTCTATTTTTTCTGGCCGGCGAGGGGAGGGCATTTGGGTGCTCTAGCTCACCTTCTATGCACATGAGGTGTTCGATGAAATGTCCGAGCCACACTACTTAATCTTTCTCCTCTCGAAACTCGACCTCTGAGCTCCATTTTCCCCGAGATTTGTCTAGGTTTAGCGGTCCATCACGTCCTGACCCCGTCTTCACTGCTGTCGATTGCTCGCGCCGATCTCGTCGCCGACACCACCGCCGTGAGCCTCTTGTTCTTATCTTCTTTTTGAAAGAAAAAAAATTCTTACTTCAAATAGATACTTGTCTAATTTTCTTACTTTTATTATTCCTTGATATTATATAGTGCGATGGATTTGGTATCCGCCCCCGTCGGCCCTCGTCCTGTCTATGATTCATATGTGGTATATATTATCTTTTCATAACTATTTGGTTCATTTATTATTTATGACAATTATGCCGACCAACGTGACATAGATTTTATTTATCTAGGAGGTTGTTGAACCGGAAATTCCAACCAACCCTATTGTCGAGATGTTAAATTTAGTTGGAGAAGAAAACAACTCTTTGAAGGAAAAAATAAGAAAAATTGAGGGGGAGAAGATGATATTGGAGTTGCATGTTCCGGATGTCGTCGATGATCACAAGATCAAGATGGATGCAATGCGGTTGAAGATTAAAAAGATTAGAAAATATGGCATTCATACCTAGGCTTGGTATCATTATGCAGTTGGATCAGTTGTTACCATGGTTGCGATTATGATAGCATTTGTTGATGCATTGAAATGTTTTACATAATTTCAATGTATGGTTTAATTACATGCTCTCGAGAGCTATATGTTGTTCAATGAGAACTATGCATGTACTTTGGTTTTAATGTGATGATGAACTTCTATGAATTTGGTCACTTATCTATTCATGAGAGAGTTGAAAATTGGTGATGTGGCTTTGAATGGTGCATTTTGAGCACAGAAAAACTATGAAGTTCAAATAAGTTCAAAAAAATGAAATCCCTTTGTAACAGACGAGTTCCCGTATGAAACCCTGATACTTCGAAAGAGAGTGTCCGTTTTGTACACGAAGTGCATCCAGTTTTTGCCGTAACCCTCTCTACTTTCTTGCACATGCTATGTGGGTGAAATGATGATACCATGCCAACTTTCAACCTTTTCAGAGTTCATTTCAAATGCTTTTCAATTTCATGGTCTTATAGCTCAAAATAATCAGTAAATGTATGAAAAATAACAAATGAAGTCAGAAAGGGTTGAAAATTGATGATGTGGCTTTGAATGGTGCATTTTGAACACAGAAAAACTATGGAGTTCAAATAAGTTCAAAAAAATGAAAATCCTTTGTAACAGACGAGTTTCCGTATGAAACCGTGATACTTCGAAAGAGATTGTCCGTTTTGTACACGAAGTGCATCCAGTTTTTGTCGTAACCCTCTCTACTTTGTTGCACATGCTATGTGGGTGAAATGATGATACCATGCCAACTTTCAACCTTTTCAGAGTTCATTTCAAATGCTTTTTAATTTCATGGTCTTATAGCTCAAAATAATCAGTAAATGCATGAAAAATAACAAATGAAGTCAGAAAGGGTTGAAAATTGATCTGTGGCTCTGAATGGTGAATTTTGAACACAGAAAAACTATGGAGTTCAAATAAGTTCAAATAAATGAAATCACTTTGTAACGGACGAGTTTCTGTATGAAACCCCGATACTTCGAAAGAGATTGTCCGTTTTGTACACGAAGTGCATCCAGTTTTTGACATAACCCTCTCTACTTTCTTGCACATGCTATGTGGGTGAAATGATGATACCATGCCAACTTTCAACCTTTTCAGATTTCATTTCAAATGCTTTTCAATTTCATGGTCTTATAGCTCAAAATAATCAGTAAATGTATGAAAAATAACAAATGAAGTCAGAAAGGATTGAAAATTGATGATGTGGCTTTGAATGGTGCATTTTGAACACAGAAAAACTATGGAGTTCAAATAAGTTCAAAAAAATGAAAATCCTTTGTAACAGACGAGTTTCCGTATGAAACCGTGATACTTCGAAAGAGATTGTCCGTTTTGTACACGAAGTGCATCCAGTTTTTGTCGTAACCCTCTCTACTTTGTTGCACATGCTATGTGGGTGAAATGATGATACCATGCCAACTTTCAACCTTTTTCAGAGTTCATTTCAAATGCTTTTTAATTTCATGGTCTTATAGCTCAAAATAATCAGTAAATGCATGAAAAATAACAAATGAAGTCAGAAAGGGTTGAAAATTGATCTGTGGCTCTGAATGGTGCATTTTGAACACAGAAAAACTATGGAGTTCAAATAAGTTCAAATAAATGAAATCACTTTGTAACGGACGAGTTTCTGTATGAAACCCCGATACTTCGAAAGAGATTGTCCGTTTTGTACACGAAGTGCATCCAGTTTTTGACATAACCCTCTCTACTTTCTTGCACATGCTATGTGGGTGAAATGATGATACCATGCCAACTTTCAGCCTTTTCAGAGTTCATTTCAAATGCTTTTCAATTTCATGGTCTTATAGCTCAAAATAATCAATAAATGCATGAAAAATTACAAATGAAGTCAGAAAGGGTTGAAAATTGATGATGGTGGCTTTGGATGGTGCATTTTGAACACAGAAAACTATGGAGTTCAAATAAGTTCAAAAAAAATAAATACTTTTGTAACAGACGAGTTTCCGTAT
>NC_041383.1:773496023-773506994 GCF_002162155.2 Triticum dicoccoides
TGAACAAACAAAAACTATGGAGTTAAAATAAGTTCAAAAAAATGAAATCCCTTTGTAACAGACGAGTTTCCGTATGAAACCCTAATACTTCGAAAGAGATTGTCCGTTTTGTACAGGAAGTGCATCCAGTTTTTGCTCTAACCCTCTCTACTTCCTTGCACATGCTATGTGGTTGAAATGATGATACCATGCCAACTTTCAACCTTTTCAGAGTTCATTTCAAATGCTTTTCAATTTCATGGTCTTATAGCTCCAAATAATCAGTAAATGCATGAAAAATAACAAATGAAGTCAGAAAGGGTTGAAAATTGATGATGTGGCTTTAAATGGTGCATTTTGAACACATAAAAACTATGGAGTTCAAATAAGTTAAAAAATGAAATCCCTTTGTAACAGACGAGTTTCCGTATGAAACCCTGATACTTCGAAAGAGATTGTCCGTTTTGTACACGAAGTGCATCCAGTTTTTGTCGTAACCCTCTCTACTTTCTTGCACATGCTATGTGGGTGAAATGATGATACCATGCCAACTTTCAACCTTTTCAGTGTTCATTTCAAATGCTTTTCAATTTCATGCTCTTATAGCTCAAAATAATCAGTAAATGCATGAAAAATAACAAATGAAGTTAGAAAGGGTTGAAAATTGATGATGTGGCTTTGAATGGTGCATTTTGAACACAGAAAAACTATGGAGTTCAAATAAGTTCAAAAAAATGAAATCCCTTTGTAACAGACGAGTTTCCGTATGAAACCGTGATACTTCAAAAGAGATTGTCCGTTTTGTACATGAAGTGCATCCAGTTTTGCCGTAACCCTCTCTACTTTCTTGCACATGCTATGTGGGTGAAATGATGATACCATGCCAACTTTCAACCTTTTCAGAGTTCATTTCAAATGCTTTTCAATTTCATGGTCTTATAGCTCAAAATAATCAGTAAATGCATGAAAAATAACAAATGAAGTCAGAAAGGGTTGAAAATTGATGGTGTGGCTTTGAATGGTGCATTTTGAACACAGAAAAACTATGGAGTTCAAATAAGTTCAAAAAAGATATCCCTTTGTAACAGACGAGTTTCCGTATGAAACCCCCATACTTCGAAAGAGATTGTCCGTTTTGTACACGAACTATCATAAAATAAAATAAATAAGTTATTTGAAGGAAAATAGTATAATCTTTATTAAAATATATAAGTAGAAATAAAATAAAATAAACTCTAATAACATAAATAAAATTTATGAAACTAAAATTATCAAAGTATTTTCTGTTCAAAACATTATAAGCAACCTCTATTATTATTGAAACTAAAATTATATAAAATTGATGCAACTAAAATTATCAAAGTATTTTCTGTTCAAAATCATTAAAAGCAAAAAGAATTTTCATAAAGAACTTTTTTTGTTAGAAACTTTAATAGCAAAAATAATTATGATAAAATAAAATAAATAAGTAATTAGAAACAAAATAAAATAAAAAATAAGTATTTTGTTGTAAGTAGAAACAAAACAAAATAAATAAAGCAAAAAAGAAAACAAAAAACTGGGAAAAAATAAAAAAAATTGCCGCCTACTGGGCCACCACGGCCTGAATACGACTAGAAACACATCAATGGGCCAGGATTCAGGCCCGCAGAAGGCCCAGTAGGACCATCAGGCATAGCAGTCACAATTAGGCCCGTAAGCCTGCAATGGAGAGGAGCTCGAGAGGGGTGCGACAGTGGGGCTTATAAACCACTGCGTGCCCCTCTCAACTAGCGAGGTGGGACTAAACTCCCACCACCAAGCTGCTATGCAAGGCCTTTGGTCCCGGTTGGTGGCACCAACCGGGACTAAAGGGTCTCATTGGTACCGGGTCATGGCACCAACCGGTACCAATGCCCCCCCTTTAGTCCCGGTTGGTGCCACCAACCGGGACCAAAGGCCTCTGCTTCCCGCCCTTTGGGCTGCTGAAAAGTGACCTTTGGTCCCGGTTGGTGGCACCAACCGGGACCAAAGGCCTCTGCTTCGCGCCCTTTAGGCTGCTGAAAAGTGACCTTTCGTCCCGGTTGGTGGCACCAACCGGGACTAAAGGGGCATTGGTCCCGGTTGGTGCCACGAACCGGTACCAATGCTCTGGGTATATAAGAAAACACTTAGCAGTTTTGACCAAATCCATCACTTCTTCTCCCCCGACGCCCCTGCTCCTCCTCGCCATCGCCGCCCGACGCCCCTACACCACCTTGCCGTCATCGCCGCCACCGATGCCGTCAGGCTGCTCGACGTCACCGTCGCTGCCGCCATTAGGCTGCTCAACATCGTCGGCGCCGCCGCTGGCGCCCTCTACCCGGACGACGGTGTCGACCCTCTCGCCCTTGCCAGCCCCGACGCGCCGCCCACCGTGCCCCGCCGCCCCCTATGAGCACCAGCCTGCTCCCGCGCCCCTCCCCTATCCCGCGCCCCTGCGCCCTTACCCTGTACCACCGGCACCAGCGCCAGCCCCTCCACCGTGCCCCTCTGCCCCTGCGCCGTGTGCTACTATTAGATTTTTAGATGCTTTTAGATGTTTTTATATGCTATTTTTAGATGTTTTTACATGTTTTTAAGATTATTTTAGTTTATGTTTAGTTTAGATTTAAGATTAGGAAAATTTCAGATGTGTAGTTATATTTATTTAGATGTGTAGTTAATTTAGATGTTGTAATTTGTTCATAAAAATTGTGCACTTTTGTATAGAAACTTTATTTTTTTTCATATGCACGAAAATGTAGAGAGAAAACGAAAACAAACATATAAGAAAAAACAAAGGAAAAATGAAGAAGGAAAAGAAAACCGCCCGGCTCGGCCACCACCGCATTTTCATAAAGTGTTTCCACCGCATTTACATGACGGGTGACGTTGGAAAAAATAAGAAGAGGAAGAAGAAGAAAAAAAAGAGGAGAAGAAGAAGGAATAGAGGAGTAGAAGAAAAATTCTTCTACTCCTCTATTCCTTCTTCTTCTCCTTTTTTTTATTCTTCTTTTTTATCGCGAACTAGGGCAGAGGGTCGAGGGTCACCCTCTCGACCATGATAACTTATACCACAGGAGCACCCCCGGCCCTCTCGCTCGACCAAAACTCTCGAGGAAACCCAAACCCTAGAAAAAAAACGATGTCTGTCTCTTACCCCCTCTCGCCGTTCCCCTACCCGACAAACTCTCTCGAGGCCACCCAAATTTACCAAGTTAAAAGAGCGTTGTCGTCGAGGCCACCCCAAACCCTTGAAGCGTTGTCAAGGCCACCCCAAACCCTTGAAGCGTTGCCGAAGCCACCCCAAACCCTAGAGAAGCAGCGTAGAGGCCACTAATTAATATGATTCCTTATTGTGATTAGCTAGCTAGTTCTACGTTTGCCACTAATATATCCATCTGTCATGTTTGAATAATAATTGCCATGTTGTAAATATTTGCAGAAACTATGGAGAACCCCCGAGACGATGTTGGGGAACGTTGCAGAAAATTAAAATTTTTCCTACGGTTTCACCAAGATCCATCTATGAGTTCATCTAAGCAACGAGTCAAGGGAGTGAGTTTGCATCTACATACCACTTGTAGATTGCGTACGGAAGCGTTCGAGGGAACGGTGATCATGGAGTCGTACTCGCCGTTATTCAGATCACCGATGACCAAGTGCTGAATGGACAGCACCTCCGCGTTCAACACACGTACGGTACGGGCGACGTCTCCTCCTTCTTGATCCAGCAAGGGGGGAAGGAGAGGTTGAGGAAGAAGGCTCCAGCAGCAGCACGGCGGTGTGATGATGGTGGAGAGGCAGTACTCCGACAGGGATTCGCCAAGCACACAACGGAGGAGGAGAGGTGTTAGGGAGGGGAGGGGCTGCGCCTTGGCTTGGGTTGTGCAGCCCTCCCCTCACCCCTCTATTTATAGGGGAAGGGGCAAGGGGGGCCGGCCCCTCTAGATGGGATCTAGAGGGGGGGCGGCGGCCAGGGAGGGGGGACTTGCCCCCCAAGCAAAGGGGGCCACCCCCTCTAGGGTTCCCCACCCAACCCTAGGCGCATGGGCCCAAGGGAGGGGGCGCCCAGCCCTCTAGGGGCTGGCTCCTGCCCCACGCGGCCCATGTGGCCCCCCGGGAAGGGTGGCCCCTCCCGGTGGACCCCCGGAACCCTTCCGGTGGCCCCGGTACAATACCGATATGCCCCCGAAACCTTCCGGTGTCCGTACGACAACTTCCCATATATAAATCTTTACCTCCGGACCATTCCGGAACTCCTCGTGACGTCCGGGATCCCATCCGGGACTCCGAACAACTTTCGGTAATCACATATAAGTCTTCCTAATAACCCTAGCGTCGCCGAACCTTAAGTGTGTAGACCCTACGGGTTCGGGAGACACGCAGACATGACCGAGACGGCTCTCTGGTCAATAACTAACAGCGGGATCTGGATACCCATGTTGGCTCCCACATGCTCCTCGATGATGTCATCGGATGAACCACGATGTCGAGGATTCAAGCAACCCCGTATACTATTCCCTTTGTCAATCGGTACGTTACTTGCCCGAGACTCGATCGTCGGTATCCCAATACCTCGTTAGTCTCGTTACCGGCAAGTCACTTTACTCGTACCGTAATGCATGATCCCGTGACCAAACACTTGGTCACTTTGAGCTCATTATGATGATGCACTACCGAGTGGGCCCAGTGATACCTCTCCGTCATACGGAGTGACAAATCCCAGTCTCGATCCGTGTCAACCCAACAGACACTTTCGGGGATACCTGTAATGCACCTTTTATAGTCACCAAGTTACGTTGTGACGTCTGGTACACGCAAAGCACTCCTACGGTATCCGGGAGTTACACGATCTCATGGTCTAAGGAAGAGATACTTGACATTGGAAAAGCTCTAGCAAAACGAACTACACGATCTTGTGCTATGCTTAGGATTGGGTCTTGTCCATCACATCATTCTCCTAATGATGTGATCCCGTTGTGAACGACATCTAATGTCCATAGTCAGGAAACCATGACTATATGTTGACCAACAAGCTAGTCAACTAGAGGCTTACTAGGGACTTATTGTGGTCTATGTATTCACACATGTATTACGATTTCCGGATAATACAATTATAGCATGAATAAAAGACAATTATCATGAACAAGGAAATATAATAATAATGCTTTTATTATTGCCTCTAGGGCATATTTCCAACAGTCTCCCACTTGCACTAGAGTCAATAATCTAGTTACATTGTGATGAATCGAACACCCATAGAGTTCTGGTGTTGATCAAGTTTTGCTCGCGAGCGAGGTTTAGTCAACGGATCTGCGACATTTAGATCCGTATGTACTTTGCAAATATCTATGTCTCCATCTTGAACATTTTCACGGATGGTGTTGAAACGACGCTTGATGTGCCTGGTCTTCTTGTGAAACTTGGGCTCCTTGGCAAGGGCAATAGCTCCAGTGTTGTCACAGAAGAGTTTGATCGGCCCCGACGCATTGGGTATGACTCCTAGGTCGGTGATGAACTCCTTCACCCAAATTGCTTCATGCGCTGCCTCCGAGGCTGCCATGTACTCCGCTTCACATGTAGATCCCGCCACGACGCTCTGCTTGCAGCTGCACCAGCTTACTGCTCCACCATTCAACATATACACGTATCCGGTTTGTGACTTAGAGTCATCCAGATCTGTGTCGAAGCTAGCGTCAACGTAACCCTTTACGACGAGCTCTTCGTCACCTCCATAAACGAGAAACATGTCCTTTGTCCTTTTCAGGTACTTCAGGATATTCTTGACCGCTGTCCAATGTTCCTTGCCGGGAATACTTTGGTACCTTCCTACCAAACTTACGGCAAGGTTTACATCAGGTCTGGTACACAACATGGCATACATAATAGACCCTATGACTGAAGCATAGGGGATGACACTCATCTCTTCTTTATCTTTTGCCGTGGTCGGGCATTGAGCCGAGCTCAATCTCACACCTTGCAATACAGGCAAGAACCCTTTCTTGGACTGATCCATTTTGAACTTCTTCAAAATCTTATCAAGGTATGTGCTTTGTGAAAGACCTATGAGGCGTCTCGATCTATCCCTATAGATCTTGATGCCTAATATATATGCAGCTTCTCCAAGGTCCTTCATTGAAAAACACTTATTCAAGTAGGCCTTAATGCTGTCCAAGAATTCTATATTATTTCCCATCAAAAGTATGTCATCTACATATAATATGAGAAATGCTACAGAGCTCCCACTCACTTTCTTGTAAACGCAGGCTTCTCCATAAGTCTGCATAAACCCAAACGCTTTGATCATCTCATCAAAGCGAATGTTCCAACTCCGAGATGCTTGCACCAGCCCATAAATGGATCGCTGGAGCTTGCACACTTTGTTAGCATTCTTAGGATCGACAAAACCCTCCGGCTGCATCATATACAGTTCTTCCTTAAGATGCCCGTTAAGGAATGCCGTTTTGATGTCCATCTGCCATATCTCATAATCATAGTATGCGGCAATTGCTAACATGATTCGGACGGACTTAAGCTTCGCTACGGGAGAGAAAGTCTCATCGTAGTCAATGCCTTGAACTTGCCGATAACCCTTAGCGACAAGTCGAGCTTTATAGATGGTGACATTACTATCTGCGTCTGTCTTCTTCTTAAAGACCCATTTGTTTTCTATCGCTCGCCGATCATCGGGCAAGTCAGTCAAAGTCCATACTTTGTTTTCATACATGGATTCTATCTCGGATTTCATGGCTTCTAGCCATTTGTTGGAATCTGGGCCCGCCATTGCTTCTTCATAGTTCGAAGGTTCACCGTTGTCCAACAACATGATTTCCAGGACAGGGTTGCCATACCACTCTGGTGCAGAACGTGTCCTTGTGGACCTACGAAGTTCAGTAGCAACTTGATCCGAAGTACCTTGATCATCATCATTGTTTTCCTCTTCATTTGGTGTAGGCATCACCGGAACATTTTCCTGTGCTGCACTACTATCCCGTTCAAGAGGTAGTACTTCATCGAGTTCTACTTTCCTCCCACTTACTTCTTTCGAGAGAAACTCTTTTTCCAGAAAGGATCCGTTCTTGGCAACAAAGATTTTGCCCTCAGATCTTAAGTAGAAGGTATACCCAATGGTTTCTTTAGGGTATCCTATGAAGACGCATTTTTCCGACTTGGGTTCGAGCTTTTCAGGTTGAAGTTTCTTGACATAAGCATCGCATCCCCAAACTTTTAGAAACGACAGCTTAGGTTTCTTCCCAAACCATAGTTCATTCGGTGTCGTCTCAATGGATTTAGACGGTGCCCTATTTAAAGTTAATGTAGCTGTCTCTAGAGCGTATCCCCAAAATGATAGCGGTAAATCGGTAAGAGACACCATAGACCGCACCATATCCAATAGAGTGCGATTACGATGTTCGGACACACCGTTTCGCTGAGGTGCTCCAGGTGGCGTGAGTTGTGAAACAATTCCACATTTTCTTAAGTGTGTACCAAATTCATGACTTAAATATTCTCCTCCACGATCCGATCATAAGAATTTTATCTTTCGGTCACGTTGATTCTCTACTTCATTCTGAAATTCCTTGAACTTTTCAAAGGTCTCAGACTTGTGTTTCATTAAGTAGACATACCCATATCTACTCAAGTAATCAGTGAGAGTGAGAACATAACGATATCCTCCGCGAGCCTCAACGCTCATTGGACCGCACACATCGGTATGTATGATTTCCAACAAGTTGGTTGCTCGCTCCATTGTTCTGGAGAACGGGGTCTTGGTCATTTTGCCCATGAGGCATGGTTCGCATGTGTCAAATGATTCATAATCGAGAGACTCTAAAAGTCCATCAGCATGGAGCTTCTTCATGCGCTTGACACCAATGTGACTAAGGCGGCAGTGCCACAAGTATGTGGGACTATCGTTATCAACTTTACATCTTTTGGTATTCACGCTATGAATATGTGTAATATTACGTTCGAGATTCATCAAGAATAAACCATTGACCATCGGGGCATGACCATAAAACATATCTCTCATATAAATAGAACAACCATTATTCTCGGATTTAAATGAGTAGCCATCTCATATTAAACGAGATCCAGATACAATGTTCATGCTCAAACTTGGCACTAAATAACAATTATTGAGGTTTAAAACTAATCTCGTAGGTACATGTAGAGGTAGCGTGACGACGGTGATCACATCGACCTTGGAACCATTCCCGACGCGCATCGTCACCTCGTCCTTCGCCAGTCTCCGCTTATTCCGTAGCTCCTGCTGTGAGTTACAAATGTGAGCAACGACACCGGCATCAAATACCCAGGAGTTACTACGAGTACCGGTAAGGTACACATCAATTACATGTATATCAAATATACCTTTAGTGTTGCCGGCATTCTTGTCCGCTAAGTATTTGGGGCAGTTCCGCTTCCAGTGACCCTTCCCCTTGCAATAAAAGCACTCAGTCTCAGGCTTGGGTCCATTCTTTGACTTCTTCCCGGCAACTGGCTTACCGGGTGCGGCAACATCTTTGCCGTCCTTCTTGAAGTTCTTCTTACCTTTGCCCTTCTTGAACTTAGTGGTCTTATTGACCATCAACACTTGATGTTCTTTCTTGATTTCAACCTCTGCTGACTTCAGCATTGAAAATACTTCAGGAATGGTCTTCACCATCCCCTGCATGTTGTAGTTCATCACAAAGCTCTTGTAGCTTGGTGGGAGCGACTGAAGGATTCTGTCAATGACCGCCTCATCCGGGAGGTTAATGTCCAGCTGGGACAGGCGGTTGTGCAACCCAGACATTTTGAGTATGTGCTCACTGACAGAACTATTTTCCTCCATCTTACAACTATATAACTTGTCAGAGACTTCATATCTCTCGACCCGGGCATGAGCTTGGAAAACTAGTTTCAGCTCCTCGAACATCTCATATGCTCCGTGTTGCTCAAAACGCTTTTGGAGCCCCGGTTCTAAGCTGTAAAGCATGCCGCACTGAATGAGGGAGTAATCATTAGCACGAGACTACCAAGCATTCATAATGTCTTGGTTCTCTGGGACGGGAGCGTCACCTAGCGGTCCTTCTAGGACATATTGTTTCCTGGCAGCTATGAGGATGATCCTTAGGTTCCGGACCCAGTCCGTATAGTTGCTGCCATCATCTTTCAGCTTGGTTTTCTGTGGGAACGCGTTGAAGTTCATGTTGACATGAGCGTTGGCCATTTGATCTACAAGACATATTTTGCAAAGATTTTAGACTAAGTTCATGATAATTAAGTTCATCTAATCAAATTATTTAATGAACTCCCACTCAGATTAGACGTCCCTCTAGTCATCTAAGTGTTACACGATCCGAGTCGACTAGGCTGTGTCCGATCATCACGTGAGACGGACTAGTCATCATCGGTGAACATCTCCATGTTGATCGTATCTTCCATATGACTCATGTTCGACCTTTCGGTCTCTTGTGTTCCGAGGCCATGTCTGTACATGCTAGGCTCGTCAAGTTAACCCTAAGTGTTCTGCATGTGCAAATCAGTCTTACACCCGTTATATGTGAACGTAAGGATCTATCACACCCGATCATCACGTGGTGCTTCGAAACGACGAACTTTAGCAACCGTGCACAGTTAGGGGGAACACTTTCTTGAAATTATTATAAGGGATCATCTTATTTACTACCGTCGTTCTAAGTAAACAAGATGCATAAAACATAATAAACATCACATGCAATTATATAAAGTAGTGACATGACATGGCCAATATCATATAGCTCCTTTGGTCTTCATCTTCGGGGCTCCATGATCATCTTGTCACCGGCATGACACCATGATCTCCATCATCATGATCTCCATCATCGTGTCTTCATGAAGTTGTCACGCCAACGACTACTTCTACTTCTATGGCTAACGCATTTAGCAACAAAGTAAAGTAATTTACATGGCGTTCTTCAATGACACGCAGGTCATACAAAAATAAAGACAACTCCTATGGCTCCTGCCGGTTGTCATACTCATCGACATGCAAGTCGTGATTCCTATTACAAGAACATGATCTCATACATCACAATATATCATTCATCATTCATCACAACTTCTGGCCATATCACATCACATGACAATTGCTGCAAAAACAAGTTAGATGTCCTCTAATTGTTGTTGCATCTTTTACGTGGCTGCAATTGGGTTCTAGCAAGAATGTTTTCTTACCTACGAATAACCACAACGTGATTTTGTCAACTTCTATTTACCCTTCATAAGGACCCTTTTCATCGAATCCACTTCAACTAAAGTGGGAGAGATAGACAGCCGCCAGCCACCTTATGCAACTAGTGCATGTTAGTCGGTGGAACCGGTCTCACGTAAGCGTACGTGTAAGGTTGGTCCGGGCCGCTTCATCCCACAATACCGCTGAAGCAAGATAAGACTAGCAGCGGCAAGCAAGTTGACAAGATCTACGCCCACAACAAAATTGTGTTCTACTCGTGCAATAGAGAACTACACATAGACCTAGCTCAAGATGCCACTGTTGGGGAACGTTGCAGAAAATTAAAATTTTTCCTACGGTTTCACCAAGATCCATATATGAGTTCATCTAAGCAACGAGTCAAGGGAGTGAGTTTGCATCTACATACCACTTGTAGATCGCGTACGGAAGCGTTCGAGGGAACGGTGATGATGGAGTCGTACTCGCCGTGATTCAGATCACCGATGACCAAGTGCTGAACGGACAGCACCTCCGCGTTCAACACACGTACGGTACAGGCGACGTCTCCTCCTTCTTGATCCAGCAAGGGGGAAGGAGAGGTTGAGGAAGAAGGCTCCAGCAGTAGCACGAGGGTGTGATGATGGTGGAGAGGCAATACTCCGACAGGGCTTCGCCAAGCACACAACGGAGGAGGAGAGGTGTTAGGGAGGGGAGGCGCTGCGCCTTGGCTTGGGGTGTGCAGCCCTCCCCTCACCGCTCTATTTATAGGGGAAGGGGCAAGGGGGGCCGGC
>NC_041383.1:773507248-773529377 GCF_002162155.2 Triticum dicoccoides
GGGGGGGGCAGCGGCCAGGGAGGGGGGACTTGCCCCCCAAGCAAAGGGGGGCGCCACCTCTAGGGTTCCCCACCCAACCCTAGGCGCATGGGCCCAAGGGAGGGGGTGCCCAGCCCTCCAGGGGCTGGCTCCTGCCCCACGCAGCCCATGTGGCCCCTCGGTAGGGGTGGCCCCTCCCGGTGGACCCCCGGAACCCTTCCGGTGGCCCCGGTACAATACCGATATGCCCCCGAAACCTTTCGGTGTCTGTATGACAACTTCCCATATATAAATCTTTACCTCCGGACCATTCCGGAACTCCTCGTGACGTACGGGATCCCATCAGGGACTCCGAACAACTTTCAGTAATCACATACAAGTCTTCCTAATAACCCTAGCGTCGCCGAACCTTAAGTGTGTAGACCCTACGGGTTCGGGAGACACGCAGACATGACCGAGACGGCTCTCTGGTCAATTACCAACAGCGGGATCTGGATACCCATGTTGGCTCCCACATGCTCCTCGATGATGTCATCGGATGAACCACGATGTCGAGGATTCAAGCAACCCCGTATACTATTCCCTTTGTCAATCGGTACGTTACTTGCCCGAGACTCGATCGTCGGTATCCCAATACCTCGTTAGTCTCGTTATCGGCAAGTCACTTTACTCGTACCGTAATGCATGATCCCGTGACCAAACACTTGGTCACTTTGAGCTCATTATGATGATGCACTACCGAGTGGGCCCAGTGATACCTCTCCGTCATACGGAGTGATAAATCCCAGTCTCGATCCGTGTCAACCCAACAAACACTTTCGGAGATACCTGTAATGCACCTTTTATAGTCACCCAGTTACGTTGTGACGTTTGGTACACCCAAATTACTCCTACGGTATCCGGGAGTTACACGATCTCATGGTCTAAGGAAGAGATACTTGACATTGGAAAAGCTCTAGCAAAACGAACTACACGATCTTGTGCTATGCTTAGGATTGGGTCTTGTCCATCACATCATTCTCCTAATGATGTGATCCCGTTGTCAACGACCATCTAATGTACATAGTCAGGAAACCATGACTATCTGTTGACCAACGAGCTAGTCAACTAGAGGCTTACTAGGGACGTATTGTGGTCTATGTATTCACACGTGTATTACGATTTTCGAATAATACAATTATAGCATGAATAAAAGACAATTATCATGAACAAGGAAATATAATAATAATGCTTTTATTATTGCCTCTAGGGCATATTTCCAACAGTCTCCCACTTGCACTAGAGTCAATAATCTAGTTACATTGTGATGAATCGAACACCCATAGAGTTCTGGTGTTGATCATGTTTTGCTCGCGAGAGAGGTTTAGTCAATGGATCTGCGACATTCAGATCCATATGTACTTTGCAAATATCTATGTCTCCATCTTGAACATTTTCAAGGATGGAGTTGAAACGATGCTTGATGTGCCTGGTCTTCTTGTGAAACCTGGGCTCCTTGGCAAGGGCAATAGCTCCAGTGTTGTCACAGAAGAGTTTGATCGGCCCCGACGCATTGGGTATGACTCCTAGGTCGGTGATGAACTCCTTCACCCAAATTGCTTCATGCGCTGCCTCCGAGGCTGCCATGTACTCCGCTTCACATGTAGATCCCGCCACGACGCTCTGCTTGCAGCTGCACCAGCTTACTACTCCACCATTCAACATATACACGTATCCGGTTTGTGACTTAGAGTCATCCAGATCTGTGTCGAAGCTAGCGTCGACGTAACCCTTTAGGACGAGCTCTTCATCACCTCCATAAACGAGAAACATGTCCTTTGTCCTTTTCAGGTACTTCAGGATATTCTTGACCGCTGTCCAATGTTCCTTGCCGGGAATACTTTGGTACCTTCCTACCAAACTTACAGCAAGGTTTACATCAGGTCTGGTACACAACATGGCATACATAATAGACCCTATGGCTGAAGCATAGGGGATGACACTCATCTCTTCTTTATCTTTTGCCGTGGTCGGGCATTGAGCCGAGCTCAATCTCACACCTTGCAATACAGGCAAGAACCCTTTCTTGGACTGATCCATTTTGAACTTCTTCAAAATCTTATCAAGGTATGTGCTTTGTGAAAGACCTATGAGGCGTCTCGATCTATCCCTATAGATCTTGATGCCTAATATATATGCAGCTTCTCCAAGGTCCTTCATTGAAAAACACTTATTCAAGTAGGCCTTAATGCTGTCCAAGAATTCTATATTATTTCCCATCAAAAGTATGCCATCTACATATAATATGAGAAATGCTACAGAGCTCCCACTCACTTTCTTGTAAACGCAGGCTTCTCCATAAGTTTGCATAAACCCAAACGCTTTGATCATCTCATCAAAGCAAATGTTCCAACTCCGAGATGCTTGCACCAGCCCATAAATGGATCGCTGGAGCTTGCACACTTTGTTAGCATTCTTAGGATCGACAAAACCCTCCGGCTGCATCATATACAGTTCTTCCTTAAGATGCCCGTTAAGGAATGCCGTTTTGACGTCCATCTTCCATATCTCATAATCATAGTATGCGGCAATTGCTAACATGATTCGGACGGACTTAAGCTTCGCTACGGGAGAGAAAGTCTCATCATAGTCAATCCCTTGAACTTGCCGATAACCCTTAGCGACAAGTCAAGCTTTATAGATGGTGACATTACCATCTGCGTCCGTCTTCTTCTTAAAGATCCATTTATTTTCTATCGCTCGCCGATCATCGGGCAAGTCAGTCAAAGTCCATACTTTGTTTTCATACATGGATTCTATCTCGGATTTCATGGCTTCTAGCCATTTGTTGGAATCTGGGCCCGCCATTGCTTCTTCATAGTTCGAAGGTTCACCGTTGTCCAACAACATGATTTCCAGGACAGGGTTGCCGTACCACTCTGGTGCAGAACGTGTCCTTGTGGACCTACGAAGTTCAGTAGCAACTTGATCCGAAGTACCTTGATCATCATCATTGTTTTCCTCTTCAGTTGGTGTAGGCATCACCGGAACATTTTCCTGTGCTGCACTACTATCCCGTTCAAGAGGTAGTACTTCATCGAGTTCTACTTTCCTCCCACTTACTTCTTTCGAGAGAAACTCTTTTTCCAGAAAGGATCCGTTCTTGGCAACAAAGATTTTGCCCTCAGATCTTAAGTAGAAGGTATACCCAATGGTTTCTTTAGGGTATCCTATGAAGACACATTTTTCCGACTTGGGTTCGAGCTATTCAGGTTGAAGTTTCTTGACATAAGCATCGCATCCCCAAACTTTTAGAAACGACAGCTTAGGTTTCTTCCCAAACCATAGTTCATACGGTGTCGTCTGAACGGATTTAGACGGTGCCCTATTTAAAGTTAATGTAGCTGTCTCTAGAGCGTATCCCCAAAATGATAGCGGTAAATCGGTAAGAGACATCATAGACCGCACCGTATCCAATAGAGTGCGATTACGACGTTCGGACACACCTTTCGCTGAGGTGCTCCAGGCGGCGTGAGTTGTGAAACGATTCCACATTTTCTTAAGTGTGTACCAAATTCATGACTTAAATATTCTCCTCCACGATCCGATCGCAAGAATTTTATCTTTCGGTCACGTTGATTCTCTACTTCATTCTGAAATTCCTTGAACTTTTCAAAGGTCTCAGACTTGTGTTTCGTTAAGTAGACATACCCATATCTACTCAAGTCATACGTGAGAGTGAGAACATAACGATATCCTCCTCGAGCATCAACGCTCATTGGACCGCACACATCGGTATGTATGATTTCCAACAAGTTGGTTGCTCTCTCCATTGTTCCGGAGAACGGGGTCTTGGTCAATTTGCCCATGAGGCTTGGTTCGCATGTGTCAAATGATTCATAATCGAGAGACTCTAAAAGTCCATCAGCATGGAGCTTCTTCATGCTCTTGACACCAATGTGACCAAGGCGGCAGTGCCACAAGTATGTGGGACTATCGTTATCAACTTTACATCTTTTGGTATTCACGCTATGAATATGTGTAATATTATGTTCGAGATTCATCAAGAATAAACCATTGACCATCGGTGCATGACCATAAAACATACCTCATATAAATAGAACAACCATTATTCTCGGATTTAAATGAGTAGCCGTCTCATATTAAACGAGATCTAGATACAATGTTCATGCTCAAACTTGGCACTAAATAACAATTATTGAGGTTTAAAACTAATCCCGTAGGTAAATGTAGAGGTAGCGTGCCGACGGCGATCACATCGACCTTGGGATCATTCCCGACGCGCATCGTCACCTCGTCCTTCGCCAGTCTCCGCTTATTCCGTAGCTCCTGCTGTGAGTTACAAATGTGAGCAACGGCACCGGTATCAAATACCCAGGAGTTACTACGAGTACTGGTAAGGTACACATCAATTACATGTATATCAAATATACCTTTAGTGTTGCCGGCCTTCTTGTCCGCTAAGTATTTGGGGCAGTTCCGCTTCCAGTGACCCTTCCCCTTGCAATAAAAGCACTCAGTCTCAAGCTTGGGTCCATTCTTTGACTTCTTCCCGGCAACTGGCTTACCGGGCGCGGCAACATCTTTGCCGTCCTTCTTGAAGTTCTTCTTACCTTTGCCCTTCTTGAACTTAGTGGTCTTATTGACCATCAACACTTGATGTTCTTTCTTGATTTCAACCTCTGCTGACTTCAGCATTGAAAATACTTCAGGAATGGTCTTCACCATCCCCTGCATGTTGTAGTTCATCACAAAGCTCTTGTAGCTTGGTGGGAGCGACTGAAGGATTCTGTCAATGACCGCCTCATCCGGGAGGTTAATGTCCAGCTGGGACAGGTGGTTGTGCAACCCAGACATTTTGAGTATGTGCTCACTGACAGAACTATTTTCCTCCATCTTACAACTATAGAACTTGTCAGAGACTTCATATCTCTCGACCCGGGCATGAGCTTGGAAAACTAGTTTCAGCTCCTCGAACATCTCATATGCTCCGTGTTGCTCAAAACACTTTTGGAGCCCCGGTTCTAAGCTGTAAAGCATGCCGCACTGAATGAGGGAGTAATCATTAGCACGAGACTGCCAAGCATTCATAATGTCTTGGTTCTCTGGGACGGGAGCGTCACCTAGCGGTCCTTCTAGGACATATTGTTTCCTAGCAGCTATGAGGATGATCCTCAGGTTCCGGACCCAGTCCGTATAGTTGCTGCCATCATCTTTCAGCTTGGTTTTCTCTGGGAACGCGTTGAAGTTCATGTTGACATGAGCGTTGGCCATTTGATCTACAAGACATATTTTGCAAAGATTTTAGACTAAGTTCATGATAATTAAGTTCATCTAATCAAATTATTTAATGAACTCCCACTCAGATTAGACATCCCTCTAGTCATCTAAGTGTTACACGATCCGAGTCAACTAGGCCGTGTCCGATCATCACGTGAGATGGACTAGTCATCATCGGTGAACATCTCCATGTTGATCGTATCTTCCATACGACTCATGTTCGACCTTTCGGTCTCTTGTGTTCCGAGGCCATGTCTGTACATGCTAGGCTCGTCAAGTTAACCCTAAGTGTTCTGCATGTGTAAATCAGTCTTACACCCGTTGTATGTGAACGTAAGGATCTATCACACCCGATCATCACGTGGTGCTTCGAAACGACGAACTTTAGCAACGGTGCACAGTTAGGGGGAACACTTTCTTGAAATTATTATAAGGGATCATCTTATTTACTACCGTCGTTCTAAGTAAACAAGTTGCATAAAACATAATAAACATCACATGCAATTATATAAAGTAGTGACATGATATGGCCAATATCATATAGCTCCTTTGATCTTCATCTTCGGGGATCCATGATCATCTTGTCACCGGCATGACACCATGATCTCCATCATCATGATCTCCATCATCGTGTCTTCATGAAGTTGTCACGCCAACGACTACTTCTACTTCTATGGCTAACGCGTTTAGCAACAAAGTAAAGTAATTTACATGGCGTTCTTCAATGACACGCAGGTCATACAAAAATAAAGACAACTCCTATGGCTCCTGCCGGTTGTCATACTCATCGACATGCAAGTCGTGATTCCTATTACAAGAACATGATCTCATACATCACAATATATCATTCATCATTCATCACAACTTCTGGCCATATCACATCACATGACAATTGCTGCAAAAACAAGTTAGACGTCCTCTAATTGTTGTTGCATCTTTTACGTGGCTGCAATTGGGTTCTAGCAAGAACGTTTTCTTACCTACGAATAACCACAACGTGATTTTGTCAACTTCTATTTACCCTTCATAAGGACCCTTTTCATCGAATCCGCTTCAACTAAAGTGGGAGAGACAGACACCCGCCAGCCACCTTATGCAGCTAGTGCATGTTAGTCGGTGGAACCGGTCTCATGTAAGCGTACGTGTAAGGTTGGTCCGGGCCGCTTCATCCCACAATACCGCTGAAGCAAGATAAGACTAGTAGCGGCAAGCAAGTTGACAAGATCTACGCCCACAACAAAATTGTGTTCTACTCGTGCAATAGAGAACTACGCATAGACCTAGCTCATGATGCCACTGTTGGGGAACGTTGCAGAAAATTAAAATTTTTCCTATGGTTTCACCAAGATCCATCTATGAGTTCATCTAAGCAACGATTCAAGGGAGTGAGTTTGCATCTACATACCACTTGTAGATCGCGTACAGAAGCGTTCGAGGGAACGGTGATGATGGAGTCGTACTCGCCGTGATTCAGATCACCGATGACCAAGTGCTGAACGGACAGCACCTCCGCGTTCAACACACGTACGGTACGGGCGATGTCTCCTCCTTCTTGATCTAGCAATGGGGAAGGAGAGGTTGAGGAAGAAGGCTCCAGCAGTAGTACGACGGTGTGATGATGGTGGAGAGGCAATACTCCGATAGGGCTTCGCCAAGCACACAACGGAGGAGGAGAGGTGTTAGGGAGGGGAGGCGCTGCGCCTTGGCTTGGGGTGTGCAGCCCTCCCCTCACCCCTCTATTTATAGGGGAAGGGGCAAGGGGGGCCGGCCCCTCTAGATGGGATCTAGAGGGGGGGCAGCGGCCAGGGAGGGGGGACTTGCCCCCCAAGCAAAGGGGGGTGCCCCCTCTAGGGTTCCCCACCCAACCCTAGGCGCATGGGCCCAAGGGGGGGGGGGCGCCCAGCCCTCCAGGGGCTGTCTGCCCCATGCAGCCCATGTGGCCCCCCGGGAGGGGTGGCCCCTCCCGGTGGACCCCCGGAACCCTTCCGGTGGCCCCGGTACAATACCGATATGCCCCCGAAACCTTCCGGTGTCTGTATGACAACTTCCCATATATAAATCTTTACCTCCGGACCATTCCGGAACTCCTCGTGACGTCCGGGATCCCATCAGGGACTCCGAACAACTTTCGGTAATCACATACAAGTCTTCCTAATAACCCTAGCGTCGCCGAACCTTAAGTGTGTAGACCCTACGGGTTCGGGAGACACGCAGACATGACCGAGACGGCTCTCTGGTCAATAACCAACAGCGCGATCTGGATACCCATGTTGGCTCTCACATGCTCCTCGATGATGTCATCGGATGAACCACGATGTCGAGGATTCAAGCAACCCCGTATACTATTCCCTTTGTCAATCGGTACATTACTTGCCCGAGACTCGATCGTCGGTATCCCAATACCTCGTTAGTCTCGTTACTGGCAAGTCACTTTACTCGTACCGTAATGCATGATCCCGTGACCAAACACTTGGTCACTTTGAGCTCATTATGATGATGCACTACCGAGTGGGCCTAGTGATACCTCTCCGTCATACGGAGTGACAAATCCCAGTCTCGATCCGTGTCAACCCAACAGACACTTTCGGAGATACCTGTAATGCACCTTTTATAGTCACCCAGTTACATTGTGACGTTTGGTACACCCAAAGCACTCCTACGGTATCCGGGAGTTACACGATCTCATGGTCTAAGGAAGAGATACTTTACATTGGAAAATCTCTAGCAAATCGAACTACACGATCTTGTGTTATGCTTAGGATTGGGTCTTGTCCATCACATCATTCTCCTAATGATGTGATCCTGTTGTCAACGACATCTAATGTCCATAGTCAGGAAACCATGACTATCTGTTGACCAACGAGCTAGTCAACTAGAGGCTTACTAGGGACGTATTGTGGTCTATGTATTCACACTTGTATTACGATTTCCGGATAATACAATTATAGCATGAATAAAAGACAATTATCATGAACAAGGAAATATAATAATAATGCTTTTATTATTGCCTCTAGGGTATATTTCCAACAGACGAAGCAATAGAAGCGATGTTGGGGGACATAATCGCAAAAGGAAGTGATGATGTCTTGTCGTATCTCAACGACACTGATGGTCTGGAAGGACAGGGTGAAGAAGAAGACTATGCTTATGATGTCTCCGGTGACCCAATGCCGGTACAAGAAGGAGACCGTGATGACGGCTCGGTGACCGAACCGAGTCCGGCCAGGTATATATATTAGTTAAGCTTGTGCTGACTAGCTAATTGATGCATTCATTGTTTTCGTATGTACACATATTAATTAACTCTCGTGTTTCTTCTTTTCTCTAGCCCTCCGGATTGAGCACAACTTCAGTAAAGAAACGAGGCCCAAAGAAACAGTTGCTCTCGGATGAAAGGTTTGAGATCATAGCAATCGCGCGCGATGGCAAGCCGATTAAACCCATCCGGACAAGGGATGCATTTCATGCTCAGTGCGGGGTTCTTGTTAGGGACAAGATCCCGATCAGTATCCAGCAATGGTTAAAGCCTAAGAATGAAGACCCTGAGGTGTCTTATGTCTTCGATATGCAGAAAGAAGATCTTTGGATAACGCTGAAGGCAAATTTCACCCTACCGCCAGAGGAGGATCCGGAGAAGCCAGTTAAAGAGCAATTGATCAAGTCTCATGTTCTTAAGAAGGTGGTAGAACTATTCAGGAGGTGGAAGAATGAGCTAAAAACAGAGTTTGTCGATGAAGATTTGACACCAGAATTCACCAGAAAGTATGAGAAGATCAGAGATCGCTGGCCCACATTTGTGGCCCACAAGGCATCGGAAAAGAGTAAGAAGATGTCAGCGACAAACAAGAAAAATGCTGCGAAGAAGAAGCATCACCATCGCACGGGGTCAGGTGGTTACCTCAAAGCCCGACCTTTGTGGGACAAGGCTGAGAATGACCTGATTGCTAAAGGGGTCGAACCAGAGACATTGAACTGGCCAGACCGTTGCCGGACTTGGTTCTTTGGGGTTGGCGGAACCTTGGACACTGTATCAGGGAAGTGCATTTGGACGGAAGAGCAACTGCAAATACCCGTCACGAGGCTTGAGGAGTATATCGAGAAAGCGCAGCAAGGGACGTTCGTTCCAGACAAAGAGAATGACGAGCTCACAATGGCCCTCGGGAATCCTGATCACCCTGGACAGACATGAGACACGCCAGGCTCTGTTCCGTGGAAGGCTGGGTTTCAGGACACAGGGGGTTACAAAACCCAGGAGAGGAGGAAGAAAGTGGAGCATTGCCAACTGCAGGCGCTGCATGAAAGGGTACAAGGGCTAGAGGAATGAGAAGCAGATCGCAGCAAATGACCTGTCGAAGCTTCCCCTGAAGCTACCCCGCCATCTCAGCGGACAAGCAGCATGGCTTGCACCAAGCAGACTCAGCAGCTGGAGCCCGTCTTCACGGCTCCTGCTAGATACCCTGTGGATGCTATCACGGAGTCTCAACATTACCACCTTATGACGCGATGACATTGAAAGTCAAGGCGGTTGTTCGCTCTGTTTTACCTACTGAACCTGGCACAACCTACCATGGCCGGTCGATTCCAGAAGGATATGCTAGGGTGATGGTGGATCAAATAACGGACGGATTTGAGGACCTTGAGCTTGACCACCCTACGGGTGAAGGGGAGATTCGGCTGGGTTCTTCTCTGAAGACTCCATGCCTATGGCAGAAGGAGCTCATAAACCTTCCGAACAGGACGCCTCTGCCTCATCCTTCTCCTCTGGCGAGTCAGTGCAGTCCGCCTCCTCCGCCGCCTCCTCCTCCGGCGAGTGATCAGGGCACTCAGCCTCCTTCTCCGACGCGTGGCAGCACTCCGCCTGCGCCGGCGTGCCCGAGCAGCCAGCCTCCTCCTTATCCGCCTCGTAAACAAGGGTGGATCAAGAGACCCGCCGCCGCTCCGGCTACTCCGGCGCGTCGTAGTCCTTCTCCTCCGCCTCTAAGAAAGGAAACACAGCCGCAGCCGCTCTATCTGCTCCGGCGTCTAGCAGTACAGCCAAAGCCGGGAGGCAATACATATTCGGTCCTTCTCTGAAGAGTCTAGAGAAGTTACGATACGATAGGTGCATGGAGGAAAACACGAAGATCGTGCAAGCGGAAGTGAAGAACTTCTTTGAAGGGGTGAAAGCAAAGAAACATCCACCTCCGGAGGAGAAGATAGATCCAGTAAAAGCAAATCGTACTCTGGCTGCCCTGAAGAAACCACCAAAGTCTCCGGCGAAAGGCAACTATGAGCGCATTGTTACAAAGTCATTTATAGAAGCATCGCGGTCGGGAAGTACTGTCAGTGGTCAAAGGTTAGCAGAATGACGAGCTGGGAAAAAAGTTGCCTAGCTCGGCGAACAAGCGAACCAATCGTTCCCCCAGCTCTAGGTGTCTAGCGATATCATCACTAATGATCCGGCCGGGTGGTGCCTGGTTATAACAATCTTGAAGATTACCTGCCCGACGATGTACATTATGATTTCTTGGAGGTGGACGAACACAAATACTTGTACGGGAAGCCTCTCATCAAAGATGAAAGATCTCTAACAACGATGATGTGAAGATTCCATGATTGGTACATGAAAACCTGCAAAGTGTGTGAGGGGAGGAATATTTTGACACTGAGAGTTAGAGAGGAGCATGACCTCGTTGGAATTGAACTGTTGAATGTTCCATTTGAGGAGTTCTTCGCGTTTTTCAATCTAAAGGCCCTCGATAAATTATTGATCACTTGCTACTGCCTGTAAGTAGTACTACTTCTGTCATTAAGTCTCTATATATAGGTGAGCTCTTTCATTGCATGTATTTTTAATTATCCTCACTATATTATGCAGATTGAAGATCGCCGAATTGAAGAAAAGACAAATAAGTGATATTGCGTTCATTAACACAAATCTCATAGATGCATATATGGTTGATTTTCAGGCCAAAGATAGGGAGGCCAAGCTGCTACAATTGTTTGTATTAAATAAAAACAAAGCTACAATACTCTTCCCTTACGAATTCTAGTGAGTGTTACTGTCTTGTGCATTTTTGGTTTCCCTTATTAGTCGAGGTTATAGTAATGTAATTGATGAGTTATGCATGCGTGCGCAGCTTCCACTATATTCTCCTAGAGATTAAGCTTGAGCAGGGACTAGTAACCGTCTTAGACTCAAGACGAAAAGATCCCAAGGAGTATGCGGACATGACTGAAATTCTAGAGAAGTAAGTTAAATCGATCATTATCGCACCATATCGGCAACTTTGTTTATTCCCTGATAACAAGTAATTGTTTTCTTTGTCTAGCAGGGTTTGGAAAAAAATCACCTCAAAAACTCCGGGACTGCCGAAGAAGCTGCAATTTGGACACCCGAAAGTAAGTACTATAGTAGCATGTTCCACGCATCTCCTAGTGATTCAAGCGCTAGTTTCGTCAATACCATTTAGCATGCTTGCTAATTATCAATTTGATTGACCTCTATTTCTTGTAAAGTGGTTGTGGCAGGAACAAGGGAATGATTACTGTGGATACTACATTTGCGAGTCCATCCACCACACGACCTGTGAGCGGGGCTACTCTGACAAACAATATGAAGTGCGTAAATAATAATATTCACAATTTTATTTTATTACCATCATTTGTGTTCAGTTTCATTTATTCATATATATGTATTGACCCCCTTCTTCAAATTAGATATGTCGGATGCGGGATGAACTCCTACCACCAGATTGTATGCGAGGAATTCAAGAGGAATTGGCGGCATTCTTTCTTGACCACGTGATCGCTAAAGACGGAGAATACCATGTGGACCCTGATTAGCTTGTTTTAGTAATTAGGAGATTATATTGTAAGAGATACATATAGTTTATATATGTATCTAGTAGCGTCGGATAGATATACGAGAACTTGTTGTTCGACCAATCTCTCAGAGAAGGAGAGGTGGTCGATATCACTTCTCTCTGTATGCATATGTTCATGACGATCTTCTGTTTCCTTCATTTGCTTACTAGCTAGCGTGTCTAGTCCTGTCTATACGTATAGTACGTAGCATCGACCAAGCATGGAGATAAGAGAGGACACTTCTATCTATTAATTAGCTAGCTAACACAATATATGAAACACCTAAATTAACCCCCCAAAACCCCCTAACCCCCCCCCCTTCAAAAAAAACAAAAACCCCAGCACCTGAAATGCTGACGTGTGGATGCCTATTGGTCCCGGTTGGTGCCACCAACCGGCACCAAAGGGACTCCTGCCTGGGCTCGCCACACCGGCCACGTGGAGGCACATCTGTCCCGGTTTATGTAAGAACCGGGACTAAAGGTCTTGGGCATTAATACCGACACTTTAGTCCCGGTTCAAAAACCGGGACAAATGGCCCTTACGAACTGGGACAATAGGCCCTTTTTCTACTAGTGGGGCCCCCTCTGGTATTTTCTTCGCTCAATAATTCTTATTAATTCCAAAAATGACTTCCGTGGAGTTTCAGGATTTTTGGGGCTATGCAGAATAAGTTTCCAATATTTGCTCCTTTTCTAGCCAGAATCCCAGCTGCCGGCATTCTCCCTCTTCATGATAAACCTTGTAAAATAAGAGAGAATAGCCATAGTATTGTGACATAACGTGTAATAACAGCCCATAATGCAATAAATATCGATATAAAAGCATGATGCAAAATGGACGTATCAACTCCCCCAAGCTTAGACCTCGCTTGTCCTCAAGCAGAAACCGAAATCAAAAAATATGCCCACATGTTTAGAGATAGAGGTGTCGATAAAAATAAAATACGGGCATGAGGGCATCATGATCATTCTTATAACAGCAACATATATAGATTTTATCATATGATTTCTTATGCTCAAGTAACAATCGATCCACGATGTCAAGTATGGATCATAAACTTCATTGGGAACTAGCAAACTATAATCTCAGTCATTGAAGCAATTGCAATTTATCATAACATCAGAAAGAGTCAAGAATAGAGCTTTTCAGCAAGTCCACATACTCAACTATCATATAGTCTTCTACAATTGCTAACACTCACGCAATACTTATAGTTATGGAGTTTTAATCGGACACTAAGAAAGATAGGTGCTTATAGTTTCGCCTCCCAACGTATTCACCTTTGGGTGATGTCAACAATAATAGCTCATGCTAACTTACATCCAATTGGATATATATAGCAAGATCTTTCCAACACGAGGTGCTTGCCAAAAGGATAAAATGAAAAAGGGAAAGGTGAAGATCACCTTGACTCTTGCATAAAGTAAAAAACATAAAGTAAAAGATAGGCCCTTCGTAGAGGGAAGCAAAGGTTGTCATGTGCTTTTAGGGTTGGATGCACAAAATCTTAATGCAAAAGAACATCACTTTATATTGCCACTTGTGATATGAACCTTTATTATGCAGTCCGTTGCTTTTATTACTTCCATATCACACGATCGTATAAAGCTTATTTTCTCCGCACTAATAAGTCATACATATTTAGAGAGCAATTTTTATTGCTTGCAACATGACAACTTACTTGAAGGATCTTACTCAATCCATAGGTAGGTATGGTGGACTCTCATGGCAAAACTGGGTTTAAGGATATTTGGAAGCACAAGTAGTATCTCTACTTGGTGCAAGGAATTTTTGGTTAGCATGAGGGGGAAAGGCAAGCTCAACATGTTGGGAAGATCCATGACAATATACTTTAACTAAGATGTGAGAAAACATAAACCATTACGTTGTCTTCCTTGTCCAACATCAACTCTTTAGCATGTCATACTTAATGAGTGTTCTCAATCATAAAAGATGTCCAAGATAGTATATTTATATGTGAGAACCTCTCTTTCTTTATTACTTCCTATTAATTGCAATGATGACCAAAACTATGTTTGTCAACTCTCAACAACTTTTATGCTTCATACTTTTTATATGTGAAGTCATTACTATCCATAAGATCAATATGAACTCTTTTATTCTTTTTATTCTTTCTATTTTCTCAAGATCATAGCAAATAGCAAAAGCCCTTGACTCAACACTAATCTTTATTATATAACTCGCAGACTCAATTACATAAAGAGATCACAAAGCAAAACTCAAAACTACTTCATACCAAAACTTCAATCTACTAGATCAAGATATTACTAAAGGGATCGGACTAAGAAAAAAAGTAAAGATAGGAGTGTGATGGTGATACGATACCGAGGCACCTCCCCCAAGCTTGGCAGTTGCCAAGGGAAGTGCCCATACCCATGTGATTATGTCCTCGGAGGTGGTGAAGAAGGAGTTGTTGACGATGTAGGCTTATTCTTCAATTTACGCTTTAGGACAAGATTTTGCTCCTTTAGATCATCAATCTCCTGCTCAAGACTTAATATCCTCCTGCATAGTTGCTGTTTTTTCCTGCAAGAGACGAAAAGGGATAAACTCGATCTTTGGCTTCTTTTCTCTATCAGGGAGGCTTGACTTTTTAAACTCCACATGCATGTCCCCAGGTTGAGGTAATGGGGCTTCATCTTCGTCTGAGCTCGTCTCTTCCTTTCCCTTAGGCTCATAGTCTTCCTCTTCCTCAGTGGTCCAGCCCCCATGTTCCAAGTCCCCATAGACCTTAGGGTCTGCAAGGAAGTCAGCCACATAGCTTTGTCCCTCCGAATCCTGGGATGACATATTGCTCTAACCTATGGCAGAAACAGCTCGAAATGAAAACAGAAGATTTTTGCATGATACGGTGGTCAAAACCTTCAGGAGATTATATAATGAATTTTTACCGACCAAAAGAAGTAACGTGCAAGAAAACAGAGTCAGGGGGCGCGCCCAGTAGGGGTGGGTGCGCCCTCCACCCTCGTGGAGGCCTCGTGTCCTTCCCGGATTACTTCTTGCTTTCCAAAATTCTTAAATATTCCAAAACGGAGAAAAATTTCCATTAGAATTGTTTTGGAGTCGGTTTACTTACCATACCACATACCTATTCCTTTTTGGAGTATGAAACGTTCTGGAAAGTGTCCCTTATGTATTCCTCCGGGGTTACGGTTTCAATAATATTAGTTTGAACATTGATAGGATTACCTGAGATACAATGTTTGATTCTTTGACCGTTCACCACCTTTGGATTTGTGCCTTCGAAGTTGTTGATTTTTATGGCATCGGAACGATAGACCTCCTCGATAACGTAAGGACCTTCCCACTTAGAGACAGGTTTTCTTGCAAAAAATCTTAAACGAGAGTTGAATAGCAACACACAATCACCTACGTTAAACTCACGCTTTTGTATTCTTTTGTCATGCCATCTTTTGACTTTTTCTTTGAACAACTTGGCATTCTCATAGGCTTGGGTTCTCCATTCATCAAGTGAGCTAATATCAAATAACCTCTTCTCACCGGCAAGTTTGAAGTCATAGTTGAGCTCTTTAATGGCCCAATATGCCTTATGTTCAAGTTCGAGAGGTAAGTGACAAGCTTTTCCATAAACCATCTTATACGGAGACATACCCATAGGATTTTTATATGCAGTTCTATAGGCCCATAATGCATCATCAATTTTCTTGGACCAATTCTTTCTAGATCTATTAACAGTCTTTTGCAAAATTAATTTGAGATCTCTATTGCTCAACTCTACTTGACCGCTAGACTGTGGGTGATAAGGAGATGCAATTCTATGATAAACATCATACTTAGCAAGCATTTTATGAAAAGCACCATGAATAAAATGTGAACCACCATCAGTCATAAGATATCTAGGGACTCCAAACCTCAGAAAAATAACTTCTTTAAGCATCTTAATAGAGGTGTTATCCTCAGCACTACTGGTTGGAATAGCTTCTACCCCCTTAGTAACGTAATCAATAACAACTAAAATATGTGTGTATCCATTAGAGGCAGGAAAATGTCCCATATAATCAAAGCCCCAAACATCAAATGGTTCAATAACAAGAGAATAATTCATAGGAATTTCTTGACGTCTACTAATATTACCAATTCTTTGACATTCATCACAAGACAAGACAAACTTACGGGCATCTTTGAAGAGAGTAGGCCAATAAAAACCGGATTGCAATACCTTATGTGCAATTCTGTCTCCAGCGTGGTGTCCTCCATATGGTTTGGAGTGACACTTTCGTAGGATCTGTTCCTGTTCATGCTCAGGTACACAACGTCTAATAACACCATCTACTCGTTCTTTATAAAGGTGTGGGTCATCCCAGAAGTAATGTCTTAGATCATAAAAGAACTTTTTCTTTTGCTGTTATGTGAAACTAGGTGGTATAAATTTAGCAACAATGTAATTAGCATAATCAGCATACCATGGAGCAGTACGAGAAGCATTAATGACCGCTAATTGTTCATTAGGAAAGCTATCATCAATAGGTAATGGGTCATCAAGAACATTCCCTAACCTAGACAAGTTGTCTGCAACGGGGTTCTCAACTCCCTTTCTATCAATAATATCCAAATCAAATTCTTGGAGCAAGAGAACCCATCTAATAAGTCTAGGTTTAACATCTTTCTTTTCCATAAGATATTTAATAGCAGCATGATCAGTGTGAATAGTAATTTTAGAATCAACAATTCAATGTGAATAGTAATTTTAGAATCAACAATATAAGGTCTGAACTTATCACAAGCAAACACAACTGCTAAGAATTCTTTTTCAGTAGTAGCATAATTTCTCTGGGCAGTATCAAGAGTTTTACTAGCATATTAGATAACATTTAATTTCTTATCAACTCTTTGCCCTAGAACAACACCTACAACATAATCACTAGCATCACACATAATTTCAAAGGGTAAATTCCAATCAGGTGGCTGAACAATAGGTGTAGTGATCAAAGCTTTCTTAAGTATTTCAAATGCTTCTACACAATCATCATCAAAGACAAAAGGAATATCTTTTTGCAATAAATTAGTCAGAGGCCTAGAGATTTTAGAAAAGTCCTTAATGAACCTCCTATAAAAACCGGCATGACCAAGGAAACTTCTTATACCTTTAATGTCCTTGGGACACGACATCTTTTCAATAGCATCAACTTTAGCTATCAACTTCAATACCTCTTTGAGAAATTTTATGCCCCAGGACAATGCCTTCATTAACCATAAAGTGGCACTTTTCCCAATTCAAGACGGGACTAGTGTCTTCACATCTCTGCAAAACTCGAACAAGGTTGCTCAAGCAATCATCAAAAGAGGATCCATAAACGGAGAAATCATCCATGAATACCTCACAAATCTTTTCACAAAAGTCAGAGAATATAGCCATCATGCATCTTTGAAAGGTAGCAGGTGCATTACATAAACCAAAAGGCATACGTCTATAAGAAAAAGTATCGAAAGGGAAAGTAAAAGTAGTTTTTGATTGATCCTCCGCTGACACAGGTATTTGAGAGAAACCAGAATAACCATCTAGAAAGCAAAAATGTGTATCTTTGGACAGTCTTTCTAGCATTTGATCAACAAAAGGTAAAGGGTAATGATCTTTCTTAGCAGCTTTACTTAATTTACGGAAATCAATTACCATCCTATAACCTGTAATAATTCTTTGCGGGGTCAATTCATGTTTATCATTAGGAACAACAGTAATACCTCCCTTCTTAGGAACGCAATGGACAGGACTTACCCAATCACTATCAGCAACGAGATATATTATACCTGCCTCAAGGAGCTTTAGTATCTCCTTTCTTACCACTTCTTTCATCTTATGATTTAACCGTCGTTGAGGATCTCTAACTGGTTTGGCATCTTTATCCACTTTTATTTTGTGTTGGCATAGAGTGGGACTAATGCCCTTAAGATCATCTAGAGTATATCCAATAGCAGCACGGTGTTTCTTCAGAGTTTTCAATAATCTTTCCTCTTCCTGCTCTAAAAGGTTAGCACTAATAATAATAGTATATATCTTATTTTCATCAAGATAAGCATATTAAGATTATCAGGTAATGGTTTGAGCTCGAACACGGGATCACCCTTGGGTGGAGGGGATCCCCTAGGATTTCAACAGGTAAGTTGTGTTTCAGAATAGGACCCTGTTGAAGGAATACTTCATCTATTTCCCTTCTGTCATTCATAAACATATCATTTTCATGGTCTAGCAAATATTGTTCTAACGGATCATTAGGAGGCACGGCAATATAAGCAAGACCAATAATTTCATCCTTACTAGGCAATTCCTTATCACGGGGTTGTCTACAAAACTTAGCAAAATTAAACTCATGAGACATATCCCCTAAGCCAATTGTAACAACATCCTTTTTGCAATCAATCCTAGCGTTAACAGTATTCAAGAAGGGTCTGCCAAATATAATGGGACAAAATTCATCTTGTGGGGAACCAAGAACAAGAAAATCAGCAGGATATTTAACTTTCCCACACAAAACTTCAACATCTCTAACAATCCCAACTGGTGCAATAGTATCTCTATTGGCAAGCTTAATAGTAACATCAATACCTTCTATTTCGGCGGGTGCGATATCATGCATAATTTCTTCATATAAGGAAATAGGTATTGCACTAGTACTAGCACCCATATCACATAAGCCATGATAACAATGATCTCCTATTTTAACAGAAATAACAGGCATGCCTACAACAGGTCTATGTATCTTAGCATCTGGTCTAGCAATATTAGCAGCCTGTTCATAGAAGTAAATAACATGCCCATCTATATTATCATCCAAGAGATCTTTAACCATAACAATACTAGGTTCAACATTAATTTGCTCAGGAGGTGTATATGTTCTAGTATTACTCTTACGAACAACAATTGAAGCTTTAGCATGATCCTTTATTCTAACAGGAAAAGGTGGTTTCTCAACATAAGTAGTAGGAACAATTGGATCATCATAAGTGATAGTCTTTTCTTCAACTGTAATAGGTGCAACTACTTTTACTTCAATGGGAGGATTATATTTAAACCACTTCTCTTTAGGGAGATCAACGTGAGCAGCAAAAGATTCATAGAAAGAAGCTACTATCTTAGAGTCAAGTCCATATTTAGTGCTAAATCCACGAAAAGCATCAGTATCCATAAAAGATTTAACACAATCAAACTTAGGTGTCATACCTGACTCCTTACCATCATCGGAACCCCAATCTTTAGAGTTACGTTTAATTCTTTCCAGTAAATCCCACTTGATTTCAGTAGTCTTCAGCATATAAGAACCAGCACAGGAAGTATCGAGCATGGTGCGATCATTGAGAGAAAGCCGAGCATAAAAAATTTCAATAATCATTTCTCTTGAGAGCTCATGATTGGGGCATGAATATAAGATTGACTTAAGCCTCCCCCAAGCTTGAGCGATGCTTTCTCCTTCGCGAGGCCAGAAATTATATATGTAATTATGATCACGATGAACAAGATGCGTAGGATAGAACTTCTGGTGAAATTCCAACTTCAATCGTTTAAAGTTCCAAGATCCGGTATCATCACATAACCTATACCATGTCAATGCATCTCCCTTCAAAGATAAAGGGAAGACCTTCCTTTTGACAACATCATCGGGAATACCTGCAAGCTAAATAATCCACAAACTTCATCCACAAAGATAAGGCGTAAATTGGGATGCAATGTTCCATCTCCTGCAAAGGGATTAGCTAGCAGTTTCTCTATCATACCCGAAGGAATGTCAAAGTAAACATTTTCAGTAGGTTCAGTAGGTTGAGGAGAAACTCTTTGCTCTACTGGTTGGGATGAAGATACCCCGAACAAGCCCCTCAAAGGATTAGTTTCCATAGTAACAAGTGACAGAAAATTTCAGCACACTGTATAAATGTTTCCTTACCAAGTTCCACTCACCAAAGGCACTTCACTCCCCGGCAATAGCACCAGAAAAGAGTCTTGATGACCCACAAGTATAGGGGATCTATCGTAGTTCTTTCAATAAGTAAGAGTGTCGAATCCAACGAGGAGCAGAAGGAAATGACAAGCGGTTTTCAGTAAGGTATTCTCTGCAAGCACTGAAATTGTAGGTAACAGATAGTTTTGTGATAGGATAATTTGTAACGGGTAACAAGCAATGAAAGTAAATAAGGTGCAGCAAGGTGGCCCAATCCTTTTTTTAGCAAAGGACAAGCCTGGAAAATTTCTTATAATGAGAAAAGCGCTCCCGAGGACACATGGGAATTATCGTCAAGCTAGTTTTCATCACGCTCATATGGTTCGCGTTCGGTACTTTGATAATTTGATATGTGGGTGGACCGGTGCTTGGGTACTGCCCTTTCTTGGATAAGCATCCCACTTATGATTAACCCCTATTGCAAGCATCCGCAACTACAAAAGAATTATTAAGGTAAACCTAACCATAGCATGAAACTAGTGGATCCAAATCAGCCCCTTACGAAGCAACACATAAACTAGGGTTTAAGCTTCTGTCACTCTAGCAACCCATCATCTACTTATTACTTCCCAATGCCTTCCTCTAGGCCCAAATAATGGTGAAGTGTCATGTAGTCGATGTTCACATACCACCACTAGAGGAGAGACAACATACATCTCATCAAAATATCGAACGAATACCAAATTCACATGCCTACTAATAGCAAGACTTCACCCATGTCCTCAAGAACAAACCTAACTACTCACAAAGCATATTCATGTTCATGACCAGAGGAGTATTAATATGCATTAAGGATCTGAACATATGATCTTCCACCAAGTAAACCAATTAGCATCAACTACAAGGAGTAATCAACACTACTAGCAACCCACAGGTACCAATTTCTGGTTTTGATACAAGATTGGATACAAGAGATGAACTAGGGTTTTGAGAGGAGATGGTGCTGGTGAAGATGTTGATGGAGATTGACCCCCTCTCGATGAGAGGATCGTTGGTGATGATTTCCCCCTCCCGGAGGGAAGTTTCCCCGCCAGAACAGCTCGGCCGGAGCCCTAGATTGGTTCCGCCTCGTGGCGGCGGAGTTTCATCCCGTAAGCTTGCTTATGATTTTTTTCCAGGGTAAAAGCCTTCATATAGCAGAAGATGGGCATCAGAGGGCCACCCGGGGGCCCAGGAGACAGGGGGCGCGCCCCCCACCCTCCTAGCCAGGGTGTGGGCCCCCTCTGGTATTTTATTTGATCAATAATTATTATTAATTCCAAAAATGACTTCCGTGGAGTTTCAGGATTTTTGGAGCTGTGCAGAATAGGTTTCCAATGTTTGCTCCTTTTCTAGCCAGAATCCTAGCTGCCGGCATTCTCCCTCTTCATGATAAACCTTGTAAAATAAGAGAGAATAGCCATAAGTATTGTGACATAACGTGTAATAACAGCCCATAATGCAATAAATATCGATATAAAAGCATGATGCAAAATGGACGTATCACACCACTAAGGGAATCACAACATACATATCATCAAAATATCGAACACATATCAAGTTCACATGATTACTTGCAACAAGATTTCTCTCGTGACCTCAAGAACAAAAGTAACTACTCACAATTGATAGTCATGCTCAAGATCAGAGGGGTATTAAATAGCATAATGGATCTGAACATATAATCTTCCACCAAATAAACCATATAGTTATCAACTTCAAGATGTAATCAACACTACTAGTCACCCACGAGCACCAACCTAAGGTTCCGGTACAAAGATTGAACACAAGAGATGAACTAGGGTTTGAGATGAGATGGTGTTGTTGAAGATGTTGATGGAGATTGCCCTCCCCAAGATGGGAGAGTTGTTGGTTATGACGATGATGATGGTTTCCCCTTCGGAAGGGAAGTTTCCCCAGCGAAATCGCTCCACCGGAGGGCAAAAGTGCTCCTGCCCATGTTCCGCCTCGAGACGGCGGCGCTTCATCCCGAAAGTCCCCTCCTGTATTTTTCTAGTTCAAAATGACCTATATACCAGAAGATGGGCACCGGAGGTGGGCCGAGGAGGGCA